>NC_090931.1:1005674984-1005978014 GCF_040938575.1 Ambystoma mexicanum | reverse complement strand
TTTGTCTGAATTATTCAGCCCTGAAGACGACCTGCGTGTCGAAACACGTGTCGGCTGTTCAAGATTTAATTAAGTCTACAAATACTTTCTCTTGCATTTACTATAATTATTCTAATGGTGCAAAGCGCATTACCATCCCATCCTTCACTAGTATGCTTTGCCAGTATTGCACCACGTTGGAAGGTGTGATGTGGCAGAAGATCAGAGTGGCATGGCACGAGCACTCCCCGGTGAGAGCCGCACTGTTTATCTGGGTAATTAGACCTTCACACCCAATGGTTGAGGGGTCGGAGGTGAGGTTAATGCTAAGGGTGTTCTAAATATTCTGGCAGGAATCAGTAGTCCACATTATGAGGCTGTATGTGGGGTGGGATGCCTTACCGGTGTGCCGGAGCACGATGAGGCTCTGTAGCAGGCTGAGGGACAGATCTCTGTTTGGACCAGAGGTCCTGATGCAGAAGATTCGTCAATCGGAAGGCGCCTGCAAAGGTGCACAACCCTCGCCAATGTTATGGGTCTCTGTATGGCCAAAGCGCGTGGTGCAGCGCTGCGCACAATGAGACACACACACAGTGTTTTGATTTGATTTGATTTATTTTGACAGTTGAAAGGCCCTGTCTTGGTCTGTCTCGCAGGCGCAAAACTGGCCTCTTTATTCTTTGCTCCGTGTCATGATTTAATGCGTCATGCCACGGGTCATGTGACACCACAATGCCACATTACCAGTGGCAACCTATTACTACTGAGGCTATCGGAAAACACTGTTTTTTTTTTACTTCAGTACAATTTCTTATGTACTTTACAACCAGAATCACATGTTGTATGCTGATCGATCCACGCTTATATTTGTTTCCACGCCTTTAATAGAAAATGAGGAAAAGTTACTGAAGCATGGTCTGTTAGCAGGTGCAAATGTAATGTTGATGCCTACAAAAGAAAGGAAAGGACAGACTACTGCTGCCAACCCTGCACATGGTATTCCATCTGCCAACTACTAAAGAGCATTAAGTCACATACCACAGTGTAATCAAACAATGTATGAACATAGTAGTAGTCAGAAGATGTAATAGAAGTTGTAATTTCAATGATGATGTTTTGTGCCATGGTGGCTGATGATATTTTTCTTAGAAAGGGCGCACATATTTCACCTTAATGAGTGTTTGCGAGGCCGATTAGGGGGTTCACTGACAAGACATTTATTTTAAATAATGGGCTAAATTGGTGCACTACACGGAAAATGTTTTGTGAACTATTGGATAAAAAGCCATACAATTTATTACCAGTTCTGTGGTGTAACACATGGACACATCTAGTACATGTCAGCTCACCAAAAGTACGCAGGAGCATTTTGCAGTGCATTTTAATGATGCCTTTGTCCACAATATATGCCAGTATTGCAACTGCAAAATACATTTCATGATGCCCATGTCCCCAATAAGTGTCAGTATACTGTCAAAGAAAGTTCACATTTTCATGCTGGCTGTTCCAATATATGCCAGGATGGCCATGATTTACGGTGCATGGAACCAATAACATATATCAGCAATTGTATTGTAAAGTGCAATTTAATTATGCCGGTGTTCATCAGTATATGTAACATTTCCACTATAAAACATATGTTCATGATGCCTGTGCCTAAAAAATTATGCCTGCCTTGCCACTATAAATTACATTTCTTTGAATCCTGTCTCAATAATGTATGCACATCCCGCGCAAATTTCTTGCAGGTTATGCTAAATAAATCATGAGAATTGTTTCAACAGCATATACCAGCATATACCAGCACTGTCACTGTAAATCACACTTTCATGTTGGGTGCGCTCAAAATATCATGAGGCTTTTCTCAACAATATATGTCAGCACTGCCCCCTTTCATGCTGGCTGTGCACAAGGAAAATCGTGAGGACCTGTGCAACCAGCAGAGACCAGAATTGCCTCTGCAAAATAATTTCAGTTTGGTGTTTGCCCAAAGACAATCATGTATCTAATTTCTGCAATAAGTGACATCGCTGACCTGGATCTATACGATCAATGTGACACCCATCACAGCAACCCCGAAATGTGTGACTTTTCTTCCCGACCCCCTTTACACCACATATATACCCCCACATCCCTCCTACTTGCATTATATACCATTACCCTCCACCATTACCCTCCACATATATATGTGGTATAAAGGAGGTAGAAATAAAAAAAGTCAACATTTTCAGAGGTCGCAGTGATGGGGTCGCGGGAATGGTGTAATTCCCACTAACCTCTTTGTGATGAAATTATAGAGAAAAACAGTTGATGTTGCCTCCTGTGCTTAGCTTAAAGAATATAAAACTGTGTGGCCTTGCTGCATCCGAGACTAAGGTCTGGTGCATGACACCCATTATACTACATAACATAGGTAAGGAAAAGGTTATGTTTGAGTATAGCAAATGTATTCTATCGACTAGTGGCAGTTAGATGCTCTTAATGTGTGCCTAAATTCTACTGAAAAATGTATAGATATGCTAAATGAGTAGTGTGTAAACAATATGATTTTATTCTCAAAGACTAATATAATGTAAGATGTTAAATGTCATAATCCAAACATATTCTACAGAGATCTGAATGATCTCATTACTCATGCAAATTCTGCACGTATACGCGATGTTCACTCTTCAGAGACTCATCTGAGCATAAATAGTTTCCATTTCACATTACAAGAACACAATAGTAACACAAGCAGATACAAGGGCCTAGGTATATGCAGTAACTGTTCTAAACAAAACTTGGTCTTTGCCTATATCCTGCTCAAAATAATGGAAATTTAAAACATTCAGTTAAACTAATGACTTCTTGGGTCTCTTGATTCCAGTTAAATCAGACTAAGAAAGGAGTGTGTTCACAGAAATACGTAATATATATGAAAGTGTGACCTTCCTTTACAGTGGTATGTCAGTATCAAATTTTGGCATGGCTTGTAGGGAAAACTACAAAAGGAGATGGTGGAGATGCAGACAAACTGCTTCACCTCTGTTTCAGCATTCAAATTGAATGTCAAAACAGATGCAAATATGTGGCACCACCAAAGGTTTGTAGAATATGTATTATCAGTGAGTTATGCACCAAATCCGATGTTCTAATGTGAATTAAAAAATGTATACACTACTAATGACCATATCTCTATTTTTGCTGCTGTTTAGGCACAAATCATGAGTCACTGATGGTCTGCAGCACTCACCTTACTCAGGTGAACCTTTAACAGATCACATTTGGACAAAACACTTTTCTTTTTACTCCCTTGTGTACTGAAAATAGGAAGTTAAATAGGCACTTCTGTACTACACAACAGAAAGCTTTTTACAGCCCCCAATTCACCAGGCTTCCCATACCAACTAGCATACTAAGGAAAGTGAAATGTGTGTCTGTGGTCCTTAAATTTAAAGGGGCCTGATCCCTAAAACCAAAGTTCTTGCTTCCAATAAACCTCAGTATATAACCTATGGTAACGAGTAGGGCTTCTAGACTGCTCCCTCTCCTCATTCTGCCAATTCACAGAGGTCAGTGTTAGGAGTGCAGGATTGCATGTTGTTTTGCCTTGTGAGACCTGCATCCCTCATGCCCCAACTAAAATATGATAACCCACCACCTCACACTACACACACAAATCTCCCAGAGATGGCTACCACAGGCCTAGCCGTTAGTACATCAACACTAGTCAAGCCCTGACTTTGTAGCCCTGTCACACAACCCCACATTAGCAGATACCCAGACCCCAGAGCCTTACTGTACAGATCTTGGACTCTTCCCCATGGATAGCACACTCCCAAGGGTCTCCTCAAAACCCACAGAAGGTTGATTGGCACACAAAAACCGGGACTCTGGCTTATACCCATCAACACCACAGCTGCCTCTTCCCCCAGTCCCACTAATGACCCTCTTGCCCAATTTTTATTACAGAGCCACGTGCAGTGTGGCACAAAAAGTGGCAGATGGGCGTTATACAAGACCACTTAGATTGCATTACTCAAGTGGACGAGCGTCATTTTACATATAAATGCATTGACACTTCCATTTTCTTATTACTAACAGGATTTGGAAGGTTTGAAGCAGAAATCTGACAATGGATCTTCAAAAATGAGTTATTCCTGGCCTAGACCAAATACCATATGATGGGGAAGTCTCAAAGATCTACACTTGAGCAAATCCTATTGCTAGCTAATTTAAGCATCATGATGTACAACAGAAAAAGATATCAATCTTTCGATGTTACGTTTTCTAAAACCTTAAAGATGGGATTCCTCATCCATTTCGCTTTGCCTTGGTCACATTACAAAATGGCTCCATCTTTGGTTTCCCATATGAAACCCAAGAAAAAAAGATATAAATATTGGTGTGCAAGGAGCGACGTGTTGAAACATTATCTTATCAAGCTTTTATAATGCACACAATTACCACTGTAGGGGTTTCACACTGCTGAGGGTTGTCCAAGTGTTGGCTCATTGTGACCCCATCCAGAAAATACGGCCCATGGTCTGACAGGGAAAAGAAAGAGCTAGAGCATTTTTTAGTAAAAAAAAGAGAGGAAAAGAGGGCATTTTTGTGAACCGATAGATGCATGTTGATCCAACTGGTAGATTGAAACAAGGGTTTAGAACAACAGATGTTGATTTGCTTGTGTCTGCAATAGTAATGGCTTTTTCTTCAAGGCAGTTTCTGAGTCAAATGCTAAATGACGCATGCAAATGTCTGATGGCCTTGAGATGTGCTCAAGGAAACCCCTTAAGTGTCAGTGCTAATTTGTTCAGGGCTTGAATTTGATGACCTGCAACAAACCCCAGAAATAGTAATTCAGGGAACTGCGTAGCCTCCCCAACCACAGTAACAGAATCTAGAGTAAGATGTGCAAAAGGATAGGGTGATCTGTAACATTAAGGATAGGTTGGATAAAAGAAGGCGCATGATTCTGTATTGTGAGTGTTTGGCAGCATATCATTGAGTTAGAATAATCAGTAGTGAATGTATTAAAAAAACATTACTTGGTTGTGATTGCAATTTTGTAGTTTATACAACAAACGTTTATTTTCTTTCTTTGAAAAAATGCCTGTATTTTATAAAGCAGCAGGGTTTCATTGTTATAAATATGCAATAATGTTACAATGATTTACAGTTGGACAATGCCACTGAACACAATAAATAAATTGCCTTGTGCAATATGCGGACCAACAGATGTTATAATTAGGGGTGTACCGAACTTCGACTTCGAGTAAGTATTCAGTTGAATTCTGGCTGAAAAAAGCTATTTGGCTCCAGCCGAATAGTTTCATGCTATTCGGTTCTTGCCGAATACTTGGTTATTCTTTTTTTTTAAATTATTTTTTATTTTTTATTAAATTGATTTAGTTTATTTGTAAAGTTTTCATTTGTCTACAATACATATTCACAATGCAATACTATCACACATTTTAAAGAAATGTTCATCTTATGTCTTTGCATCTTCTTTTGTTAAATTCTTCCAAAATCGAATAATCGTGTATACTAGTTTTTTGTTGTTTCCTAACTAAATGTGTTCCCAGCGTTCATTTGGGTCTAACTGTGGTGTGGATATCATAAACATTTCTCTGTAAAGATAATGGGATTCTATAGTTTCTGATTCCTTACAAAATCTGCAAAAGGCCCGATTGATTGCTATTTGCTTGGTTTTCGCTAAATGTTCTCGCGTTGGGAGCAGATTGAGACAAAGTCGCAGAAATAAGTCTCGAATGTCTTTATCCGGAAAATCCTCAGATAATTCGGAAGCTGGTTAATCGGCCTTATCTCTACTTCACAGCTTAGATCAATTTGGTATTGGCTCTACAGGTGTAACATAGATATCGAGTTGTTTAACATTATTCTTTTTTTAGCATGCTGTGGACGTAAGGTCAACATTTCCATCGAAATCTCTGACTTCTTAAGTTGTTCTTCCATGTTACTTTCAATTCATTCATGGCATAATTAGAATTCATGCGCAGAATCTCAATGGCTGGAATTTGGTCCTCGCACTGGATTTTTCTGTACAAATCAAGATGTTTTCATGTCATTATGGATTGTAATGACTGCGTCACAATTTTGTACCGGATCCGTACCATTGGGAATGAGGGTGGCAGCGCTAATAAATATCTTCCTTCTCGTGCTCTCCGCTCATCCGCCTCCAACTCCCTCAGGGTCAGTTGCTTCTCCAAGCAAAGAGTTTGTGGTAGATCTCTTTCTTCGACTGGGGCCTCCCTCTGGAACAGCCTCCCCGTCTCCCTTAAACTTGAGGAGAACCATCTCCGGTTCCGGAAGCACAGAAAAACCTGTCTCTTTGCTTCTGATTTTTCTCCTTCTCTCCCCTGCCGACCTCCTTGCTGTAACTAGAACTGCACTGGTTTATCTGGACACCCTCTGATCTCGGGCCCAGGTCCCTCACCCACCAGTCTCACACACCTGCACTGCCTGCCTAGCAAACCCGCACTTGGGGACTGTTTTCTGTATCCCTACAGTCCCCCTACCAGCACTTGACACCTGATGTCTGCACTTGCCACTGCACTTGCCACCTCTGGCCGTTACTTTTACCTATTGTTATTATCTATTACCTTGTACTGCACTGTCTCTTTCCCCTTCCCATGCACTTGTGCAATCTGAATGAAAGCTGGCCTAGTAGGATCATTGTCTGTCCTCCCTTTGATCCCCCCTGCCTCGTTGCGCCTTGACACACTTGTGTATAGGCGCATTCAAAATACCTTATCATATCATATCATAATACTTTCCGCCAAAAAATGGCTTCCAGTAATTGCCATATTGAGGGGTAGATTTTACTCATAACCACGCCTCCATATAGTAGTATTGGTAACACTTTTTGTCTAAAAAACTTTACCACTGGTTTCAATGAAAATGTCCCACATTTTCTATGGATGTAGGCACCTTGACTGGCTAAGGTGTGTGCTTTGGATTTCAGATGTTGCACCCATTCCACCTCAGACTTTGTTGAATTAATCCATACACCAAGGTATTTCACGGTTTGGACTTGCAGTTGTTTTTTTTCTTTTCTAGAAACCAGGTACATTGGGTTTTTGCCCGTTTCTTAGTCAGTAGCATAATCTTTGTCTTTTGCATATTAATTTTTAGTTCATTCAGCTTCATATAGCTTTCTAATTGGTTGAGGCATATTTGAAAACCTGCTTGAGGTTTATCGAAGATAACAATATCATCTGCGTACATCATCTGCGGCACTTGAATGGAATTTATTTTCGGAGGATTATGAGTTGGAATATTCATGTAGTCATCAAAATCTGAAGTGAAGAGGTGAAGTGAACTGCTTTAACAGATTTAATAAGAACAGGTTTATGTTGGGGCCAACTTTTTTGGTAAATCCGGTTTGTCTTTTTGCCTGCCGATTATTCTTCACGGCCCAGCTAGTTTGTTTTTGTAATACGAACGAGGCAAAGATTTTCCCTAAGGGGTCTAGCAGGGCGTTGGGGCGATAGTTACTTTGATTTTTTCTGTCGCCCTGCTTGAAAATGGGCACGAGTATTGCTGTTTGCCATGTTCGAGGAATGGCATTAGATTCCACAATCAGGTCAAATAGTTGCATACACAGTTTCACCTAATATTGGGAATTCTGTTTAATGACCGCTAATGATAGCCCATCTGTTCCTGGGGCACGGGACATATTCAAATTCCTAATAAGCCTCAGAAGATCTTCTTGAGTGTAGTGAAGTGTCCATTTAGTTTTATTGTTTCTCGGGCACAGTAGTAGATTTGGTATCTCTTGCTTTATATAGCTCTGTAAAGTAGCTAGTCCATATTGTTTCTGGCACATCCAAATTAATCTGTCGCTGATATTTTGACGTTGGTTTAAAATATTCCATACATTTCTGGAATTTCTATTTGTTACAGCCTCAAGCATGTTTTCTGCATCTTTGTGATATACCAGAGATCTATTAGATTTGATCCAATTTCTATATCGCTGCTTTTCAATCTTGGCCAGCTTATACTTATTTTCTTCTGGGCCCTTTACAATATCTCTGATTTTCTTACGCAGTTACATTTTCTTCTCTTTGATCTGCAAATTAAAGCAGTGAATATGTTGCCATCTATCTTTGATCTTAGGAATTATTTTCTGCTGAAAGGGACTTAAAAGGCATTCATAATTTAATGTATCCGTCTCTTGCCGTGTCGTGATTAATACAGTTTTCAAAAGAGTTCCTGTTTGGTTTTTGGTCATTCGTAGTCCAGTTAGCACCCCATCAAGTTCTACATGGGAGAGGCTCAATTTTGCTCTTGGTGGAATTGCTGTGGACCAAACTATATTTAGCATCCAATGATCGTTCTTATTGGAGTAACTAGTACAAATATTAAGAAGTTTCTCCTTAATTCCTTGAGAAATGTAGATATAATCAATGATCGTGCCAGACATACCCTGTGACCAAGTTGGCTGTATTTCTCCTTTCCCATTTAGGGGGTTGGTCAGGAGAAAAAAGTTACATTTGTCTATTTCTTTGGACCATCGTCGAGCTCTAGGGGTCAGCTTTTCTTCATTATATCTTACCCCTAATTGGTCAAAAAGATCCAAATTCAGATCGCCACATACGACAAATTCAGTCTGTTGGAATCATACTGTGGCATTGCCGATGCTGTGAAGACGGCGTCTATAAAGACCTCGTTATTTATCGCCACCGGATTCCAATACAAGTTCACAATTATCAGCGTCTTTTTTTCTGTGGACAGATTCCTGTCATCTTCTTTCTTGGAAATCGGTGTTTGATATCGGAGGCAGCTAATTTGAATCCACAGATTCAGATTGGCAGCATCAATGATTTCAAAGTTAGCATCCACTTTTATTAGGGTTAAGAGTCCTGCTGCAGGGCGTCCTTTCGGACCTTGTATCGCTGGTTTTGCAAAGGTGAGAAAGCCTTCACATACTGGTTGTTGGACCAACCATGTCTCCTGGACACACAATCTGGAACTTATTGAGATTCTGATTATTCTGCTGTAGAGTATTGCCTTGTGAGTTCCATGAGCATAAGGGCATCTCCCATGTTCGTTGGATGATTGGTGGTTCAAACTGCGAGAGATTCATCTGAGATCTAGCATCTTCTGTATTTTCTGTGTCTCTACATATTGAGAGCTTCATACAATTCACTCTTGGTCTGTTATCTCTATGTTAATTGCTATACCATCTCCCATCTGAATTTCTCTCTTCATCATTTTTGCATGAATTTTGAGCCTTTCCTCCATCAGTTCTTGTTAGTTGCTTTACTTTGTATTTCTGTTCTTGTTTCATACTTTTGTTGAAATCAATCTCTTCTGTCTGCTGTATCTTGCTCTTACTACAGAGGAAACACAATTGATACAGTAGATTATTATGTAGAAGGATATTATCCATTAATGACTTTTCATGCAGATTGACCCATACAATATCCAAAGCGCGTTCCTCTAGAAACTGGACCAGTTTTATATCTCCAGAAGATATGGATTGAAGCTGAGGAATAGCACGAAACAAATGTAATATGTTAGTTCTGTTTAATATCAATCCCTCATCAAGTTCTGATATATTTTCTAGTTTTAGTCTATTCCTAGATTGCTTGCTTCTTGGGTCAATGAATTTAGGTAGTATCAGTTGATTGTTATTTGCTTTCGCCTTCTGTCTTTGTTGTCTTGAGGTGATAACAGATGTGTTCTCTGTTATTGACCTCTCGTTGTCAGTGGTTAAATCGATAACTTCAGATTGGTCATTGTAGGAGACTTCTAAATTGCCATTTGAGTCTTCACAGGAGAGCACCAGATCGACATCACCAAGATCATCATCTGTTATGTTTCCGCATGAAAAGCTCCACTCAGCTGAATCTTCCGAACCATCGTCATCATACTGGTCTATGATTATCAGCGAACTCTCATTTGTATCATTTCCAGTCATTAGTGGTTGGACTGCCTCTATGTGTGATGACAGCTTACTGGATGGTTCCTGTTGGACTTGAGCTTCTTGCACAATTGCACAATTGCATCTGTTCTTTGTGGCATCGGGACTACTTCTGTATTCCCCATGGCCCTTGATATGATATTTGGTCTTTGATCCAGCAAAGTATTATTTTTGCTTTGTTGATTCTTTGAATCCTTCTGAGGTAGTGAGAGGCGTCCGCAAGAATTCCCTTGACCATTTCTGATTTTTTTTTGCTTTTTTTGCTTTCGACTTTGGTTCTTGTTTCTGCTTGGTTTTAGGTTGGATACTCTTAGGCAGGAAAATATCATAATTCTCTTTCTGCTTCTCCCCTTGTTCTGGGTGTTCTCGGGGCACTTTTGGAGAACTTCGACTATTGTGCCCAAAATGTTCTGACTTTCCTCTTTGTTGAACGCAGAGGTAATATTTGTAAGGATGGTTTCTTTTTGCCCCGGATTTCCATTCCTAATGATTTCTTCATTATTGGGTTCTTGGTTGGATATTTGATTTTAGGCAGTAAAAATACTTCTGCTACTCCATTCTTTATTTGCTGATTTAGTTGGCTGATGTTTCTCTTAATCGCAGTTAGTTCTTCAGCTATGTTATTTAGATTCTACATAGCAAAGAGGGTGTTATTCATCTCTATTTTGTCCATTCGATCACTTCTTACAAGTTCAAATAGTCGATTCAGCCACCGTACACTTGCTTCTGCTTCTATGTTTAACCGTTCTTGTATTCTGGTCATAAATGCTTCTACATAGATTTGTTTTGAGCGAATGAATGCCAGTAAAGTTGCTTGATCCTTCATTGTTTCAATGTTGGTTTCATATAACTTTAAGAAAGGAATCAAAGCTTGAGATGTAGTTAATATCAACATATTTTGAAGGTCCATCATTGTTGTTGGAATTGGATCCTTTAGGCATCCTCTTAATGGACTGCATTGGCATTTGTCGTGTGCCTTCCCTGGAGTTTGCAAGAGTTCCTTGAGTTGCTTATTCAGACTTTCTTTCATTGTTGTTTTTGGTGTTATTCTACTCTCATTCTGACAGAGTGGTGTTTCCGACTGCTGGTTGCGTAGTTGACCATTGGAGCTTACAACTATCGGTGTTGACGCAGGTCTTTGACCTCTTATTTCTCACTTTCCAATTTCAGAAAAAACCTCTTTCCTTTTTCCATGGTTACTCATGAGTAACTCGATATCTGTGATGTCAAGAGATAAGCGTGCTGCATGCGGGTTTGGAGTCTGGAAGGTTAAAAGAGTTGTATCTTCGGATTTTATTCTTTGCTCCTGATTTTCTTGCCATTGTTGTTTCACCAGCAAAGCTTTCTTTTTTGTGTCATCTCCCACTTAATGGGTGGGAGTGAGAAACTCAGGTCAGGTTGAAGGTTAGACACGCCTGTAGATGGGCGACTCGCTGGGCTATTGATGTTAAACGTCAATTTGTTTTGATTATTTGATAAAGATTTTGATGTCAGATGTGGCAACATGATCTTGTTATTATTGTTCCATGTTTTGAGCGTCAACGCCGTCTGCTTGCATGGATTTTTGAGGGCATACCCAGGTACGGTCTACGCTAGTCCTGCGTCCTTCATCTTGCCTAATTCTGCCTCTACTTTCCTTTGCTGGCTCATATTAGGCTCTTCAAATGTTTTGTATGTCTGATCAAGATTGACCTGGAGCCTTGAGCTGACATCTTCCTTTGGGCCTAGTGCTGCAGCTATAGGCTGCTGGGTTCCCTCTTCATGTTCCTTTCCACTATGATCAATAAATGCTGGCTCATGGATTTGTGCTCTTATTTCCAACTTGCATACGTCCATCTCAAGGTGATCTTTCGAGTTCACAATGCTTGTTATTTTAGAGCCGATGGTCTCCTCATATAAGGGCAGCAAGTCCCGCCCATCAGCTGGGTCCTTTCGGTTAAGGGGGGAAAAACCCATCGTATTTCTCTCCTGAGCCAGTTCTGACAGCACCACCAATGCAGCATGTTCCCCCACCCCCATCTCCTTCCCATCAGACGCGTCAGATCCTGCAGCACCACAGGCTCTGTGCGGCTCAACACTCAGCTCCATCTCATTTAGGGAAATACTGGGAAGCGTTTGTAGTGAGTAAGAGGCTGAGAGTGTTTTTAGTCTTTGTCATGTGAGGGGGCCAGTGATTTCAGCAAATTTCAATGTGCCAATCTTTGTGTCCAATATGTACTCACCCAGTCGACATCAGCTGATGGCTGATTAAGTTTGCTATGTTGTTTATAAAGCAGTGTTGCCTCGCCCACAAAGCCCCAAAGACCACAAGACTCTACACTCGACTCGGCGGTAGCTCTGCGGCAGGGGTTAGGTTATGTGGAGCTTCCAGTAGATTCAGCAAGGTAGAACGAGGACTCCAAAGCACCGTTCAGGCAATAGGCACAAGACTCTACATCCGACTCTGCGGTTTTCTCATTTGAATACCATGCACCAAGAACTCACAAATTGCTATCACACAGCTGTAACATATCTTATATTGTAATCTGCTCTTTAGGGCATCTTTTGTTACAGATTCTTAGACATAAAAGGTGCTCATCTTTATACTTAACCAGCAGCAATACAGGAACATCTTTTCTTTTGGCTAATGTTTATATGCAATGTGCATTTTCTTCAGTTGGAAAAAACAAACTGAAAGAAATGTGCATATTTTACTTTAGGATACATTCAGTTCCTGTCATGTCACTTCCTATTGCGTACGTCATAGTCCCCCCCCTTTTGGCCTGAGTTTAACATTATCTGATATTTTATTAGGAATGGTAAGGTGCATATGTTTGTGTACTGGCGAGAAGGAGTGGCCAGGATAAGTGAAAAATTAGCAGTATTTGTTCCTATGGGACATGCTCATGGAGAAACATTAAGAACTCACAATAGGTAGTGGAGACTAGTAGGCGTAATCTCACCATTTCCAAAGTGGGCCAGTGTGTTACAGCTGATAAATATAGGTGTGAGAACTCAGTATGAGACAGTCAGAGAGCTATGCTCTAATGGCAGAATTTGTAGGATGGAGAGTTGGGAGCGCCAGAAAATTCCTGGGCCAAGTCAGGGCCGAGCCTTAGAGACCGGCTTGGCAAACATGGGCTGAATCGGTAAAATTAGCCTGTAAGTCTTGAAACCAAAGACACCCTTGCTGAAACTCTTCCGCCATACAGTGCAAGCCCCCATTACTGGCATCCTGCTTCCCCAACACCCCCACAAACGTCAAACGTCCTACTTGGGACCTGCCACCCCTAACATACAAATACCATACACGACATTCCACCTCCCATCCCAACAACACAAATCCCCTAACTGAAATTCTGCTTGCCCATCCCTACTAAACATAAATCCCTGCATGGCCTCCCACGTCAGACCACACAGAGAGATAAAACCCTACACCTACTCGGAGCAATTAGACAATGAATGCAACCAGAGCCAGAAAATGATTCTGCTTTAACGAGGAATAAGCAAATTAACTATCAGATAATAGTGATTAAATTGGGTTTTTGTTCTACAAAACAAAGGACTATTACTCTGAAATGTTTCCTTTAAAGTGTTTTTAATTTGGTTGGTCTAGTGGCAGTGGGTTCAACTCTGACATAAAGCAATTCTCTAATGAGAATTTGCATTTAGGACCTTTCTGTCTAGTTAATATATGAAAGGGGTTTGGATATGTGCTTCGGCTCTGCTAAATGTTAAAACCCTTCACATGCTTGTGTCTCAAAATGAGCATTTTAACATATTAACAGCTGATCTCAGTACTGCCAAGGTGACGAAGGAACAGACCAGGCCGAGACACACCTTTCCATCAGCATGAGTGATTGCGGACCATTGTTTACTCACACATGGATGCAGCTCATAATTGCTGTTTAATCAATTCTAGCAGCATTTGAATGCAGGGGCAAGAGGGATACCGCCAGTGCTTGGGGCAAAGGGTGATGTCAGACTAGCGTATTTTAAAGAAATGGGTGTAAACTCTACAGGGGAGCTTTCAGCATGAACACAACTGGATGAGGGAGTGGAGACAGGACGATCTTGCAAAGCTCACTCTCACAGCCACCAGAGGGCTGCAGGTCAATATATGGGGCAGATTTCCTTGTACGTTTGCACACCTGTCTGTTATATACATATATATACGGTATACGGTAGTGGCCATGTAGTTATGGTTAAGTTGCTGTTTCCATAGCAAGAGCACTTTTTGGGCGGCTTATAACTTTGCTCTCCCTGAACGAATCCTCACCAAACTCTGCAAAAAAAAGTATTTGGGTCACTCTGATTTAATTTGCAAAGTTTGGTGAGGATTCGTCCAGGGGGGGCAAGGTTATAGGGGGGGGTCCCAAAACTTTTTTTTTCCCCATAGACTGAATGGGAAAAAAAATTTGCTCGCGTCTACAGCCCAAACCGCTGGACGGATTTTCACCAAATTTGGACCAGGAGCAGCGGCTTGGTCCCGAAAGCGTGCTTTTGCAAATTTGGTGAAAATCCGTCCAGTAGTTTTCTTTAAAATGACCAAAAAGTAGGTAAAAAAAATTAGTGATATCTGTGTTCGGTCCGCGGACGGACTTCCCTGTTCGCTCCGCGGACAGGACAGTGATTGGGCCAGCAGCTTGCGTGATGTCCGCGGACATCTGACGTGCTCTCTCATTGGATGCGGTGAAAGCATGCAGTGCGTCTGGCTTCAGAGACGCCTGTCATCTTTCTTTCCCGCATGAGAGGCTTTGTCAGGTCAGCAGGAGCGTGTCTGTCTCTTGTTCCTCCCACCCCCGCTCATGCCCGTGTCTGCCCCACCCCCGCTCATGCCCCATGTGTCCTTTCTGTCCCCCCCACCCCCAGTCATGCCCCGTGTGTCCTTCCGGTCCCCTCAACCCCCGCTCATGCTCCGTGTGTTCCCTGTTCCTCCAGCCCCCCGCTCACGCCATCGCACACGGTGGCCAGCGGAGGGCCGAGGAGCAGGATCTGCCGCACAAACTCATGTCCGTGCGACATGTCCGCATTTTGTTTGTCCCCCCCACCCTCCGCTCATGCCCCGTGTGTCTCTATCCGTCCCGCCCACCCCCTGCTCATGCTCCGTGTGTCTCTATCAATCCCGCCCACCGCCCGCTCTTGCCCCGTGTGTGTCTCTCCCCCCCACCCCCGCTCATGCCCCGTGTAGGTCTCTATCTCTTCCGCCCACCCCCTCATGCCCCGTGTGTCTCTATCCCTCCCGCCCACCCCCGCTCATGCCCCGTGTGTCTCTCTCCCTCCCCCTCACCCCCGCTCATGCCCCGTGTGTCTCTCTCCCTCCCCCTAACCCTGGCTCATTCCCCGTGTGTCTCTCTCCCTCCCCCCACCCCTGTTCATGCCCCGTGTGTGTCTCTCCCTCCCCCCCACCCCCGCTCATGCCCCGTGTGTCTCTCGCCCCCCGCGCACCCCCCGCTCATGCCTCGTGTCTCTCTCCCTCCCCCCACCCCCGCTCATGACCCGTGTGTCTCTAGCCCTCCCCCCCACCCGTTGCTCATGCCCCGTGTGTCTCTCCCCTCACCCCCTACTCATGCCCCGTGTGTCTCTATCCCTCCCACCCACCCCCCGCTCATGCCCCGTGTGTCTCTATCCCTCCAACCCACCCCCCGCTCATGCCCCGTGTGTGTCTCTCCCTCTCCCCCACCCCCTGCTCATGCCCCGTGTGTCTCTCCCCTCACCCCCTACTCATGCCCCGTGTGTCTCTAGACCTCCCACCCACCCCCCGCTCATGCCCCTATCCCGCCCACCCACCCCCGCTCATGCCCCATGTGTCTCTATCCCTCCCACCCACCCCTCGCTCCTGCCCCGTGTGTCTCTATCCCTCCCACCCACACCCCGCTCATGCCCCCTATGTCTCGATCCCTCCCACCCACACCCCGCTCATGCCCCGTGTGTCTCTATCCCTCCCACCCACCCCCCGCTCATGCCCCGTGTGTCTCTATTACTCCCACCCACCCCCGCTCATGCCCCGTGTGTCTCTATCCCTCCCACCCACACCCTGCTCATGCCCCGTGTGTCTCTATCCCTAACCCCACCCCCGCTCATGCCCCGTGTGTCTCTATCCCTCCTGCCCACCCCCCGCTCATGCCCTGTGTGTGTTTCTCCCTCCCCCCACCCCCGCTCATGCCCCGTGTGTCTCTATCCCTCCCGCCCACCCCCCGCTCATGCCCCGTGTGTGTCTCTCCCTCCACCCACCCCCTGCTCATGCCCCGTGTGTCTCTCCCCTCACCCCCTACTCATGCCCCGTGTGTCTCTATGCCCTCCCACCCACCCCCCGCTCATGCCCCTAGCCCTCCCACCCACCCCCCGCTCATGCCACGTTTGTCTCTCCCCTCCCACCCACCCCCCGCTCATGCCCCGTGTGTCTCTATACCTCCCGCCCACCCCCACTCCTGCCCCGTGTGTCTGTATCCCTCCCACCCACCCCCCCACTCATGCCCCGTGTGTCTCTATCCCTCCCACCGACCCCCCGCTTATGCCCTGTGTGTCTCTATCCCTCCCACCCACCCCCCGCTCATGCCCCATGTGTCTCTATCACTCCCACTCCACCCCCCGCTCATGACCCGTGTGTGTCTCTCCCTCCCCCACCCCCTGCTCATGCCCCGTGTGTCTCTCCCCTCACCCCCTACTCATGCCCCGTGTGTCTCTAGCCCTGTCACCCACCCCCCACTCATGCCCGCCCATAAACCTCTCACCCACCCCCCGCTCATGCCCCGTTCGTCTCTACACTCCCACCCACCCCCTGCTCATGCTCCGTGTGTCTCTATGTCTCCCACCCACCCCCGCTCATGCCCCGTGTGTCTCTAAACCTCCCACCCACCCCCCGCTCATGCCCCGTGTGTCTCTATCCCTCCCACCCAACCCCCGCTCATGCCCCGTGTGTCTCTCTCCCTCCCAGCCACCCCCCGCTCATGCCCCGTGTGTCTCTATACCTCCCACCCACCCCCACTCATGCCCTGTGTGTCTGTATAACTCCCACCCACCCCCACTCATGCCCCATGTGTCTCTCATCCCTCCCACCCACCCACCCCCCGCTTATGCCCTGTGTGTCTCTATCCCTCCCACCCACCCGCCGCTCATGCCCCATGTGTCTCTATCACTCCCACTCCACCCCCCGCTCATGACCCGTGTGTGTCTCTCCCTCCCCCACCCCCTGCTCATGCCCCCTGTGTCTCTCCCCTCACCCCCTACTCATGCCCCGTGTGTCTCTAGTACTCCCACCCACCCCCCGCTCATGCCCGCCCCTAGCCCTCCCACCCACCCCCCGCTCATGCCCCGTTCGTCTCTGCCCTCCCACCCACCCCCTGCTCATGCTCCGTGTGTCTCTATGTCTCCCACCCACCCCCGCTCATGCCCCGTGTGTCTCTAAACCTCCCACCCACCCCCCGCTCATGCCCCGTGTGTGTCTATCCCTCCCACCCAACCCCCGCTCATGCCCCGTGTGTCTCTCTCCCTCCCCCCAACCCCCGCTCATGCCCCGTGTGTCTCTATCCCTCCCGCCCACCCCCGCTCATGCCCCGTGTGTGTCTCTCCCTCCCCCCCACCCCCTGCTCATGCCCCGTGTGTCTCTCCCCTCACCCCCTACTCATGCCCCGTGTGTCTCTAGCCCTCCCACCCACCCCCCGCTTATGCCCCTAGCCCTCCGACCCACCCTCCGCTCATGCCCCGTTTGTCTCTCCCCTCCCACCCACCCCCCACTCATGCCCCGTGTGTCTCTATCCCTCCCACTCACCCCACGCTCATGCCCCGTGTGTCTCTATCCCTCTCAGCCACCCCCCGCTCATGACCCGTGTGTGTCTCTCCCTCCCCCACCCCCAGCTCATGCCCCGTGTGTCTCTCCCCTCACCCCCTACTCATGCCCCGTGTGTCTCTAGTACTCCCACCCACCCCCGGCTCATGCCCGCCCCTAGCCCTCCCACCCACCCCCCGCTCATGCCCCGTTCGTCTCTGCCCTCCCACCCACCCCCTGCTCATGCTCCGTGTGTCTCTATGTCTCCCACCCACCCCCGCTCATGCCCTGTGTGTCTCTAAACCTCCCACCCACCCCCCGCTCATGCCCCGTGTGTGTCTATCCCTCCCACCCAACCCCCGCTCATGCCCCGTGTGTCTCTCTCCCTCCCCCCAACCCCCGCTCATGCCCCGTGTGTCTCTATCCCTCCCGCCCACCCCCGCTCATGCCCCGTGTGTGTCTCTCCCTCCCCCCCACCCCCTGCTCATGCCCCGTGTGTCTCTCCCCTCACCCCCTACTCATGCCCCGTGTGTCTCTAGCCCTCACACCCACCCCCGCTTATGCCCCTAGCCCTCCGACCCACCCTCCGCTCATGCCCCGTTTGTCTCTCCCCTCCCACCCACCCCCCACTCATGCCCCGTGTGTCTCTACCCCTCCCACCCACCCCACGCTCATGCCCCGTGTGTCTCTATCCCTCCCAGCCACCCCCGCTCATGCCCCGTGTGTCTCTATCCCTCCCACCCAACCCCCGCTCATGCCCCGTGTGTCTCTCTCCCTCCCCCCCACCCCCGCTCATGCCCCGTGTGTCTCCATCCCTCCCGCCCACCCCCCGCTCATGCCCCGTGTGTGTCTCTCCCTCCCCCCCACCCCCTGCTCATGCCCCGTGTGTCTCTCCCCTCACCCCCTACTCATGCCCCGTGTGTCTCTAGCACTCCCACCCACCCCCGCTCATGCCCCTAGGCCTCCCACCCACCCCTCGCTCATGCCCGTGTGTCTCTATCCCTCGCACCCACCCCCCACTCATGCCCCGTGTGTCTCTAACCCTCCCACCCACCCCCTGCTCATGCCCCGTGTGTCTCTATCCCTCCCACCCACCCCCCGCTCATGCTCTGTGTGTCTCTATCTCCCTCCCCCACCCTCTGCTCATGCCCCGTGTGTCTCTCCCCTCACCCCCTGCTCATGCCCCGTGTGTCTCTCTCTAGCCCTCCCACCCACCCCCCGCTCATGCCTCGTGTGTCTCTCTCCCTCCCCCCCACCCCCGCTCATGCCCCGTGTGTGTCTCTCCCTCCCCCCCAGCCCCGCTCATGCCCCGTGTGTGTCTCGACCTCCCCCCCACCCCGCTCATGCCCTGTGTGTGTCTCTCCCTCCCCCCCACCCTCGCTCATGCACCGTGTGTCTCTAGCCCTCCCGCCCACCCTCCGCTCAACCCCCGCTCATGCCCCGTGTGTCTCTAGCCCTCCCACCCATCCCCCACTCATGCCCCATGTGTCTCTAGCCCGACCACCCACCACCCGCTCATGCCCCGTGTGTCTCTAGCCAGACCACCCACCCCCCGCTCATGCCCCGTGTGTCTCTAATCCTCCAACCCACCCCCCACTCATGCCTGTGTGTGTCTCTCCCTCCCCGCCACCCCCTGCCCCGTGTGTCTCTCGCCTCACCCCATACTCATGCCCCGTGTGTCTCTAGCCCTCCCACCCACCCCCCGCTCATGCCCCTAGTGCTCCCACCGACCCCCACTCATGCCCGTGTGTCTCTCCCCCCAGCCCCCGCTCATGCCCCGTGTGTCTCTAGCCAGCCCTCCCACCCACCCCCCGCTCATGCCCCGTGTGTCTCTAAACCTCCCCCCACCCCATCCTCATGCCCCGTGTGTCTCTCCCCCACCCCCTGCTCATGCCCGTGTGTCTCTAGTCCTCCCACCCACCCCCTGCTCATGCCACGTGTGTCTCTCCCCTCCCCCACCCCCCGTATTTCTCTCCCCTCCCACCCACCCCCCGCTCATGCCCCATGTGTCTCTCAGTTCCCACCCACCCCCCGCTCATGCCCCGTTTGTCTCTAGCCTGACCACCCACCCCTGCTCATGCCCTGTGTGTCTCTAATCCTCCAACCCACCCCCCACTCATGCCTGTGTGTGTCTCTCCCTCCCCCCCACTCCCTGTGTCTCTCCCCTCACCCCCTACTCAGCCCACCCACCCACCCCCCGCTCATGCCCCGTGTGTCTCTAGCCCTCCTCCCACCCCCTGCTCATGCCCCGTGTGTCTCTCCTCCACCCCCTGCTCATGCCCGTGTGTCTCTAGCCCTCCCACCCACCCCCTGCTCATGCCACGTGTGTCTCTCCCCTCCCCCCACCCCCGTATGTCTCTGAACCCTCGCACCCACTCCCCGCTCATGCCCCATGTGTCTCTCCCCTCCCACCCACCCCCCGCTCATGCCCCGTTTGTCGCTCATGCCCCGTTTGTCTCTCCCCTCCCACCCACCCCCCGCTCATGCCCCGTTTGTCTCTCCCCTCCCACCCACCCCCCGCTCATGCCCCGTTTGTCTCTCCCCTCCCACCCACCCCCCGATCATGCCCCATGTGTCTCTATCCCTCCCACCCACCCCCTGCTCATGCCCCGTGTGTCTCTATCCCTCCCACCCCCCGCTCATGCCCCGTGTGTCTCTATCACTCCCACCCACCCCCCGCTCATGCCCCGTGTGTGTCTATCCCTGCCACCCACCCCCCGCTCATGCCCCGTGTGTCTCCCCTCCTGCCCACCCCCCGCTCATGCCCAGTGTGTCTCTATCCCTCCTGCCCACCCCCTGCTCATGCCCCGTGTGTCTCTATCCCTCTCCCCCACCCCCCGCTCATGCCCCATGTGTCTCTATCCCCTCCTGCCCACCCCCCGCTCATGCCCCGTGTGTCTCTCTCCTCCCACCCACCCCCGCTCATGGCCTGTGTGTCTCTATCCCTCCCACCCACCCCCCCTCACGCCCCCTGTGTCTCTAGCCCTCCTCCCACCCCCTGCTCATGCCCCGTGTGTCTCTCCCGCACCCCCTGCTCATGCCCGTGTGTCTCTAGCCCTCCCGCCCACCGCCTGCTCATGCCACGTGTGTCTCTCCCCTCCCCCCACCCCGCGTATGTCTCTCCCTTCCCACCCACCCCCCGCTCATGCCCCATGTGTCTCTCCCCTCCCACCCACCCCCCGCTCATGCCCCGTTTGTCTCTCCCCTCCAACCCACACCTCGCTCATGCCCCATTTGTCTCTCCCCTCCCACCCACCCCCCGCTCATGCCCCATGTGTCTCTCCCCTCCCACCCACCCCCTGCTCATGCCCCGTGTGTCTCTATCCCTCCCACCCCCCGCTCATGCCCCGTGTGTCTCTATCCCTCTCCCCCACCCCCCGCTCATGCCCCATGTGTCTCTATCCCCTCCCGCCCACCCCCCGCTCATGCCCCGTGTGTCTCTCCCCTCCCGCCCACCCCCGCTCATGCCCTGTGTGTCTCTATCCCTCCCGCCCACCCCCCGCTCATGCCCCGTGTGTCTCTATCCCTCTACCCCACCCCCTCGCTCATGCCCATTGTGTCTCTATCCCCTCCCGCCCACCCTCCGCTCATGCCCCGTGTGTCTCTATCCCCTCCCACCCACCCCCCGGTCATGCCCCATGTGTCTCTATCCCTCCCGCCCCCCCGCTCATGCCCCATGTGTCTCTATCCCTCCCGCCCCACCCCCCCGCTCATGCCCCGTGTGTCTCTATCCCTCCCACCCACCCCCCGCTCATGCCCCGCGTGTATATCCCCTCCTGCCCACCCCCCGCTCATGCCCCATGTGTGTCTATCCCCTCCCGCCCATCCCCCGCTCATGCCCTGTGTGTGTCTATCCCCTACCGCCCACCCCCCGCTCATGCCCCGTGTGTGTCTTTCCCCTCCCGCCCACCCCCCGCTCATGCCCCATGTGTCTCTATCCCCTCCCGGCCACCAGCCGTTCATGCCCACCCCCCGCTCATGCCCCGTGTGTCTCTATCCCCTCCCGCCCACCCCCCACTCATGCCCCGTTTGTCTCTCTGCTGTTGCCCCCCACCCCCTGCTCATGCCCTGTGTCTCCCTGCTGTTGCCCCCCACCCCCTGCTCATGCCCTTTGTCTCTCTCTCCTGTTACCCCCCACCCCCTCTCATGCCCCATGTCTCTCTCCTGTTACCCCCCACCCTCCTCCCATGCCCTGTGTCTCTCTCCTGTTACCCCCAATGCCTCTCATGCCCCGTGTCTCTCTCCTGTTGCCCCCCACCCCCGATCATGCCCCGTGTCTCCCTGCTGTTGCCCCCCGCCCCCCACTCATGCCCCGTGTCTCCCTGCTGTTGCCCCCCTCCCCCTGCTCATGCCCCGTGTCTCTCTCTCCTGTTACCCCCCACCCCCCTCTCATGCCCCGTGTCTCTCTCCTGTTACCCCCACCCCCTCTCATGCCCCGTGTCTCTCTCCTGTTGCCCCCCACCCCCGATCATGCCCCGTGTCTCTCTGCTGTTCCCCCCACCTCCCGCTCATGCCCCGTGTCTCTCTCCTGTTACCCCCACTCCCCTCTCATGCCCCGTGTCTCTCTCCTGTTACCACCCACCCCCCTCTCATGCCCCGTGTCTCCCTCATTTTCCCCCCACCCCCCGCTCATGCCCCGTGTCTCCCTGCTTTTGCCCCACACCCCCCGCTCATGCCCCGTGTCTCTCTCTTGTTCCCCCCCAACCCCGCTCATGCCCTGTTGTGTTCTCTTTATACACCCCGCCTTCCCTTTCCATGGTGGCCATCTTGGTAAAAGATGTTCCTTCCTGCACCGGGACGCCGCAGGCATCCCGGTTTGGGAAGGAAAATCTTTTTTTTACCACCTGGGGTTCCCACTTTGAGGACCTAAGATGCTAGTGGTCTTCATCTATTGAAAAGGATGTTATGGTGATGTTGCACTAATAAAAACCTATGAAATGCAGTAAAAAAAAAATTGTGTTACAGGGACGTTATGGTTAAGTTGCGCTACTAAAAACCTATGAAAATCAGTGAAAAACTTTGTTAAAGGGACATTATGGTTAAGTTGCACTACTAAAAACCTATGAAATTCAGTGAAAAAACTTTGTCAAAAGGACGTTATGGTTCCAAGTAAAACCGAAAAACCCTTGAAATTCGCCAGTTATGGTAAGCTTAGCAACCATAACTCACGCCACCACAGTGCACTGCTAAAACTAACACCCAGGACATCAAAGATGACATCACAAATGTCATTGATGACATCACTGATGACATCACATGTCTGGCTCGCTCTTTTTTCTTTTACTGACATGTCTAGGCCACATGGTTTTCTTCAGTAACAGTCAGAAACTAAAAATGTTATTTTATTTGTAGACGTATCCTTCAAGTAGGTTCTTACAGTAATTCTCTTAGAGTCCAGTCACATCATATGAAACATATACATACGGGAAGACACAAGCTTGAAAGACAGCAATCCTTTTTGTGCATAAAGATAATCAATAGACTTATGAGCACTTCCTGATAGTTCTGCAGTTTTTTTTATATGGCTGTACTTTCCCTGTGGGTCCAATCACATCAAGTGATACATATACATAGGGTAAATAGCAGCTTTGAAACAGAGCAATCATTTATTTGCATGAAAATAATCAGTTAAGTTATGAATTGTTTCTGCTACTACTTGTGCTTTTTTGCTAACTTCACTTTCCCTGTATATACCCATATTGGTATGTGTTCTTGTGTCTTTGTGTTTTGTCTATAGTAATGCAATTATGTAATACATGTGTTTTATTAGCTACGTATTACACATTTCACAGTACACAAAAATCTATTAAGAAAACAATTATCATTTCATTATTCAACATATTAACATTACGAATATTATACCTTCATCTTGTACGCTGCACACAATGTTATTTTTCTGTATGAGTAGCTTAGTATACCAGATAGAACCCCATAATAGAATGCTATTTATATCAATGCATCGTTCAATGCACTAATTGGGGTATGATATTTATTGCAATGATCCTTGACACTTGTTTCGCAACATTATAATAAGAATCCCTTGAACACATATTTCATGAAAAGTACATATACATGTGATGTCATCAGTGATGTCATCAATGACATTTGTGATGTCATCTTTGATGTCCTGGGTGATAGTCTTAGCATAGCAGTGCACGGTGGTGGCGCGAGTTATGGTTGCTTAGCTTACCATAACTGGCGAATTTCAAGGGTTTTTCGGTTTTACTTGGAACCATAACGTCCCTTTGACAAAGTTTTTTCACTGAATTTCATAGATTTTTAGTAGCGCAACTTAACCATAACGTCCCTTTAACAAAGTTTTTTCACTGAATATATATATATATTTCGCTTTGTAGTAACAATGTGATGCTTGTCAAATTACCCTTTGAAGAATGATAAGTTGAAACGGGTGAGACCTGCAGGCCACTCAGATTAATTCAGTGTTGCAGCTGCTTTAACAGACCAAACTTTCCAAGCATCTTTCTTTATGGTTGAAACAAATCAAAACGAATCAAAAAGAGCACTACACAGGCAAAAAAGACGAAATTGACAAAAGCAACAGCAAATTTGGTGGAAAACTGCAGCAAGTATATTGGTTAGAATTGGACTATTTTTCGATCAAGTATGAAGTAAATGTTAAAGTATATTTTAGTGATGCTATAATTAGTTTAATTGCTTTGGTGGCCATCAGAGTTACATAAACTTGCTGTATAATCCAAAATTGTTATAATTTTTGTATTTTTTTTAATGAAATGAATAGTTAGATCTGATGTGCAAAACCAATTGTAATAAATGAATGGGTGCTTACCCATTCACCAAACACTAAAGTCCTCCCCTTTGTTTGACCTGTAAGGGGGTGGAGTGAATAGTTGTGAGATGGAGTTCACACATTTCCTCTTGACTTGTGTCCTGCATGAGCCTACATGAACCATTTTATACATTTCTATGTGAGCTGAAAAGAGGTTTGGAAACTCGACCGCAGCGACTTTGTAACTGGATAGAGAATGCAATTCACAAAAGCAGTTTCAAATTGCAATATCCATTTTGTTCATTGCAGCCTAGTCCTTTTGCATTTGTGAAGCCTCCTACGTTCACTGGCACTAGTTTTAAATATGCAACAACCTTCAGTACATATGGTCCCTTCATTTTGGTTAAATAAAGATGCTGCATTAATTACAATAAAGAGAAAAAAAGTATAGAATGCATTTAAAATTGTGCTTTCTTTGTTTTTTAATATGTGTGTTTTTTCAAGTTTGTAACATGATTTATTAAATAAAGTAACTATTTGGCTTCATATTCGGCTTCAGCCCTAGTTATAATACGATGTGATAGAACACTGAAATACCTCATATTTATATTGGCTCAGAATGTAATTCTGTCAAGTTAATGGGCATGACGCCAGCTTCAAGGTCAAAAGAAATGATTGAGGATATATTTGTCAACTAACCATCATTCCGGAGCGCTGCTTCAGGCTTGTATGCAAGTTGTGCCCTCCTGCCTTTCGTGCTGGACACCTGCCCATCAGACAAAACATGGACATTCTCCAGCATGCCTCACACTACGGGAAGTTCACAAAGGTTCTGTAGTCCTACACTGATAAGGTGCATATGTTACACTCTCACATATTTGTTTTTGCAATGTATTTCTGTTAGCAGAAGGGATTGACAATTTTACAGCCGCTAGTGCCAGTCAGGGCCATTCAGGATAAGAGTTACCTACACAAAACAAGAATTGGCAAAGCCAGCAGTTTGAGCTTGTATGTGTAGGCATGGAATAGGCATTTGCTAGGCACTGCCGTAATCTTACTACCTGGAAATAAGATGGCAACTACTGGAAACTTGTGTGTTTACCTGGATATGGAATGGTAAGACTTATACAGAAGCCAAAACTGTTTGCTTTGACAATGCTTGTTTGGACTAGGACTTCAGTGCAAGCAACAGATATAAATTAAGTGGCGGAAGGTACACTTGGTTAGGACATGTTTTGTACACCAATAGCACATTTAGGACTTGGCGTTGCACCAGTAGCACATTTACACCTAAAATGAAACCATTAACTGTCAACAAATGCTTAGAAATTAACAGGAAGGACAATGTTTGTTGTTACTTCTTGATAAAGCTAACTCAGATATTTCAGGAGGATGTGTTTTGGGCATAGAAGGGGAGGTAGTGGCTGGGACCGGTCTTAGGGATTACCACATTTATAGGCAATCAATGAGTTGGTAAATAAACAAAAACCCACAAGCTCTGTCCCACCTCAAAAGCGATCTCCCTTCTACCTGTACTCTTAATGCAATTGTTTCAGCTTATAGTTGGTGCTTGAGAACCAATAATAGTTCAAACTAAACAGGGGCTGCTTTTTACCCAGTTAAGGAAAACTGCTAATTGATAGGTACCTGTAATCAATGGATGAGGGCCACAAAATCCTAAAAAACACAATATCTCTATATGCTGCTTATTTGTAACTTACTTAACCTGAATAGGTGTTCAGGCTACGATATAGGCATATGTTATTTGCAAGTGTGAATTCTGAACATGCAATTCATAATTAACAGGCCAGGAGCTCCCTATCCCACAGCCCACCTCAACTCATTGACACGCTTAACCGTAGCAATATTCAGCCTGGCATAGTGTTACAATAAATACACGGATTAGCATATTGTCAATTATATATCACACTGCAACCATGCACCAAGGTATAAATATTCTGGGACATGGTTAGACCACTTTGTTGTTGAAGCATCATGCCAGTCTGCATGCAATGTAATGCGGTAACAATGTCATTGCTCATGCATTGATTACAAAAATATATCATGCCATGTTTTTCCTTACTGTGCCTTATTATGCCATAATATACCTTGATAAACTATCTTACGCTTTGTAATGCTTTCTCACGTGACTATGCCATGGCATGTAGAACAGATTCTGTCATTAATTGGCAGCGCCTGCTTTAAGACTGCCCTCTGACACTTCAACGGCATTACGACTCAGACTTACATAGAAGAAAAATACAATGCTCTCAGGAACTAGCAGCTGACATAGCTAACCACATACCATAAAGTAACACCAGCACTAGCATGTCAACATATATCAATAAGGGATAGCTGGCAAGACCTAATGACAGGCAATAGTATTGTGAGTGCAATGTTCCTATCTTCAAAATATAAAAGTGTCAAAAGTGTATCACTATGCCATATGTTACTGAATGACATTTATTGTCAAGTGGCAGGCTACATACAGCCCTTTAGAAACCCAGAACTGTTCAAATTTACATGCACAGACCGGTTACAGTGCCTCAAGGCCATGCCAATGGCAGATGAGTGCTCTACAGAGGACCTGTAATATGATATAAGAGCTGTTTGCCAATAATTGAAGCAATAGTTCTGAGAAGGGTACCAGACGACGCCAGGTCCCCCTGGCATGAAACGTCTAGTAGTTGACTTCACATTTGTCAAAATAATACTTCCTGGAAGTTTCAGCTTTGGTTCAACTGAACAAATTGCATACGTCTGGCAAAGTGGGGTGTAATGCTTCTGACTAAGACATGGCGTCTGCGCTTGATGCATTTTGGGTGCTTCTAGAGCGATAATGGACATTTTCTTCAGGCCTCAGTGGAAGCTGCATTTGATGTGAACTCGTAACATGGTCCATATTATTCCACTGGTAAATGCAATGTCTTGCTTCTGCATTGCTTCAAGGACCATTTTGAAGAAGGTGCCAGCTGATATTTGATAATGTTGCGAAGGAATCTTGTAAAGCTGAAGAAAGGTTGTGTAGCTGTTTTTGCGGTTTCATGAGAAAGCAAAGTGTTTTGCCTCTTGGGGTTGCCATGGGTCCCTCTGGCCGGGGGCCCATGAGAACTGTCAACAGGTAGAGACTTTGAAAGTCAGAAAGTTCTGGAAAATGACATCACATATTTGTGGGAGGATTACAATGAGGGGCAGTCAGGCAGAAAGCTTCTCTGGAAGATTGGGTGCACTGCTTCCATGCCTGTTGGTGCAAGCATATATCCGCCTGCCTGTTTTGAGGCTTCTCTGTGCATTCCTTGCGAGATGAGGATTTATTTTACGGTTGCTTCAATGGTGAAGTATTTTTACACTTTTTACATTCCTTATGTGTGTAGTAATTAAACATTCATTTATTTGTACTGCATTCATTCGGTCATGTATGCTTTTTGTGAATAAAGGGCAGTAAAGAGCCATTTTACAGTTTAGCTGAGTGTTTGTGCACATAATTGTGTTTCAGTGTTTAAGGTTTCTTCATTTTGTGTGCTGGGGCTGTGAAATATTTTCCATGTGCTTTTGAAGCAAAGCTTGGGGTCAGAAAGATATAGATGGATATTAATCAGTAGATACATGTCCACATCGCTCATTCAATTCAGGAGTTACTAATCTAGTCCTGATTTTACTTTGCATTCTTGGACTTGTAGACCTGAATCTACAGTGGGAAAATCCAGGACTGCTACAGCCACATAATTCCAAGTGAAAAACAGAACTGGATATTTGTTTCTTGAATAGACTGGGGAATGCTAACATTTCCGCCAATACTACAGATGTGCTTGAGTTTTTCCAGATGGACAATCTGGGATGAATGTATCAGGTAGGCTCCGGCTTTGGTCATAAGTGAACTCTCACCCCCAGGAATTCTATCAGGTCATTAGTGAACTATAATAAAGTGGGCTGGGGTGAGGCAAAGCACCATGAGCACGTTTCACCCAGCTAGATGTGTCTGGAACCAGACACCATCGCAGCTACCGCATGGAATGCGGCCACTCAACTTACATATTCTGAAAAACACAGGTTAACAAAGTAACATACATTGTTGTGAGTTCTCCGTGACTATAATTTGGTGCTTTCAGTCAATCCTTACTTTACAGGAGTGAATATGAGTCAATTCATAGTTCCTGGATATTGAGTACCATCCATTCACATCTGATAATCAGGCCAAATTCAGGACAATATGTTTTTCTCTGCACAATAGGCAACTGTGATGAATTAGAGGTGATAACCCCCAAAACCCTGACCTGGAACCCTTCTCATGTGGTCAAGGAATGGCAGCTGCTACCTGACCCTGACACTGGGGGTGGTATTATGCGGGCAGATCACGTGAGAAGGAACCCAGGTCAGGAGGAATGAGAGAACCCTCTGAACACTTTCCCTAATGATCCTGCAGTCTTAATGCCTTTCGTAAAGTTGATTATTCTGATTTTAAAATAAATAACAGCATTATGGACTTCAAGTCCCATAATGCTCTTAGTACTGAGAAAAGGAAGAGGTGTCCAGAGTTACCCAATTGTTCTGAGTGGTCTAGTTGTTGTAATGACCGACACCTGAGTGGGACATTTAAACACTTAAAGGCCTTCCAGCTGAGGACTAAATAGAAGCAGCAGCAAGAAGCAGTTGATGTAGTCGCTGCTGTGCTGACAGTGAGACACTATGCAGAGAACATGGTATGCAGAGGACACACAGTGGGAAGCGGTATTGAGGCAGGCTACTCCGAGGGAGAGAGAAGCTCTCTGTGTCCTGTATCCCGTTCCCATGTGAGGTTGTCACCGGTGATTGCACAGAGCTGTGAAAGTGCCATTGACAGCCAGCGTGAGCAGAGGAAGACTGATAAAAGCTGTCAAACGCTGAGGGAGTCCCGATAAGCAAAGAAGCAGAAGTGGCATGCCGGATGGAGACGCCAGGACATACCGGTGAGTTGGCATGATACAGGTGACCCCGGGGCGCACCGAAGTAGAATCTGTAATAATGCATTTTTTTATTACTGAATCTTTGAATTAAATCAAATTGGGTGCAACTCGGCTATTAAGAGATGTTGAGTAGGAGAATATTGTAAGCGCATTGCCAAAGCCAAAAATGGGCAATAACTAAGCAAAGTGAATGTAACTTCCCTAAAGTGGGGTATCCAATAAGGGAAAATAAAGTTGGGAGTAACACAAAGGCAAATTGAATATAACAATCACAGAACAAAATGCATTTGGGAGAAAGTTGTAAACTACATTGCCAGCAGCCAATAGGTTGTGTAGAAAGAAGTCTGAGATTGTAGAAGAAAGTCCACCTTGTAAAAAAGGATCAATGGGGAGAGAACTGTAACCTGCATTGCCTATGACAAACAGATCAATGTAAGAATCATTGTCATTTTTGCAGTATTCTTGTAGAAGAAGTTGTAAGCCAAGTGTGTTGAAAGTCAAAAGACTAACCCAAGAAGCAGTTGTTGGTTCAACTTTTCCCATTGAAGATTTAAGTGTGAAAAGTTTGGAACAAGCCTTACCACATAGTACAGGTTGTGGCAATAGGAGTTTTATCCTGGTAGGCGGGTAAACCAGGAAGAAGATTATTTTAAGTACTGTGAATGTGGTGGAAGGTTGTTATTGGTATTATTTGGTATTTATATAGCGGCCTATGTATCATTGGTATGATCTCAAGGCGCTTGTGAGTTGAACGCTCTTGGGGACCGTAGTCCAGGTCAGTCGGCAGAGTAGGGTAGGATACAGTGCTTTGGTGCACTCAATATGTGTGCAGCCAGTGTGATTTCCATGATGGAGGCTGCATCATAACATTCGGTGTGGGGGTAGTGAGAGATCAGTTGAATGTGTGCAGTCAGGTGGTTTGTCACCAAGACTGCATTCAGGCGGTATTATGCCTGTGTAGGATGTTTATGTGTGCAGTGAGGCTGATTTCTTCATGGGGTATATCTGCGTCCTAATAGGTTGTTAAGGTGTTCATGGAGAGTTGTTTGTATGTGTGCAGCAATGCCAAAATGGATAGATGGGTATAGCTGTGCTCTATTGTATGTTGGTGTAAAGAGGAAAGTGAGCATTGTGGTAGGAGAGGTGAGTGTCTGTGTGGATGATTTAATCTTAGGAGCCTACTGTTCCTGGTTACTGGATGAGCTGGTAGTGATCGTCCTCGTGTTTCACAGTAGCGGTAGTCTGAGATAGATTTACAGTTTGGACCTGGTAAGTTAAGATTTGCACACTCAGAGGGTCATTATTCTAGAGCTCAATACGATGTTTCAGGGAGCACATTTTCTGGGTCCCTGGTTGTGGTTTATGATTGGACATAGGGTAGGTCTTGGTAGGATACTGGTTATAGGTCAGAATATATCTTGCCACAACACTGTCCTACCGAGGCAGTGGTGCTAAAGGACAGGCTGGCCAGTGGCATTGTAGAATCCAGTTGTTCTAGTGCCGTGGGAAGGTTCGTATCTTAGGTATGTAGTCGGGCAATGAAGGGAGTGAGTAGGTTTTTATCAACATGATTTCAGGGGGCTGTTAGGCCTGTGTATTAGAAATGGGAAGTGGAGAGTCAGCAGATGCATATCCTAGAGCTTGCAGGACATTGAGGCTGCCAACTGTGGCCTCACAGTTCCTAATTCTGCCTTGATGTCTTATTGGTCGGTATCTGAAGTATCACTAGGAACACTTGTTGGCGGATGTAATCCAGTTTAATGTCATTGAAACTCATGATTTAATAAATGTGGATGAGTTTCGGCTGCCTTAGGCCATCCTAATCCAATTTAATGGAATTGAAACTCATGATTCTAGGAATTCAGATGAGTTTCGGCATCCTTAGGTGGTCCTAATCATGGTTTACGGAAAGAGACAGGTTTTTTAGCTTTATGGAAGGCCATGTAGTCTTGGGTGTGTCGAATGTGAGGAGGGAGTGAGTTTCACAGGGTTGGAGCCAATGTTAAGTAGGCAGACCCTCCAATCTTGGTTGAATTGGAGGCTGGAATCACAAGTTAGAGGGTGGTGGAAAAGAAGTGGCCATTCTACTGCCGAGTTTGATGAACTGTTGTATAACCATCCTGATTAAAGTGTTGCTTATGAAGGAGAAATACGATGTGATGATAAGTGATTCACCTTCAGAGAAAATAACATTTACATTGACTTCAGACTTTATGTTTGAAGAGAAAGTATTTTTGGTTTGCCAAGCAGAATAGTGTGGACACTTTAACAATTGTCTTGAAGTGTGAGAAATCCTTTGGATCTAAAATCGTCACTGTGTCAAGTAAAGGATATATTGAAAGAAAAGAACTTTGTATTATATCTGGAGTGAAACTTGGCTAGTGAAAATAACTTTCCTGACATTGAACTTTGGTTTGAAACATCCTGAATTGATCCAGGGGAAGGGGATTCAACCCTATTCGCAAGGATTCTTGTTTATAACATTTATGTTTGAATTCATATGTTATTTTGTGAAATTGACACAGCCAAATGATTCCAGGATGATTTTGTTTAATGTATTAGTGTGAGGGACAGATATTTTGGACATTAGGTCATTTTCCTTTAGCCTTAGTTTGTCAGGTAGGGAAATCCTTGTTAGGCTAGGAAAAGATAGGCCTTTGCCTCACCCCTTATAATTTTATAAAATGGCTACTTGTGAGAAAACTATACCTATCGGTCCGTCTCTCATTTCTCACTGCTAACGCGCAACTCTGTGCTGAACTGTAGCCAATGAAATTGCCACCTAAGGGGACAATTATTTCCCTTGCTGGCTGAGACAATTAAGTATATAGTCTTTTTTCTTCAGCACAATATATGCTAGTTATTGCAGCAAAAAATGTAATGCAAAATCTTGGTGTGCAACACACAAAACAAATGAGGTCTAGGGTGGGTTTCTTCTGTACCTTGCTGCTTCCTCAGATAGTTAGCGCACCAATCAAACAAGACTGATCTGCTGAAAATTGCTTGTATGTTAATCTCACAATCCTACTTGCCCCATTCCATTTTGGATTTGGGAGCTGCAAGTCTACTCGTTTTTTAAACTTTGCATTCTGGGATGTCTAGTCCCTGATTTCCCCACATCCAGTACAAAAAAACATGAATGGAAAATTGAAGGTTTCCATAGATGCTCACAAATTACAGTAACATTGAAAGTATAAAAGACCTGCAGACAAAAGAAGATACTGGAGCACAACTATCCTACACTTACTTGAACGTCCAAAACTCGAGCGCCTACAGTAACTGATTAGGACATGCAGGAACATGATGGTGTACATGTCAGCAAAGAGCAAACAAGAAAATAAACTGTGTTAGGCTTTTCCCTCTCTGAGCATCAGCCCTGCATTAAACCCCACAACCAGTCATCAAGAATTTGCTGGGAAGGCTTGCACACATTTGTCCCCTCTGGAACACACCAAGTTCGGTAGCTTGCTACATACGATGACAGTTTTTCAAGACAGTCATTATGCCTGCAATAACAATGGGGAGGGGAGATAAAAACAAGTGATCATCACCAGGGTTATGGTGGCTCCCCAGGTGAAAACGACATGCTGTCATAGGGAACTCCACTTTGAAAACACAGCACAGCAGGCACAGTGAAACACTACTGTCTTTTATCCAGCTGCTCCAGTGCTTTACTAAAGCTTTTTGACTCTCGACCCAAAGGGCACACTGCCTAAATGTAAATGTGGGTGGTGCGTTAAACATACATGTCAAAATTCTCCAATCCATTATTGAGACTTTAATGCAGTCCTGGTTTAAACTTTGCATCCTGGGGCATGCAGTCTTGACTTCCCCGTTATAAACTACAAGTCCCAGAATGGAAAGTTAAATCCAAGACTCAGACTATTGTCTCCGGAATGGAATTAATAATGTTGGCACGTATGGTTGAATGGAGGTGTATTGATTTTACAGCTCCATTTAACGCTCTACCCCATTTTGAAGCAGTGACAATACGGAGGTCTTCGGTCAGGTCAGTATACATTAGCCACTCCATACAGCCGATGCTTGGCCAGCCCTGGTTAATTTGGGCCTTTTGACAGGACTTCTGTGACGGACAGTCAGAGTGCTTATAAATGAAGTAGCTGAAGGCAGGCCTGGTAAGATGTTTTTATTACACCAACAGCATGTTTACAACTCCAATTACATTATTAACTCTCAGAAGACTGTTTTGAATAAACCTTGGTTAGGCACTTCAGTGCAAAGTGTGATGGTAAGGATTGATTAAAGTGAGATCATTGAGTTCCCACGAAAAGGTGTTTTGGGCGGGGAGAGGCAGGAATGGGTGGAAACGGCCATTGGGATTTGCATGGCCATGGGCAGTCAAACTATGGTGTGATGAATCCTACGGACTCTCCACGAATTCCCTGCCTAAAGTCTCCTCCCAGGCGGTTAGGGAAAGGCAGACGCTTTATGATCCTGACCTTGGTGGTGGTGTTCTGCACGAGGATCACATGGGAAGAGAAAAGGCCCATGAGAATGAGAGGACTCATTTTGATGAGATGCAGTATTTGTCTTCTTCTAGGGAGGATGATCCTGCAATGCCAAAGTATGTCATGACTTCTTGTAATAACCTTCTGAGGTTCCACAAGAAACACATATAAATAGGGTTGAACACAATCACAATCTCTTCGGTCTTCGGAGAAATCAAAATCCTTATAAAATCCGGGAGACCTGCAAAGCTGAAGACCTCTCTAACACCCACCAGCTTAAAAGAATCACCTTTCCCTTTTCAATACAGGCTGATGAATAAGCCTTATGATGTTCCTTTAAAGAATGTTATAAGGAACAATCTGGGGTCTAAATGTAAAACAACCGACATAATAAAACCAAATTTTGCCAGTAGCGACTTCAAGTCCCACAATTCCCTGAGTACTGGGACGAAGAAGAGGGCTAAAAAGGTACAAGGTTGCAGGAGTAGCCCGCTCATTAATGCAGATGACCCACATCTGCGGAAACAGAGAGGCTTAAAAAGCCCCATCAGGTGCAGGCCGTAGATGTGTTGTTGGTGGAGAAGATTATAAGCAAGTAGCAGAAGCAGCGTGGCTTATGCTGGTTGCCCAACAGAAGCTGGAGAATAGAAAGGGCGCTGGCTCAGGTGGCTGACGTGCACCAGAGGGCCTTGAGGCTGTCTCAAGTGTCTGGCATATACTGGAGTGCCTCAGAAGCAAGAGGAGCTCCAACTGTAAGTGTTGGGGGTGGAGGCGGACTAATAGAATCAATTTGCCAGTTCGCAATAGCAACAGAAGTCCTGCAAGCGGGGAGGAGAATGTAGGTGCACGTCTTACCCAGTGAGTTCACAGTGAGTTCACAAGCGAGTATTGACCCCGGAGCACTCCATTCCCACTCGCATGTCAGAACCAACGCTTGCGTAGAGTGAGCAATGCTTGTTTAGAGGCAAAAGCAGTTTAGAGAATCATTTAGAATTTAGAACTATTACAAAGCTACAGAAGTAGCACATGCATATGCGTTAAAGTCATTCCCCAGCAAAGACTTATTATAACAAAGTCAAATGACTGTAACCTTGTAAGAGAGAGTCGGTTAAAAACCCAGCAACCAGAGGGGTTGACTTTGTTTAGAGTTAACACTTGCGAGCATTGCCCAAGCCAAGAGAGAATAAGACCAAGGCCAATACAGCCTAGTAAATATTTCCAACAACAGGAGGGGGTTAATGCACAATCTGTAGGCTCTGAAACTTGTTGCCCATTCTGCCCCTATCAGACTTGATCCAGATCTCCTTAAATTCTGGAAGCTTCTTAAGAACCTCATTTTCTCTTCCTCCTTCACGCTCCCCCTCCCCTGCTAATGCACCCCCTCTGTCTCTTGACTGCTTGCCTAGTTCCTTCAGAATCTTACAGGGCACCTGGCCCTCCCCACCCAGTCTACCCTGAAATTGGCCTCCTCTGGCCATCCGACCCTCCTACCACCCCCCTTCTGCATTTGCCCTTGGGCTCCCTCCCCTGCACTAGACCTGGCTGGACCTGCCCCTCCAGCCCCTTTCCTCACATTTAGCACGTGAACCTTCTGCCCTGCATTCTCTTCTCCATGGATCTGTCCACCTGGTGTCCCTGGAACTCCTGTAACCTCGCTCGCACTTCCCCCCTCCCCTGCACTTCTGTTTACTGGACTTGCATGGTTCAAATGCGACAAGACCTAGTAGGACCGTTTTGTTTTGTCATCCCTTCCCCCCCTTGTCTTGTTGCACCTTGAAACACATTGTGTCGAGGCACATTATAAAAACCCAATAAATTAACTTGTTGTTGTGAAGAGCTGTTTGGGTAGGGGAGTATATCCAGATGGCCAGATGGCACATCTTTGGACATTTTAGCCCTTGCATGGAAGTATGCCAGGTAGAAGTTGAAGAAGTGCTATAAGATGGTCCTGACAGAGACATTTTATGTTATGTGTGGTCCTAAAGGAAGAGCTGTACAAGGCTGTTGCAGAGCAGTTGTATCTTTTTGAGTTATCAAGATTGGCTAATCATCCCGACCAAGACAACCATTGTTGCTATTGAGGAATTGAGAATCTATTTAAGTGTGGAACCTTCTGTTGACAAGTTGAAGTTGCATCAAACTGTATTGGGACGTTGTTGCAAACCAGGATTTCCCTGTGTTCTAACAAGGAAATTAACATATGTAATTATTGTAGCAGCCAATGGTACTTGTAAATTTTGTTTTTTATTATTATGACAATGTGATTTGTTTAGCTTATAACCCCTGATATGACAAGAAAATAATTGAGAACGTCTGTGGACCTTCCCCAACCGAATAGATCATCAAAGCTGGTTTCTTCATGAATTGTAATTTGCTCCCTTATTTTAGTTGGTGTGGATTTTGGGAGTGACTTTAAAATATCCTGACCTTCTGACGAGCACCCTTTTTGACTTTCTGTTTTTATAGAACTGGGCTGGAGTTGTTGAATTAGGGGGAAAGTAGGTTATAGAAAACAAAACTGATAAAACAGCCATGTTGCCTGAGTCCTTATTCTGGATCATCACAGTCCCCAGTTCCAGTAAAACACTTCCAACGGTTGTTTGTTTCGAGGAGGGACAGTTTGAATTTCTTCTTAGGAGACCAAAATAGTCGAAACAGATACCATCATTACATTCATCATTTTTTAAGTCTGTCGAACATGTCATGATATTTCCTAGGATGTAATTCCAGTGGTTTTTCGACAAAGTGGTTCCCAGCTCCCTGTACCATTTATCATTTGGATCGGTTTGAGGTTTACAGCTGGTGAGCAGGTGCAAGTGGATCTAGGTCACATGACCTAAGCCCCACCCACCTGTCAATCAATGCTAATCTGTTGGGGCCTTCTTGTTTTGCCACCCTTTCTCCCTACTGAAGCAGCCCTCCAGCTTTATTTCATTGCAGTTGGTGATGTGAAGGACTCATCAGTCAGACACATACAACAGGTTCAAGTTTTCTTAACACAACCTTTATTCAAGTTAAAATGCAGGGTGGATGAATGCCTAACTTGCCCTCTGCTAAGGTTGGATTTCCCTATCTAAAGAAAACTAAGGATAGTCTATGTCAGGAAGTCTAAAGTAAAACATCTGTCTGTATCCAAAACCTATACTTGCTCTCACAACTAACTGCAGAAAATGTGTTGGGATGTCATATCAAACGAAATGAATAGAGTTCAAAGCTTCTGGTAGCTCTCTGGCTTGTAATTAACTACCCTTCCCTGAGTTTGTGATAATTCACCAAATGCAAGGGATTCCTTCCCAAGTTCAAGAAAGTTCATCAAATACTGGAGTTCCCTTCCCCAAGTGTTCAAGTCTTTTGTCTCTCAAACAAAGCAAAGTTCAATTCTTCCAGCTTTCAAAACAACACTTGCTTCCAGTATCACAATAAAGTCTTTGCGCAACACAAGTTTGTTTATGGGTACTTTCAATTACTTTTCTGTTCAAGGTCACCTAGTCTAGGTGCAGTTGTCAGACCACAGGGCCCACCCATTACAGGCCACGCAATCGATACCCTTTTGTGACTGCTTTTCCTTAGCACCAGTCAACTGCTTGTCCTCAGCCTCAAGGTTTGCCTTAAACACATGTGCAACACTCTTCTGACACAATGGTGTGGGTTGGTTAGCCACTTGCAGAGGTTACACCTTCTTATATTTCCTTGGCTCTTGCCAATGATTGTTTACCCAGTTCTTTGCACCAGTGTTGGATTTATCATATCCTGCATTCAACTACTTGTTCTTGCTTGGCTTTGCTAGCACTTGTTTTCAGTTAATGCAGTTCTTTATATCCACATGTTTCAAAACTTGTCTTTCAATAAAGTTCATTATTCCACTTTTCATCTCCTTTCCATATGCCAAGGGTTTCCAACTGGTTTTCGATTCGAGTAGTATTCAAAATATAAGTTCACTTGCTTTCAATAAGTTCAAGTATTCCAAAAAATCTTACTTTCAATTTGTTCAGTACTCAAAAAGTATTGCAACTTGCTTTCAGTTCATTCGATATTCTAAAGGTGCCTTAGCTTCATTCAGCGTCAATGCCTGTCAGCCCAGTGTTCTCCCTCACTCTGGTTTCATCCACCTGTTGGTCTTTTGGCTCTTCGCGAGTCCTTCTACCTGCATGGGTACCTGGTTCTCCATACGGCAGCTTGTGTCTTCTCCCTGCATTGTGCCTGTGGCTCACGCACACCCATCAATGCTTCCACAGTGAAGCAGGGTACTTCAGGCCTATGCCTTTGGTCCGGCTGACCTCCTTCTCATGGCTTGCCATCGGCCTCCAGCTTCTTCTTCTGCCGCTTCCTGCTGCATAAACTCTGCACTGCTTCTCGAGCCTCCAGCGCTCCTTCTGCCACACCACCTCACTAGAGAGATCTCCCAACACGCTGCTGTCTGCACTCACACAGCTGATTGTGCTACCTCTGACGACTCTATGTATGTCTTCTTCTCCTTTTTAAATGTCCAGCCTCCATTGCTGTTACCAAAAAGACTAGACCGCTCACCAGCAAAGCGGCAGTCCCTTGTTGCTCTTGTTGTACTCTTCCTTGTCCCAGCACTTGCCTGGAGCTGAGGTTTGTTTGTTTTCAGAAAATGAGGATGTGTTGGTCTAGATGTCCTCTTCTTTCTCCCAGTATCGATTGATGCCATTTGGGGGATATTATAGGGGAGTCATAGTAGGATGGCTGACAAAAAACCATGAAGGTTTGTGGGATGGAGGGTTCATGGTGAAAGGGAAATGGGGGATACCATATCTCACATGAGGACCCCCTCTCCCCACTCTCCAAGTCTCCCTCACCCAGGTAATCCTCCCTTGCATATCCACCCCCAAGGGCGGGATCCAAAAACAATGGCCTTTCCCTGGCCACCTGAGCAGAGGACACCGGGGGAGAAGAAGTGAGGATGCCCTCAAGTATCTCACAGTGACAGGTACAAGTGGATCTAGGTCATGTGGCCTAAGCCCCACCCAACTTTCAATCACTGCTAATCTGTTGGTGCCCTCTGGTTTTGCAACCCTTTTTCCCTACTTAAGCAGCCCTCCAGCCTCTTTTACTTTGCAGTTGGTGAGCAGGTGCAAGTGGATTTAGGTCACGTGGCATAAGCCCCACCCACCTGTCAATCACTGCTCATCTGTTGGTGCCTTCTGGTTTTGCTGCCCTTTGTCCCTACTTGTCTCGGGAGGATAGCTCAGGGGGAACGTGCTCGACTTGGAAGTAAGACGACACGGCGCACCACAGGTTTGATCCCCGGGTCCGCGCTTAGAAACCTCTGGGTATTAAGTGCTTTAAATAACCTATTATAGCATATCATACTTAAGCATCCCTCCAGTCTCTTCCTTTGCAGTTGGTGAGCAGGTGCAATTGTATCTAGGTCACATGGTCTAAGCCCCACCCACCTTCTTAGGCCGGACTCTTACTTTCAGCTCTTAACTCCCAGATCAGGGGTGTCTCTTGCCTGGGCTTCTGAAGTGAAGGGAAAACAAATAAAAGGGCACTTTCTGTTTGGACCTGATCGGACTTGGAGGACCCAGGACCAGAACTCCTGCCCCTCTTAACATCAGGGATGCTCTCTGAATATGTGTTTCATCTCTCTCCTCTAACAGCCAATTCCTACCATCACCACTCATTGCCAACCACACAACTCACCAGTATGAACACTACATTAAGGCAACCTCACCCATGTCACCATACACCACATCACCACTGCATCATCCACAATTACGAAAAGTGATGCTTGTCAATGTCCTCTCAGCATTTAACCATGCAGCTGACATCTCTGACCTCGTCAACACACCTGACATGGATGCCATCTTCATTACTGAGACCTGGATGACATCTTTCTCAACCCACACCCTAGATGTCCTCACCCCTAATGGCTACAGAATTCTACAATGAGTACGGCCAGACAATATCAGCGGAGGCTTCGCCATCATTCACAAGGCATCATGGCCATGGACTCAACTGGATGTTGCCACAATTGGCTCTTTCGACAACCTATGCTGCCACTTCATGCTCTCCCTAACAGACACAATCACTTTTCATCACATCCACAGACAACCGAAGCCCAACACCTCCTTCATCGAAGACTTTGCGGACTTGGTCACCACCATGTCTCTGACGCATGTCAACAACATCTTCCTCTGTGACTTCTATATCCCTGGCAACCCAGCAACCAAGTCATTGAAGAAAGATCTCCACTGCCTACTCGACACTCTGAACCTCACGCAGCTAATGAAAGAACCAACTCACAGAAAAGGTGATATCCTCAACTTCTCATCACTGCACTGCCAGCCTCCTTCACAGCTCTCCTATTCCGCTCAACTTGTCGGACCATCTGGTGATCACCTTTGAGATTAACTACACCACACCTGTCAAGCAAACCTACTGCAAACCACCAACCAATCAAGCCTTCAGTCCCTTCAAGAATATCCCAGTGGAGGTTCTCACAGAAGACCTCACCAAACTTCACCTCTCACAGGCTGACGTACCTCTGACAAACCATGACTCCAACTCGCTTCTTGAAGAACTCAACACCACCCTCACAAACAACATCAGCAGCCATGCCCCAGTGAAATGCCAGACCCTCAGCACCCTGGTACAGCCAAGAACCCAACCTCAACAAACAAACCATCAAAACACAAGAAAGGAATTGGCAAACATCCTGCACTGTATCCAACCTCATCCTGCTCAAGTATCACTGTTCTAGTTGCAAGCAAGCAATTGATCAACACCGCCAAGGCCAACTAGCACCAAAGCACCATAGCCAAGTCCAACAATGAACTAAAAGTCCTCTTCAAAGCCATCAAGCACTGCATCAACCCTCTGCCCAACACACCCATAGCACACTCCATCCACTATTTCTTTGTGAACAAGATCAACATAATCTGCTGCCACATAGACACCAACGCCACAACTGACAGCACACTACACATCCCATCTCGCAAAACCACAACTGCCAGGATGACTTTCAAGACGCTAACTATGGAAGACCCCACTGCCACCTTAGCATCCCTCAAGGCCAGATCGTATATGGACATCTTCCTTTCCTCCATATTCAAGACCCTTCTGACTTAAGCACTCCTCCCTTCCCTGACAATCATCAACAACTCCCTAAATCAAGGCACCTTCCCCTTGACCATCAAGAATGGAAAAATCCTCGTACTTCTTAAAAAACCAACACTGGACCTTGACGATCTAGCAACTACTGCCCAATCACCCATCTTCCCTACCTAGGTAAGATCCTCAAGAAAGCAGTAGCCACACAACTCTTCCAACACATCGAAGTCAAAACCTCCTTCAGTTGTACACATCTGGCTTCAGACCCACATGCATCACAGAAATGGCTACCATCAAGGTGATTGATGATGCCCATAAAATCCTAGATGATGGCCATCCTTGCCTCCTAGTTCTTCATGACCTCTCAGCAGCATTTGCCACAGTAGACGACTAGACACTCACTGACAATCTACATTGTTGCATGCAAGATCGTCCTCAGCTGGTTTGGATCTTATCTTGTGAATCACTAACAGTTTGTACAAATATATTCTTCCATATCATCAACTGTACCCAACACCTCTGGTGTCCCGCAAGGATCCATCCTGTCCACTGTGAGCTTCAATCTTCACATGGAACCACTTGAAACCATCCTATCTCCATACAACATTCACTAATACACAGAGGACATGCAGATCTACCTCAAGATATTCTCTGTCGAAGACATCAACAGACTCAAGGCCTGCCTCACATTGATCTAGTCCTGGATGTCCAATGATTACCTGAAGCTCAACTCCTCCAAGATTGAATTCCTACTGCTGACCAACAACACCGAACACAATGACATCCAGATCTGGCTCTCTGCTATGGACCTTGACTGGTTCACACCCCAGCTAGCCACCTTTGCCTAGTCCCTTGTGCTCAACATCGACAGACACTTCACATTGAAACAGCACATAGTGAGGAAGACACAAACGGCCTGGTACCAACTTTTTCTCCTGCAGAAAATGAAGCCCTTTATCCCAGAAGAAACTTCTGATCCACTGTCCAAGCATTGTTCCTCTCTCATCTAGATGGTGGCAATGCCTTTTGGAAGGCCTTCTGATGACTTCCTTAGCCCCCCTGAAATGTGTACTGTATGCGGCAGCAAGACTCATTAATGGACTCTGCAAATTTGACCACATCATCCCGACCTCATCAAACTGCACTGCCTCCCACTGCAATCCTGTATCATCTTCAAATCCTGCTGCATCATCTACAAGGCTGTCATTCTGAAGTTCCCAAGCTACCTCACTGAGAAACTCAGGATTTCCAGATGCCTTTGATCCACCAGGAGTACGGAAATGTGCAGACTTGGATTACTTTGGTGCAGAAAGGAAAGAACCAGAAGACAGGTCTTCTCTGTCTACACTCCAAGATTGTGAAAACTCATCCCTGTCAACATCAGACTTGCCCCATCACTTCTACAGTTCAGAAAAGAGCTCAAGACTTTCCTCTTCAAAGAATGACTTCTCCTTAACACCTAGGTCCACACAACCTGTACTCCACACCCTACCTGAGACTCAGTGATCTGCTCCCCACTGCCTGTCCCCACCCCGGTTGCTTGTAGATCATTCCATGCCAATTGCCATCCCTTGTTAGCTCCCTCTCTGCTTCCCTCACTGTGTTCTTACCACAATGATTGTAAAGCGGTCCATTTCTTCCTGAAGCTAGGTCCACGCTCTCTAAATACCATAATAATATTAATGCTGATAATAATAATAAACGTTCATTCAATTTCATTAAAATTTAAGCAGCCAATAAGTAACATTAGCTCTTTGGTTGGAAAGGGTAAGCAGGGGAATGTTGAGTCAGATCATCCATTTTCTATGCTTCTTTATAAAAGTCCCTTTCTTATTCCATAGACCCTCTCTGTTTGCATTGCCTCAATTTACATTAGCACCCTGGGTGGGGGAGCCAGCCAATCAGGTGACTAGGAACGTATACTGATACTACGAGTGAAAGCCTGTGTTCCATGCCGCCTGATGGCTGGATCCCCTGCACGCCATCTTCTCTTGCCAACCCCGTTTTTTTGTTTTGCCCCCACTCCCTTCCCCATCCCACTTACCTGATTGTGCCGGTGGTGATCCGCCGCCGCAGCTCCTTTCCCCCGTGTGGCCACCATGAAAATGGAAGAGGGGCTCCTTGTGGAGTCCATCCTTCCTATTTCATGGGTGCCATGTTGGTGTAGTATTTTCTGACCTCGAACAGGACGCCACAAGGTGTTCCATTTACAGAGAGAAAATACTTAAAAAAAACAAAATTAGTACCTGTGTAGCGCACTACACGGGTGCTAATGGCAATATGCCCGTCAGTGGCTGGGCCCACCCTATGGATAATGGCCAGCCACCCTCATAAAGGTACCCTTGCTTCACTTGGGCCCTTAACCTGGATGGCCCACAGGGTGTGCCAGCCACCTCAGGGCATATCACCTCATTGATGACCTTTCCACACTAGTTGAGGCATATTTTGCAGGTCGGGGTGAGACTAAGTTAGCTATTCTCAAGTGCTTATGCTTTGTTTAATGTTTGGGTTGCCATTTAGGCGAAGGGCAGCTGACCATGCAGTTATGCTTAGAAACTGGCTGTGAACTATTGTTATTTATTTATTTATTTATTTATTTATTTATTTAAGTTTGCATTTATTAAAGCTCAGGCATCTAGGCGCTAGTTCCATGAAGGGAAATCAAGAAGAAGGGGGTGGGGAGGGTGAAGAGTCTTAGATGGAGAACAGTTAGTTGAACAGCCAGGTCTTTGCTATACCGACAGACAATACTACTACTCCAAAAGCATTTTACAAACCACCAGTCATATAAATTCCCAACCTGTTTAGGATAATCAGAAAACATGAAAGCAAAGGCAGAAAGGAGTAATGATTTTTCTGTTCCAAGAACATTCTGCTATGACTACCATTGTCAGCTGTCAAGCTCTGTGTGGATTTCAAAATATGAAAGGAATAAGTGTCAAAATGACATGGAAAGTGTTGGAAGCTCATGTCGCTGTTGCAGGCACAACCATCTGGAGCTATGCTAGTCATTATTTTTATCAAGCCAGAAGAACGCTGCTAAGGAGGCATAAATCATGGGAGAATTGAATACAGTGAAGCATCTTGTGTCTTTGCGTTTTGTATGTTGTACTTTGATTCTCACGCCTGCAACGCTGAGCTTATCTAAAAATCTATGAATTCTAACATTTGTTTCGGAGTTATGTGAAGAAGTCTATGGTCAATGTGCAGAGCAGTGTAGGTAACATTCTGAAATGGCACTTCAACGGCGGGACAAAAAACAGGATGTAAGCGAACCTGTCTCACCTATTGTAATATGAAGGAGTCTACATAGTGCCTATTACTTCACTAAGGTGATCCAAGTTTATAGATGGACACAAAGTAGAGCACCTGGATAATGGAATTGAATTTAGAACACTATTTAAATGTGTTCTGTGCTAGGTGTTCTGTATAAAATCTGTGCACTGCTGGTTTGATCAGATACAAATATTGTTTCAGTGCATTTCTCGCAAAGGGAAGGGATTCCTGGGTGAAGTAAACAGTGAACATGCTTCAGCTGAAAATGTTTTGGAAGCTGAAGCAATAACGCTGATGAATGGAGTTGGTGTTCAAGGTAATCAAAACCCCAAAGGGAAAATTAATGCCTTTTTTTCATGCTGATGTAGCAGCAATGATTGCTGAGGTGAGTTGGCCAGCAGATTCTGTTGTAACCATAGTTGACAGTATTCCACGTCCTAATTCGGGTTATGTGACAGTGGAAAGTTCCAATTTGGAGGACACTGATAATAACTCACTCCTAGAGTTATGTTACTCTCTACAACTGTCACAACCCGTAACGGGGAAGGGTATCAAAACCCCCTCCCGAACCACAGAAGCATAAATGTATATGACCCCTCACACCATGGTTGCCATGGCTTCCTGGTTTCAAGGAAAAGGTAACCACGAGGCAACCAATGGGGGGAAGAGGGATTAGGGAGAGGTTGTGGATGGGTACGGGGGTTGTAGGAAAAACGGAAAGAGGGTTAGTGTAACCAGTTGTACTTTGACCACCTGACTTCTCTTCACTGTCTTGACTTCAATTATAACCTCTCCTGTCCCATCCCGGGGGTACATGACTTTATACCCCACACAAACAACATAAAACATAACAGTACCATGGGCAATGAAATGACATGATGAACTGTTGAAATGATATCATGTACAACATATAAAGACTGTCGATCAGCATTTATCACATCACTCAATGCACCTAGTTTCCTTCCCATCCATGTGTTCACCTCACACACGTAGGATATTAGGCAACCAGAACTTCCCTGCACCGGAGCCTACGTACGTTACTCCGCTCTGCACATGTGTTTACAAACAAGTCCCCACACTTGTGCGCTCTGCATCAACTTGATGTCTGTATTAAAATTACTTATTTTCTAACTTTACCCCCATGACGAGTGAATGCCCTGTGTATTCTGGGACTATGCTTTGCATTCAACAAGGCCACTTATCTTCGTCCCGGGAGCTTTGTGAGGACTCCTGAGTAAACGTTGACAAGCAGTATCCAACTCAGACGCTGCCGGCACTGCACTAGTTCACAGCAACTCCCCTGTCTCACTGCTGCAGCCCGGGAAGCATCAACGCTGTGGCCCGAGGAACATTGTTCAGAAGGCTCGCCGCGTTCTGCGTGGCTGAAAGAAAACAAATGCTCCATGCTTCTCTGGGAGCTACAGCAAAGCCATCCGCCCGAGCCTCCAACCGTCACTCACCAGCACCTGGCCTGGGGAGAGGCGTGCCTTTTCAAGTCGGACTTGCATGCTTTACGCCCCTAGCAATGCCGCCCAGGCATCTGGGTAATGTAGTCCGGGGCCCTATAGTATGGCAGTGCGAGGGCTTATTAGCTTTCTCTTGGTGACTATGGCCACAATAACACAGAATATAGCTGCGGCCTCTGATATATCGGTACCACTCAGCACAGCCACCATTGAACCTACCACAACTGAGAGGTGTGGCCTGGGAGAAGTGGTAAAGGACTCCAATAGACTGCCAGAATCAGCAAACCTTCTTATACATTCTGACTCAATGGATGGCTCTGAAGAGATGCATGTAGACACAGAGCCATTGGTAGAGATACATTCTTTCATGGTCAGAATTCGATTGGTGATTAACAGTTTATTGAAACTGTGCTAAAAAAATCCATGACAGCATAAAATGTAATGCATCTCAACCACAACCCTCACCCCAAAGTGCAGCGAACGAGCAGAGATCTCCACTTAACAATGGGCGGGCTAATGTTGAAAATAGTCTTCCACCAGCTCAAGTGTGGGGGCTCTGAATGAACACAATGACAAATTGACTGAGCCCGGCATAGAGGCAGCAAACAAATCAGTTCTATCAGAGTCCTCTGAAATATACATGTCACACGGACAAAGAAGATCAGCATTACGTCAGCGTGTAATGCGCAATAAGACAAAGCAAGATCAAAGTAAATGTGAGCCAACTGCTGGTAAGAAACCACCTCCCCTTTTGGGAAAGTCCATAAAGAAAGCCAGGAAGAAGGAATTCGGCAGACAGGAAAGGCAGTCCAAGGACACTAGGATATTGATTAGCTGTTTACCAAATAACAATAAACCTGAAGACAGCATCAATTCAGATCTAGCTTCGGCAGACTCAGTGAGAGAGGTTGAAAACTCTATAATCAATAACATAGTTGACATCAGGGATACTCCTGATTGAGCAAAATCTGGAACAATTAAGCTGCCTGACACAGAACGTGTGTCAAAAGAGGCTAATGCAGCTAATGACTCTAATAAAATTGTCAGCAAGAAATTCACTGTGAAACGTCTAAATTAGAAGAGCAGAGACAACCAGATCAATCGATCAGACCTGCTGCAGTCACTGCAAGAAATACCTCCATTGCTAGTATTGGAATCAGATGATTTTGAGTTTGTTGAACTGCTTGAGAGCATTAACCCTAATGTCACACACATTCACTGCAAAAACAGTGACACTGCATTGATGATCCGCAGCCATCACATTCAGTTGTTAAAAATGGGGTATGAACTAGATGTGGAGGAGATCTTACCAGACCCTACTTTCTGTACTGCTACTTTAAATGGTAATAAGACTAGAGCGGTCAAGTTTCTTCTAGGGGACGTCATTGGAAGATGTGCAACAAGTCTTGAAATGGCTCGCAGATTCACTCCCTACCCGTAAGGTTAAATTACCAAGAGCTTTCAAAGTATTGTCCTGAACACTTGGGTTTTTAGACATCTCCTTGCAAGAAATGTATGTTGATGTATATCATATTTTGTGGAAAAAATGATGTCTCGGCTAAACTCACGAAATACTATTAATATTCGGTCCCTTCTGGGTGAGGCAAGGGGAAACAAAAATATGAGGATTCTCAATCCAATGACTGAGGCTCAGCAGCGTAAACACCTATAAGTAACCGTAAATCATGGGAGAGATGTCATATCCAGCACACATTTTGCACTTCCTGAAACTGTTCTATGAGAATACTATGGTCCAGGAAAAGTTGATTGGCGGGAGTATATCTGACGGACATTTGTGGTATAGGTACGCGGATGAGAGCCTCTTGGTCATCAACAGGAATAACACTCAGGTTATGTTTTTCTCTAATGGGGAGGATTGAGTCCCAGACTGTCAATACTGGGGTGGGGAAATTGAATACGTCGACTGCTATAAATATTTGGGAGTCGAAGTCAATGTGTGGCATGTATATGCCGACTGTATTCCTCTGTGGAAAAGAAAGGCTACCCAGCTAACGGCATTAATTGCAAAATTCACTAAAAGATTGGGAGGTTTTAGATGTAACGTAAGTACTAATATGAAGATGAGGTACCAGCAACTGAATGCAATAGGGGGCAGCCCCCACACTTAAAGCTAGGCTTATAAATGTGTGCGGATTGATGTAGTATTGCAAATGTGTGAAAATAGAACTCATAGGGTTGAAAGCCATTAGTACTTTAATGGTGTTATGTTTATTAAGTCAAAAATGCTTTTTTATCATGGTTTAGTAGGTAGGCAAGGTATAGCATGCACATTATAAAAAATTGAGTAGGAAATTGATTAAGTGTTTAACTATACCCAGACAGAAAAGAACTCTACCATTTGTGTAACTGACACATGCCATTCAAACAAATGCCTTTAATGAGTAAATTGAATGCATCAAATGAAGAAGCTCTCTGAAGATAGTGGTAGCATGAGTCAGCCCAGAGCAGGAAAGTTTCAAGGCCACAGTGCCCTGCAGAAACTAGATAAGCAGTCTGAAGCCAGACAGATAACAAGGCCATGTTTGAGTTTCTAGCCAAGGAACGCAGCTGCATGACCGAATAAGGCTTGCTAAACCGGGAAAATCCAGTAACTGTTGCCAACTGTATTTCAATTTGAAGGTTTAAGCAGATAACAAATAATTGCCAGGTGCGAGAGTAAAGTCAATGGAGAGTTTTGCCTGGGCATGCATTAAAAAAGGGTGAGGGTTCAACTCTCTTTCAAAAAAGGATATAAAAGCAAGCTCCATTTTAAGCATGGGCCAGAGCTTGTGTACTTGACAACGATGCTGTTTGTGTCAGTCTGGCGTGAATAAAACCTGATGAACCTGACTCTGTCTCCTGCATGCTGTCTGAGTATTTTTTTCTGAAATGCCGAGAGCCCCAGAGAGCCCCAGAGAATCCAGGAGAACCTGTCGCAGCTGAAGAGGTGCTAAAGAGCAAGATCGGGGTCCTGGGACTTCGAGAACATAGACAAGAAGGCTCTATATGCTTATACAGACAATGCTTCTGGCCCGCAAATTTTCATATGGCTCAGAAAGTCTGACTTTTGCAAATATAGAATGGCTGCAAAAACTAGAGGGCTATTTCTGGAAAACCATGCTGGGTTAACTATCATATATTCCAATGGAGATAGTATGACTGGAAATAGGTCTTATCTCCTATAAAGCAAGGCGCTTACTACCTGAAGATTTCTAAGCACGGACCCGGGATCGAACCTGTGTTGCTTCGTGTCGTCTTGTTTCCAAGGTGAGCGAGCACGTTGCCGCTGAGCTATTCTCCTGGGACATGATGCTGCCATGATGCTGATGAAATGTGAACTAATATATATTAGGGCCATCACTAAACCAGCATGCTCTCTGTTGTTCTCCTTGAGCTTAGAGATGAAATCCAAGGGGTCTGTACGAGAAACTGATCATGGATTTATTCACAAATAGACTGGTTTCCAGATGCACAAAAGGATTTCTATGAGTTAAATAGAGAGTTTGAGTAAAAAATAGAGATATGGGACTGTTGCCGAAATGTCGGCAGATTAGCAAAGTTTGAATCATATAGACATGTAGCAGAAACAACATTTAATTACAGGAAGTCACAACATTATTTAATATGATGTTCCTCTCCTTGTGCTCGCAGATACAGTCTCTTAATGCAAAGCAATCGTCTTCCCCTATTGTCTGTTATTGGCTCATTCTTAAAGCTACCCCTTGTCAGAAGATATTGTCGTTAATGCAAGAAAGACAACATTCCAGAAACAGCCAAACATGTGATGACAGAATGCTGTAATTTGGGCTCCACATCCATGTCGCTTGTAGGAATATTGTCTGCGATGTAGATTCGATCAAAGAAATAAAGTTTTTGAGATTTTGTATGCACTCGAAAAGTATTAGTCTGCACCTTTCCCTTGATAGAGAGTGGTTGATTGTGTCACACCATTTATAACATGGTCTTAACAATAACCAAGGGGAGTCTTTTGATAAATTGTGATGCAAATTGTGCATTTTTAATAATATTTTAATAATATTTGTTCAGCAGCACTGGTCAAAACTGCTAGCCTCAGAGTGAATTAACTCATCAAAATGGCCCAAATTGGCCACAAAAAACTGGCCCACACCAGCATTTTGTGTTTTTCGTTCGCCCATGGGCCTATTCAATATTTAATAGCGAATATGGAGTTATGAGGTCACATTTTGCTTAAATGCAGTGACCCCCACGCACAGGAACGTAATATAGACATTTGAAATCAAAACAGAGTCCTCCTGTGGTGATTATCAGATGAAAGGGATTGGGCAAACTGAGAAAGTGGATGAACCTCAGGCCACTGAATCAAGAGGTGTGAAGCGAGTGACAACTTCCCATTGCTAGTGCGACATAAAACATAGATGATGCAATCATTACATGGAGTGAACACATTATGAAAACTGGACATAACAAGTACCTATCGCCGGATGAAGCTGCATCCACTCCCAAGTCATCACAACAACATGCATGACACCTTTTGAGTCAAAAGCGTGCATCAACATATGAGAGTATGGTTCAGGCTGTGCTGCGCAGCCTCAGTATTTCAAAAGAATAGAGATAGGCCTGAAATTGCAGGCCATTAGGGCATGAGGTATTTCACTGCCACCCAATTGGCCAACTAAGCACGCACCAAAGACAAACTGCCCAAAATAAACATTTCAGGCAAAACGTTTGAAATGAACAATTTGGCTCTGCGAATAAAATTGGAGAAGTGGGGGGATATTTGTGCAGATTCACCAGTGGGGAGCACAATTAAGCCATTTCACAGGGGTGATCTGATATATATAGTGGGTTTAGATAGGCATGCCAGCCTCATCCTGCACAGAGAGCAAGCCTGAGCACTACAAGGCCCAAGAAATGCTTTGGAAAATCGACCAAAATCCACATTTTAAAGCAAACCTGCTTCATATATATTAACAAATTATCCAGACCAGGACTGAGAAGCACAGGACAAATTCAAATGCTGATGCATGCCAAATGAGCATGCACCATTTTGCTGTTTAGTTTAGCTTATTTTCTCCTAGAGATCAGTTACTGCCATCACCAGTCTACAAGGGACAACTCTATTTTTCTATTTAGCACTACTGCATGGGTCCTGAACTTACACTGTCCAAGTCACTCAAGGTGTACCTCACTGGTGAGGCCCAAGGAGGTGAAACATGTCTCTGGTTGCTAGTGTGCATGTGAAATGGGATGAGGCCTAGCAGTTCAGGCTGACTGACTTCCTTTGGGAGTGGGGTCAATACTGAATAATTTCGCATGGTTGGTCCTCATGGCACAAATGCACCATGAAGTAATGGAATGGACTGCCACTAAAAGGAAGGACACCTTCAGAACACTAAGTACTGTGAAGGAAGCAGTTCCCCCACATTACTCTTCCTCGTCTCAGTACTTACCATTCCGAATTTGGGATGCCTTCAGACTGGTTAAGTACTGTGATGAGGAAGAGGAGGTCTAGGGTGCACTGACATGATGAGCTTTGACCAGGGTCACGTGATGGGACTGAACTGGGACTTGGGCTGAAAAGGCAATTTATAGTGTCTTTGCCTCATACCTTCCAGGCTCTGGAAGCTATGTGGCAAAGACACTATAAATTGTGTTTGATCCAGACCCTGTATGAGGATGGAATGTGGCTTTAAGAGCCTGCGTGTGTGCTGGTTGTGTCTGTGCACCAAGACTGTGGAGGGCGAACAAACGGTCAGGTTTTACCAGGACTGTCCGTGAATTGGCCAGTCTGTCCCCATGTCCGAAGAGTGTTTATAACATCCACTGGGCAGAGGGTCGTGGCAGCTGCCAATGCACTGGGTTAACCAACAAATCTGCATAACACTTGTATTGCTAGGCCCCAAATAGATGTTATAAGAGTTCTGTATAAGGCAATTTGCAAAATCTTTCCAATTAGTTCTATAGAGTAACCAATTGGGCACCAGCTCCCCTCCCCCACCTTTGCGCCGTCCTCATTTACAGCATCCCGTTTTTTGTTTCTATCGGTGGAGAAACACAAAGGGTCGATTTCTTGCTGCTGTTCTGTTGCAGGGGGTGAATCTGATCCAAAAGGGTGCAGATGCTCAATAACCCACTAAGGAACAGTTTCTGTGGGGCTTTTCCACCCCCATAAAAACAAAGTCTTAAAAAGACAATGGGGATCCAAACAGGGGCCAAGTATTAAAAAAAGTTGGGGAACTCATTAACATACCAATTGAATGTGGTATCACCAGAAATTAGCATATCGATGTGCCCTCTGAAAGTGTGGGGGGACTCCGTCCACCCGTGTGTACCCTCGACTTAAGCACTGGTTCCAAATCAGTACTGAAATGCTGCAGACGAAGAGCAGTGATTCCTCTGTAGCCTGCCCTGTCTTGTCTTTGCAAAGAGCAGAGTCTGCAAGCATTCATAGCTCGCGCGATCTCACTGAATTTCATCCCGAGACGTGTTGTTGGGCATGGAAACCTGGCCTACATCCAGGTCCCACTATTGTAATAGCCACCCCAAATCCTCACCACCACCCCCAGAACAGTCTCAAAAAAGAGAGAAACATGAACTTTCTAAACTTCACGATTCTTCGCAAGATAATAAACCCCAGTTTGAGTGCCGTTCTTCCAGGGTATGTTCCCCTGCCCTCCCTTCTCAAGTTTGATTTTCTATGCCCTTTATTTGGGGTGACTAAACATCCAAGTTTTAGCCAGATGACTTCCCCCGTCCCTCCTCCCATCTAATATGTTTTTATTTAAAAAAAACCCATACTTGTTTTTTTGCGGGGGGACTGGCACAAACCCAGCACGACTGCAGGGAGAGATTACATCTTCACTATCAGGAGGACCAGACCTGCCCAGGACAATCCTGTGCGGGGCCTGGGAGCAACTCCGGAGCACTGTCCTGGCTGTGAATGAAGGCTGGGCAGGCCGCGGGCACAAAGTGAAGTCCTCCTGGGAGACACATCATGCTTATAGAAGATTGACTATTTTAAGTAATCAATCTTCAATAAGCATGTGATGCAAGCCAAATAAAGTGCAATATTACATGTAGGGCTAGACTCAGGCCTTCCGACTCTAAATGCCTCTCGGTCTCGGCCTACTAGTAATCTTCCACTTTAGTTGGCTTGCGTGCTTTACGAGGTGAGTTATTTAGAACTTAGAAGTTAACTTACCAGCAGAGTTGGTGCTTGGTGGCGAGGGTTAGGTAGGTTGCACCGTCCCTCATGAAGTGTAGGGCTCCGCTGTTGAGGTTCTCTGGCTTAGAGTCACAGCAAGTGAAGAGTGGAGAGAACCCATGACCCCACCCCACCCTCACTCATGATTGTAATTGGCTGACAAACAGCCAATGACAGCATTCCTTCCATTAAACCTGTAACCTGTTGCTACCTGCCCAGATCAATCCTCGTGGTGTGCTGTTTACGCACAGATTATAATACTGGCAGGGCCACCCCTCTAGTGCACTGTAAAGTGGGACGTGCCCCTCTGTCATAGGATGGCACCAAGGCAGGCCCAGCCATATTGAAGAGAGACTCAATTGCAGAGTGGCAGAGTAATTATTAATTTACACTTAAATAATTCATCTTAAACTCTGCAACATTGTTCTCACTTCTCTCTGCAGTCTGCTGCACACTCCTGGGGGGTTTGTGTGGGGGGGGCAGTGCCCCCCACCCTATGTAAGCGGCCGCCACTGGGGCCTATGTCTATTACTGCGGAATTACCATTATTGCAGGTTTCTGTATGATATTGATGGTATGATTTGGGCTGTATTGGGGAGAGTACATTATACGGGAGGTCATATAAAGGGGGAATGGGACTGTATACTTAAATGGGACAGTACATATAAATGTAATAATATTAGTCGAGTTACATATATTATTAGCAACATGAATGTTAACAATAATAATGGAAATGCATATAGGAGTAGCAATATTGTTGATACAAGTGTTGGTGATGATTATAGCAGGAACAACACGACAGTGAGTGTGCATGCACAATTGGCAATAAGGATAATAGTAAAGAGTTTGTTTCCAGTAATTTGAGGACTGTTTAATAATTCAAAACGATATGATGACATTTTCTATAGCAATTTTAAGACGGGCACCCCTGACAGCATGTGTTGAATAATTAACGAGAAGGGAAGTACGAAAGAAGTATGATACATATCAAGGGCTGGGTTTGGATGCGATTGAGGATATATGGCACACTGAGTTTACAAACAGTTGGTATCCTCACATGAGTAGCGTGGGAAGAAACATTGCAAATGGAAGCTACTATGTGTGTTCACTCATTCCACACGTGTCAGGGGCTCCCAAGGTGTTAGTCCCAATTATAGAGGCACAATGCCTAGTTCATCATGCTGTAAGCAGAATAAAAGGAATCTTCTAGGCACATAGTGTGCAACTGCAAATGGTTGGTCCAGATTTTGTGAAGTGCAATGACGATCCCACAAACATCAAGTGTGTGAAGCTACCCTATTTGATGTTGAAAGGGTGTAAATATGTCAATAACAAATGGCAAACACCATATTACCTTGTCTGGCAGAAGGACTGGTAACACATGATAAGGAAATGATAGCAGGAGTGGACAATTTCTGTACACAAATATGTACAGATCATATCACAAAGCTGAAGTGGATTGCAACAATGGAAAATCAGGTGCAAGTGCACAGGGAAGAAGTATATGGACTTTGTTTTCACAACAAAGGTACAGTCTTTGTCGGCTCAAACGAACATTGCAATAAGGCTCTCCTGATTCCAGACTTGAAGAAGGGAATGGAAGCTGTGATCGAGTTCTACTGGGTCTGTGGCCAACAATCTTAATTGCACCTCCCACCATCAAGGAGGGGCTATTGTTCGCTAGCCAAGCTGCACTCAGCGCTACTAGTAATCCCAGAAGAACACCTGAAGAGGGGAGCACTGCCTGCTAAGGAGCCAACTTGTCCACCGTATTCGAAGAAGAAGAAAAGAACCTGTTGTCCACACAAGAGCTCTGCATCCTGCCAGGAAAAGGACAGTTCCAACAATTAAAGAGAAAGAAAAGAACAAATTAGAACAAATTAGTTTACTTTACTTTTATTGCTTTATTTCGACAAAATAGTCATAACAGCAGTTCACAGAAAAGTTAAAAAACACCTTAGTTACATCATCACAATCGCTTAGTTCATAATTACTCACAATCAGTGCTTAAAACCAAATAAAAACAGATCAACATTATACAGACAATAGCATCTTGTACAGAAAGATATCTTTACCCCATAGCACTGTTTAGCAACTGTTCAGCAACTTAGCCTTCCTCATACACATTTTTCTTGCCTAGCTCAGATAACTTGTAGTGGCAATCCTCCTTATCTGAAGCATCCAAGCAAATTGCCATAGCAGCAGCTACGGACCTACATCTATGGCTTAATAACAGAGGCTCAGGGAGCGCTTCCTCAGAGGCATGGTGGACGGACATAGTAAAAAATAGTGTTGTACCATCTCTTCAGACTCACCACAAAGGATACATGACACGTAAACAGCAATATTCCATCTATGACGAAATGCAGAAGCCGGCAAGATTCCAATACAAAACTTTAAATCTAATGCTCTTTCCCACCTGGGCGAGACATAGTCCAGGTATTCTTTACAGCCCGCACGTGTCTTTATTGAAAGATATCTGGCAACTGCTCAGAAGCCCTGGATCTTCCCCGGATGTCCTCCCACACCTTTGCCCCTGCTGCGCTCTTGATTGCTTCCTTTGCAACTGGTGTGATGATTGAGGGATTTGACCAGTAATCCTCCAAACCCAGCAAACCCAGATATCCTTTCACGTGGGCAGCCCACTTTAAGGATACATATCCAAAGACTCCTCCGTATTTCTTGCTGAAATACCAGAAGAGTACAGGCTCTTCAGCTCAGCAGAATCTTTTTTTCCGCATTTCACCTGTTGCCTGGAATTCAGGCCGCATCAAATGCCAAATGGTTGCAGATTGTGCGCTGGGAGCTGGTCCAGCTTGCGAATGACACAGAGAATGGGTTAAACGTAATCAAGGGTGAATTGCGTGCATTGAGACTTATTATGATGCATAACCACTATGTGCTGAACATGTTAACGGCAATGACAAGCGGAGTTTGCAAAAGTTTGGAAATTCCTGCTGCACATTTGTGCCTTAAGAGGATGCAGAGAATGTGTTGTGATCCCACATCATTGCAGCCGTCTATGGCCTGGGTGTTTGCATGAAGATTTTGATGTCCATCATCGTGTTCATCTTAGTTATCTTCTACACCTGCCAACTGGGCCTCTGATGTTGTGCCAATGCGGAACCCCATAGCACTAGCATTATGGTATCAATTGGGGTTTCAATAGCACCTTGCGAGACAAAAAATAGTGAAGTACAGACTGATCTCCCACAGAGTGGCCCTAAGCATGAAATGCTCCCCATCCCATATGGAGATGAAGTTGACCGCCTATACCACACTATCATTACACCACCCCCTGATGCAGAGAATTACACAGAGGTTTCGGTGGACATTGCGGGGGATGGAGGATGCACCTATATCACTCGCTAACCTGAGGAATATGCGCATAAGGGGGAAAGTTTGCATTCAATATGCAGGGCTTGGGTGCTAATAAAGGGAAAACAGCCGTACGTGGGAGCAGAGTAGAGACCGCAGGAGCGTAGGGGTATTAAGGAGTTTGTTACTGTAGAAGTAAAGAAAGGGGGAATGTTTGGAAGGGGGTGACCCCATCCCCCACCCCTAAGTGCTTTAGAGTAAGGCAAGCACCATTCAAAGCACTATGATGGGCCAGGGGTGAGGGGGAACAGTGGTAAGACCCCACCCCAATAAAATCAACCCAAATATTGTATCCCAGGACACAGGCAAGACTGTCATTTTGTGTAGATGTTAGTACATTTTGCATAGATGTTAGTAACCATAGCTAGGAGACCAGGCACTAGGCTCTGAATTCGAAACAAGTGAGACCTCCAGCCATGTCTGAGCTCCCAATAGGCCAGCCCACACCCCAACCACCATAAAATGTATTCATTGTTCTAACAGTGTTTCAAAGATGTTTTTTAACTCGAAACGAATGTGCCCTACAAGGACGCAATCAGAGACCGGCGCCCGGTGTGCATGTTATCTCACACTGGCCAAAGCATGACCCGGCCCATCCCCAGATGACCACAAGTTATAGCCCATATAACTGACTAAGCCCCAAGATCTGTGAATTCCATGGCACCAGGTGCCCTTTGACCACCAACCCTAAAGTAACAAGTCCTGAAATATTGAAAGAGAAGGGACATTGCACATCTTTGAGCTACAATAATATGATTAGTATTGCGAGGTGCTTAGAGGGATACATTATAGTTCAAAACAAGGGTGGAGACGTTGGAGCTGGATGCGCAAAGGGTAGTGAGTAAAATGTGTGTGTGTGGAGGTCAGAGTGCCCCAGAAGCTCTGTTGTGCCAATCTTAAAGCCTTCCAGGTGCACAGTATAACGATAAAGTACCATTGTGTTAGGAGTGCAGTTAATTTGTTCTTTGACCTTCATTGGTGAGAAGATGATCTCCGCAGCACCCACGTGATGGAAGAAGGATATACTCGGCTGGAACCACTGACCTGGCATCCCTTATGGAGCAACCGGATCCTGTATAGGAGCACACCAACCAACTCGTGCAGGTTTTTACTGGATGGTATTGCATCACGTTGACGATGTGACTCCTCTTAAGCCTCTGCTTGTACCCTTTTTCAGCAGAATGTCCTCAGCGGCAGAGTTCTTTGCTGTTGCTCCCATTTTGTGTGAGATTAAAACTTGTTATCCTTACAAGATCGACTTGGGCTTTTTTCCCTAGTGGGTTGTATTTGTTCTGGTGTGAGCGTTCAGGGGGGTGCCTTCACTTCTTTAAAGACTGTGCTGCAAATGTCAATCAATGTGTGATCTAGGGCTAGACCTTGCAATTTGTGAATAGTGACAGCATATGCAAGAGACAGCGAGAATTGTTTTCTGCGTACATGCACGTTTTTGAAAAGAAGGAGTCATGCTATTGTGCGTCCTATTTTCATAACTTCTGCAAGTTTGTCAAAATGAATGTTGTAGTCCTCTGGATATGTATGCAAGCCGACAACTGTACCAATTGCTCCATTTACTAAACCTTGTTCTACGTCAAGGTTACGTTTTAGAATGACTCTGCAGTTTATACACAACATTAACTTTTTATCCAATCCAGCAGTGTTGATAGGGATTGTCCTGCCATGCACTTCTAGTTTGTCTTTGGAGCCGATATGCAGTATAGGTTGCATTTCTTTTTTTGACATTGTCTCGTTAAATTGAATACTGCTTGCTAGGGTTGGCATTAAGGACATGCATTTGATATTTTGTTGATTTAATTGTTCCATTAAAGCAGGAGCAGATATGTTTCACCCATGTAGCTCATGGATTAGTCTACTATTTAAGATGGATTTTTGCATCTTTATTAAGCAGACCAGTTCTAATGCTTTTTAAAATGTTATCATAGGTGAGGTCTGCAGACTGACACATGTTTTGAGTTAGTTCTTTGTACTGAAAATGTTGCCAGAGATTTACATTTGCTATGCTTCAGTGTTTTACGGCATTGTTGGTGCCCTAATGTTTTGAAAATAGGTTCACCTTTTACTGTTGTTAACTGTAGGAGGTCTCCAAAAACAATAACGTGTTTTCCTCTAAACAGTTCCTCATAGTCGGTTTTTAGGACCTCTTGCATTCTGTGGTGAATTAAAGCAACATGAGGTTGAAAACCCTGATTACTTCATCTTTTAGGAACACTTTTATTTGTTTCAGAATTCTGCAGACTTCAGTAGCAGCTTCTGCTGATAATTTGTAGTGTTCTAAATTGTTTTGGTGTTCTACTGGAATGAGCAATAGTCAGTTACACCTCCGATGTTGTAGGCAGCTAAACCTGTGGGGACTGTTACACCAGCTGAAAGGTTGTTGTTTGTTACATTTTGTAGAAATGTACTAATTATTTTAATTAAGAATGTTTTTCCTGAACCAGCTTCACCACTTACATGCAGGAGCAGAGGTTTATACTTTTTACAGGTATACATTTTAGTTTCAAGTTCAAAACCATGTTCAATTTCTTCAGTGACTTCAAGATAAATGGTGAATTGTTAACCATTTAGCTCTGTTTTTAGCAGTGACAAGTCTTCTTCCAATTGTTTACATTGATACATGGTATTTTCTACTTCAATCATGGCTATTTCTGCTTCATTTAGAATGAGTGGTTCTCCAAGTGGTTCTTGGCTTCCTGCAAGGGAAGGTTAACTGCCCTCAGGAGTGTCTTTATCTAGTTTAGCTTCAACTTCTTCTTGTTGGCGTTCATTGTCCAACATATCTTTGTATTGCTTGAAATTGGCATTTGTTATACTGTTTTGATTTGCACTCAATGCAGCTTCAAATGAGTTGTGGTTACCTAATACATCTTCTTCTTTTCTCCATGGTTTAAAAAGTTGCAGTAGGGCCATGTAATAAAGTAAATATTTGCTACTTGCCTCATCTGGTCTGACATAATTTTTGTAGGAGTAGTTTTGGGCTATGTGGTACAGGCACATGTTTTACAAAGCAGTACTTCTGTGTGGGTAGTATGTGTCTATTACATTGTTTTTTAAATGTCCTGGCTGTTGGGATCATTTGTGGCTATTGTTTCTATCTCTTGGTAGGATTTCAGTACTTTTTTCCTGGATGAAGCTGGACCAAGGTTTAGACAGACAATGTGTTCTGATTTGCCATATAGGGCTGTTCATGTTAAACTGTCTGCAGCTTCGTAGCACCCGCATTCTCTATGAGAGAGTATTTTTATACCAAAGCTGTACAATTTTTGTGACCGTGTTTTGTAAGATGATATGTCAACCCAGGGGTCTTTTAGCTCTGTTTTCTCAGCTTTGGTGAAATAGGCTGTGACATATCTTGCAACAGCAGTGGAATTGTCTTCAATCTATTAAAAGTCTATATTTGCATTCCACAAGAGGGCAATGATTGCATTGCAATCATTGATGTACTTTGATGTCCCTTTAAATATTGTATCTATTTTTAGGTGACTTTGCCTTTTACACTGTGTCTAACAGAAGACATCAAGCTATTTACTTTTCCTTTTGCCAAAACTGGTCTAGGGAAGCCAAAACGACATTTTGTATAGTATTTACCTTTGTTTTCATACGTACATCGGCAGTATATGCCACACTTAGGTTTTTGGAAGCATAAGATTTGTGTATGTAGGTCACTCTGTGTGGTTTCTGAAGCGATGTTGCAGGTTATGCATTTTTGAATAAACTATAAAAGAGTCATGGCCAAATTTGGGAGCATCTTTTATCCACAAAAGCATGTGGATATGTGGTGCTCCTCTGGATTAATATTCTTTTCTCCAAAAGAAGCATTCCACTTCTCTGAGTGGAGGAGTACCTTTATTGCAGATGAAGTGCAGCATGGTAATAAAGCAAATGTGAAAATAATGTGATACATTGACAGGGTCAAGACAACAAAGTTCTCCTGGTGTTTTTATGTGTATTCCTTCTTTATTTTGGTTTGCTATGCGTAAAATGTCGTGCAAGTCATCCCATGTGTATTCTGACCAACTTAAAGTAACAAACCATGTGGGTGGGCCTAGGTTCCTGAGCATACAACCTACATCAGCATGTCGTTGGAACCAGTTTTCTTTTGTACTATGCATGTTTGCCAAGAGAGTTGTTATACTTGACTGCAAAACTTCATCTTTGTCTTTTATCTTTTGAAGTAGTTGCGTAGCAGACATGTTTAAAATATTGGAGCCTGTTTTTAATTTATGTGCAACTCCATAACAGAGTTGCTAGTTCACTTTCGAACAGGAGGTGGAAAATGTCTTCTACATTTTGTCCGAATCTGGGGTCTTCAGAATACACTCCTAAAGAGCAATATTCTGGTGCTATGTGTGGACCTTTCATCATAGCTTCCGCATTTTCCTGTAGGAAATACCAGAGGAAAATAACTTACTTCTACACTTTTCTCCCATATGCTCTTTGGAGATCCTTTGGCTTAACGCATTTGATATGTTTGTAATGCATCTTCTACAGTGTCTTTGGAGTGTAGTGCGTGTACTGGTCCAAAATGTTGGCTGCAGTAATAGGATCTACACTTTTAAATGTGCCAGTTGGTGGTGTATCCTGAATTAGTTGGGGGGTTTCTCTTATGTTCTCCTCTATGTGTATATCTTTGCAGTATTCATTGTTTTCTTTAAGATATTGTAGGCCTAGTCTAACCTTGTTTAAGTCGACTAGTTTTTGCCAAATTTGTTTGTCTTTTGTTGGTACACCATTCACTAGTACACTCATAGACTGATTTATCGGCCAAGGTACTCCTAGAGATTCTACATTTTCTTTTACATCTAATGGCAAATATGTGACTTTGCCACAAATGCCTTTTAGTAACCCAGTAGGTAATGTGGCTGTTTTGGGTTGAAGGCATATTATAGCTTGAAATGGGTGTACTGTTTGGATTATAATGCGCTCATACAAGTTAAGTTGTTGAAGAGCCTTTGGAAGTGGGAAATAAGTTATTAGTGACATCATGTGATGGCATTTTGTTAATGTCAAGCTTTGTATTGCAGTATGTGCAAACTATTGAGGGATCAGTGATTTTGTATTTATTTATTGTTGTTAGATATAAAGCTAATTTGAACCATTGGGATTCCTCATTGTCCTCTATTTTGTATGCCATATCTACGATTTCTGAGCTCTTTTTTTATAAGACACATACTTGGTCTGGTATTTCAGGAGATGTGTTTTGAAACTTTGCTATTTGTTTTTTGTATGTGTTTGTTAGGAAGTTAGTGTTTGTAAGGTTTTCACTAATGTTTTCTGAAGGTACTGAGTTTTCTAAGTGAACTTCAGTTCCAAAATGTTTACTTTGGATGTGCTCTATTTCTTTAAAGAGTTGTTTGGCTGTCCCAAATAGGGGACTGTTATTTAAATGTTCTAATTGTAAAGCAAGACGTTTTGCATAGTACAGTCTATGCACAAGATTCTGTAAAGTGGAATGGTGTGTTGCTAAAAGTTGAATGTGGTTGAAAGTGCTTTTGCAAGCAGTTCCTGAAATGCAGGCTAATGAATATCCTCGCAGTGCAATGAGGCTGCATACTGGAGAGAAGTCCATGGTTTGTAATGTTTTTATTCTACTTTTTTCTTTTAGTTTCACATAATGATTGAGGAATTGTTGTAAAGATTTGAAGGATTGTTGGTGTATGTTAAACATTGAGCTGCATGTCCTTTTATACACTGGAAAGATTGTTTAGGGGAAAGGAACATTTGGTTGAAAGTTTTTTTAGGACGTTTTTTCTATAAGGGTTTCTTGTTCTTTTTTATAAGCCTCTTCGTTGAAATATGATTCTGTGCTGCTTGTTTGAATCCATTCACCTTCACAGAAGTTTGAAAAGGTATCTATATTGACATGTTCAGAATTACTTTTTGTAATTTACCGATTACTTTAGTTAGTGGTTTCATTCTGTTTAAAATTAATATAAACAGCTTTCTTTTTAGTAGAAATGTGCTGTCAACTAAAGCTTTGAGGATTAGTCTTCTGCAGTAGTTTTTAAGGGTAGACTTTTCAGCTGTCTTCATAAGACTGTGAAGTACTCTGCGGTGGAAATTGTTTGGTAAAATTAATGTTTTGCAATGCTTCACTGTGGCTACGTTAACATTGGTAGATATATTGTTAGGTTCATTATTAGGTTTGCTTTTGCTTATACATTTGTTTTACTTTTAGTTTTTGGAAGAGGGGACTTTCTTTTTTTTAGTGGTCACTGGTTTTGTTGAGTGATGTTAATTGCAGTTTTGTTTTAATGTTTTCTATACATTGTTTTAGAGGTGGATGACTATATGGCTTGCTTTTATTTTATCTGCTCTATTTTATCTTTGTTTTCTATGGAGTTGCTTTTTATTAGGCATTCTGTGGTGTCTGTTGGAAAAAAAGGAAAGTTTGGGTTTTAAAGTTGTGGAATGTAGAGATGAATAGAGTGCTGTGCGATTGTGCAGTGGGATGATAGTTGTGGGTGGGAAGTTTGTATGTATAGAGGTGTGAAGGGTTTAGGTTTATGAGTAAGAGAGTGATAGTGTGAATTAATAAGTAGGGACATGATGATGTGTTGAGGAAAACAGTGTCTGTTATAATGATGGTGTTTAGATGAGAAGTGAAAGAGTGTGCATGCTGAAATATGATTAAGAGTCAAACGAATGTTGTTGATTTGAAAGGAATACTGTGGGCTAATATACAGTGAAACTGAATTGTTACAATAATAGAGAAATTAATACTCTAGTAATGTACTTACTTTATAGGATGTCAAGAGTAGTCTTCTGCTTGGTAAGAGATAGTTTAAAGTATTTAATAAAGCGATGCTGTGTTCCCTTAACCTATGTTTTCAAATATCCTTATTCAGTTCAATGTTGAAAACAGTAATCCTTCCAGCTAACCAATCATGCAGCAACAGCAATCTGATGGCTGTAACATTACAAAGCAGTCTTTTGTTTGGTTGTCTCAAATGCCTCCAGCTCCTTTATCTCTCTCTCCACTATTTCCATCTCACCCTCCACTCTTTTGTGTTCCCTATCTGCATGTTCGACCAAAAGTTCAATCCTTACCTTAGAACTTTGGTTGAGATTTGCTTCCCACTGATCGGCAAGATCAGAATCCTCTGGTTCATTAAAATTGGGAAATGTAGGGATTCTGAGCCCTCATGATATCTGTCCTTTATCTAAGTAATTTGCCATGGTAGCCTTCTCATAATATTTGTTAACTTCCTTAATGGACATTTTTCTAATGTAATACATTTTTCAGAGTAGGGTTCATAAGTGCATTACTGGTACTACCCTGGTACTACCCCTTGCTGAGTAAAGGGATCTAGTATCTTCATCTATATTATGTACATAAGTCATCATCTTGATACGTTAGGTTTGTCAGCTGTGTCCCAATCAAAAAGAGTAAGGGGTAGTTTAAAGTGTTAAATAAAGGGACGCTGTGCTCCCCTAACCTTTATTTACAAATATCCTTATTCAGTTCAATGTTGAAAACAGTACCCCTTCCATCTAACCAATTCTGCAGTAACAGTAGTCTGGTGGTTGTAACACTACAAAGCAACCAAAGTAAATATTGAAATGAAATAACCAGACACTTGATGTGCTATGGTTCAAAATTATATGCATTCAATTCTCATCGATTAAACCTACAATATGCTCCAAAGTCCTGATAGACATACCTACAGTATCCTCCAAAGTCTTAATACACATACCAAACTCCTAATACACATACCTAAATAAAATCATTAGAAAGCATGTGCTGATGATTTGCCCATCTGGGCTTTATCTTGGTAGTATCAATATCAATTAATCAATACCTGCATAGAATAGGATGCTATATTGTTATTACAGTTACAACACTAACATTCATATACAAATTCTTTTTAACTCAATATTCCTCTCTTTAGTACATATATGTGATTATACACTGTTATACATTAACTTCCTTAACGACCCACAATCCTTTTGTGGTACATACCTAAAAGGAAATGGATATATGAACAAATAGCATTATGAGATATGCAAGGAGAAATTGAGCAAATCAATCAGTTTTCAACTGTACAATTATATCATGCCTACAATTATAATGAATTCAATATACTAAATTAGGTTCACTTGGGGCTCCAACCCATCACCACTCTCCTGCACCTCCAACCATGGACATCATGCTGAGTTACCACTGTTATTATCATTCAAATACTCAAGATCCAAAAAGTAACTCAACTCACTACTTCGTGCCGTAATCCCTCCAAATTTCTTCGAAGTGTCCTCTTCTCAACTCAATGCTATCCTCTAAAATAATGTAAACATAGTAATTATGTACAGATCTTACCTAGCTTAAACATGATCTCATGTTTTCATAGGTGGGATAATATTATGGATCCGTTGCGGCCATTCTGTATCCTATGGTGTGGGTCAAACCATCAATTAGTATAATTCTAAGTATCCTAACACTTAAAGCAGTTAACAATACTCTTCTAATTGTAACCTTCGTTAGTTATAGTGTAAGTTAGGAAATTGCGCTAAACCTAGTAATGTAGATCTCACACAAAGAGGCACATTGAGTTGGAAGCTGGTTAAGTGCTTCTACAAGTGTACGAATTGCATGTGCAAATATGCATTGAATAATGTACAAACATATGTTACTAGAGACAATCAAAGGGTACAAATACAAGATCTAATCAATTGTAGAACCAAGTTGTGATATATATTGTTATTTGTGTTTGTAACGAACTGCATGTGACGTCTACAATTAGAGAATTAAGATTTTGTCTCAGAGAACATTCGAACATGTCCATCACGTCTGAGAAAACAATAGCTTCTGCAGGAACATTGGGTGTTAGAAAATCAGATGGACAATAAGGACCATGTGAAATTCATTGGACTGAAACATATACACCCGTGCAACAGATGAGTCTGTGAATTGATCCTAAGACAGGAAGAGGCCAAACTTATTTGCAAATTACAAAGCACAATACCTGGGTTAAATAAGGACAATGAGTTACAGACCTTTTTATGACATATCGCATGGACAAGTTTGCCTTTACAACATTATGTATTCAGAGAGTGACAAAAGTTCTGAACTGGTATCATTCTGAACTAATGAAATAAGTTTCATAATTTAGTAAAAAGTGCCAAATGGCATACATTTATATACTTTCAAAAATTGTGTTATGACTTTTTTAACTATCACTTGGGGAACCAATCCTGACACTGACTGGAGTGCACCTCCTGATGCAGTAGCTACTAGCTCAAACACTATCAGCCTCATCACTAGTTGGGCGGTAGCCCTTAAATGCGGCGGTAACGCTATTACCGCCGCATTTAAGGGTCTGCCCAAACATGGGTCTGGCATGTTTTCACCAGGCTCAGAGCTAGGGATAAACGTGCTGGGAAAATGCCAATTTTCGGTTGCATTTAGCATGTGCTATTTGCACCGAGAATTCTCCATTGGGTCCATTCGACCCAGTGGGGAATGGGGAATTACCTTTACCACCCAACCCGTGATCTAGCAATAATACTGCCGGACAGGTGGGCAGTAACGCAAGTACAGTTGGGCGGTATCCCAGTCAGGACCAAAATCTGTTTTTGCCTCTGAATTGGTCTACCACGATTAACATAATTTGAAGTTACAGTCTGTATTGTTCCATTACTAAAATTGGCAACCGCTTGAAATATTTATATAGACAGATTCCCCAAACCCTTTTGGCAGATTTTTTTATTTTTTAAGATTGCATTTGAATGTATTGTATACAAATTAGGTCTTGACAATACGTTGCAATTCACAGAGGTGTGAGGGGCTCTGCCAATTTTGTCTGGAGTTAAAGATGAGCCAAGCACTAAAACATGTTGTCCCGGGAGGATAGCACAGCGGCAGCGTGCGCGTCTTGGAAGCAAGACGACACAAAGCAACAACTGGTTCGATCCCCGGATCCGCGCTTAGAAACCTCCGAGTGTTTAAGCGCGTTATAAATACGTAACTAAGACAAAGAAAAATCTTAATCTGTGTTTCCTCTGTAACAGCGCCTCGATGCCTCATGGGCTGCAAGTGCGCTTAACAAAATGCAAATAAATGTCTTGATAGTCTGTGGCGCTCCACAGGAAACTCAAAAGCAATTTTTTGGGTCGCTTGTGGATAATATAGAGTGGCTTTCCACTGACTTTTTTTGGCATAGGCTGAGCTGCGGGCATGGTCTAGAGAGTTGCCCAGAGCTGTGTTGGTGGTTATGATTAATACAAAACCTTCCAGCCATCACCTGTTTGTTTTGCTTAAGCCACCTCGAGTGGGACAGGTTTTCCCAGACGTGGATCCCGAGCATACTGGGCCTAGAGAACCAAGCTACTTCTCACTGATGATGCCCAACAAGTCCAAAACATATCTGAGGATGCTTGTGGTCTCATGCAGAAGGGATGTGATCTAGCAGTTTGGACTGGACTGACCCTTTTGGGGTAGGACCAAGTCTGTTATGTTATATGAATTTATAATGCACACGTTCATCAAAACAGGCAAAAACAATAGTCACTGAACTAGAAGTTAAAACAGCCAGGTTTTAAGAAGGCGGTGACAGAGAAGATGATTAGGTGTTCACCTGAGATCAACTGGAATCGAATTCCACAGTTTGTTCACTGCTAGTGAGAAAGCACAACCTCCAACTCCACTCAACTGAGCATTGGGCACCACTAAGAGACTGTTATTCTCTGTGCGCAAGGACCTAGCAGGGACATAAGGGACACATTTCTCCTTAAGTAAGCTAGCACCGACTCTACAACAGGCACAGTGAACCAAGCAAAGTGATTTAAAAGCAATCCTTTTCTCCACCGAAGCCAGTAAAGGGCTCTAGATTCTGCGACAGTTGGAGCCAATGGATAAAGCCCTTCGGCTGTGCAAGATAAAGCGCATTACAGTAGTCGAGATGACTCGTAACCGGAGATGACACAACTATAGGAGGGAGGTGAAATGGAAGAAATGGGAGGATTGTACATAGGACCTTCATGGTAGAGTGACCAGCCTTGCAGACACTGATACCCTAGGGCGCCATAGACAGGGAAGAGGAATGCTAGACTCCCAGATTCTTCACAACTGACACTGGGACGGGTGTTACACCAAATGAGGCCGGCCAGAAGGAAGAAGACAAGGGAGCTGTATCATGAGAACATGATGATGGGGCACCCACTAGAAGGACCTCGGTCTTGTCCCCGTTTAGTTTAAGCCAATTGAGGCCCATTCACTCCCTAGCGGCATCCAGGCAGGCTCTTAGGCGGTACAACACCTCAACCTGGTCATGATCTAACTGGATGAGAATTTGCGTGTCGTCCACGTAAGAGTAGCATCTGAACACACGGGAAAGTTATTTGCATATGGTCTTTCCCCTTCTATAATGGCTTGACAGGCTGAACAATGACGGTCTGGAGGGCTGCCCAGAGCTGTGGCCGTGGTTATGATCAAACCTTCCAGCAATCTCCTTTTTGTTTTGCTTGTGCTTCGGGCATGACACTTTTCTTACCATAGAGGCTATGACCCTTTTTAGATAAAATTAATTTGCCAAAAACATAGACATGAATTTAAATGGAATCTGAGAAATAAATTGTATAGTTGTGTTGTGTGTTTATGTTTAATTATGTAACCTATGTATACAACATTTTATTTTACGTTTTTATTGGCTGTATATGTGAAAGGTCGATTTATTTGACCATAGCATATTAATAAACATATTTCTTTCACACACTGAAACAAGTAATGTTCATCTGCATTGCATAATAATATTACCCCTACTAAAAGATGTGTATCAAGCAAGGAGTACTCTGGCACAGCATACAGTAAACCCCTCGATATTTAGTCCCCTGCATGAATTATTGTATGCCTAAAGTTAAATGTAGCAATACTGCAAACAACGTGCAAAGGTTGTTTTATGATATCCTGGGGCCTTCGTGAGTCTGTAAGATTTGACCATAGAATTATCGCATGCAGTAATTACCATTACTGTATAAGGCAATCAGAAGGTCACAGCATGCTACATCCAGTATTTGCGAAAATATGCATTTCTTTTTAAAATGCATTTTAAAACAAATGTTGATCTGTGTTTGGAGCATGGTAATGGATAGGTGACAAGTGCAGATCACACAGTCAGCACTTTTGGGGGTTTCCGCCAAGTCATTTTCTTGCAACTTGGGGACCTATGCTAGTACATCCCGTCACAATGTGTGTGATGTCTGGGCTTGTTAGCATTTTTAAAAAAATCCAGGATTTTTTGGGGGGAATTTGGCTTCAGAATCATGCAGTGATTCCCACATTCACCATTCCACCCTGAGTGCCACATGTCGGAAATACGTTGTAATCAATGGCACCTGTGGAACTATTTCAAAACAAGCCTTTTCATAAAAATACACTTGCTAGAGCCACAGTTGACTCCATGCCAGTCTCTAAACAATGCCAGCCACGTGCTGCCTCATGGTTCACCCTGGCCACTTCTCCCATAGGACACTCTTAGCTGGCAAACATCCTGGAATATCGCACTTTAAAATACTCAGTGCAATATATACATTCTAGAAGATAAGAACCGAAATGCAGGAAATATTATTTGCATATGTTTTCCAATTGAATTATTGCGTGAAACTCTAATTGTCTTATTATATTACACTAAACTAGTAATGCATTGTTAATGGGAAAATTAAAAGAACACTGTATTGCACTTCTAAATATGATATATTATATCACTTTTATTATGTCCCTTTCAGGTGGAGATTTACATTTTACCTTTACATATTTACATATGGGGTTCGTTTCTTGAAAAAGGTAAGACAATACTTTTTTTAAATAACGCTTATATTATAACAGATGTCTTCGTTATGCTGGATAACAGTTTCCCATAAATGTATCAAGTGAAATTGCTGGTAAAATGTTTGCTGTGCATTACATGTTATTTTATTATCACCTGCAAACTTACACTTTCTTCCTTTTGAAAATGTGTGGTGTGCTAAGTAAAAGTGAAACAAAAGGTAGATATTGAATTGACTTGTTGGAATGTTTGCTCAGTGATTTGAGGCATTTTGGTGTGTGACGTTTTATGGTGCTATTGTAAATTTACTTAGCAAATTCACTAAAGAATGTTATAGTCTAATGCATTTAGGTCCACTAATAAATGAGGGAGCCATAATGATCAGTGCCAGTATGTGTTGATTTCAGACTGTGTAGGATGGCTGTACTCAGGGCACTTAGGCTACTAACTGCCCCTTCTGAAATCCAATAGTGAGGTTCTGCAACTGGGAATTGTAATGCAAGGTGTGTGTGTGTGTGTGTGTGTGTGTACATTTGTCCATCAATCCCCCCCAGCAACGGGAAAGACTCACTTGCCTGGGAATTCAGGAGGCAACTCAAGTCAAACCCTGACATATCCGGTGTGGCTTGGATGGAGAATAACTGTAACATATGTGGGTTTTTGTTTCATACTTGTTCACTTTATAAATTCGGTAATTGTAATTGTAATTGTTCAAAGCTCTTCAAGGTGGGAAGGGAACAGAGGAATACAGAGTCATTCTTAGGTCTTGAAGATTCTGAATGATCTAACAAAAAATGACTAGCATACTAGGCCTGACAGCATTATTACTAGTGAAGTGCAAGACAGGAAGCAGGGAGGAGAGGGATAAGACATACAATCTATAGGCTATCATACAAGGCCAGCAATGCTTCAGATAGTGTAAGTGCATGACAAAAAGTGGGGAGAAAGGGGAGGGGAGAAGGAGGAGGAGAAGAACAAACAGAAACAACTACTCTACTATGCCAGGTGGACTAGGCCTAGTGCATTCTAGGTAATGTAAGTGAAAGGGAGTGGGGGGATCAAGTGCGCACAGTGAAGCAGTACCTTGGGTTAAGTGCAGAGAGGTTACCCTTCTCATGGAGCGAATTTAAGAAGTTCAGTAGTGGTGAGCCGAAGTTCAGAGGCCCAGGGGCAAGTGCAAAGACTAGCAGGGGAGCCTGGGACCTGTGAGGCTCTGTAGGTGCATCAGGCGACCAGTCAGCATAAACATAGCAGAGTTAGAGAACAGAAAGTGGAGGGAATGGAGAGGAGGTTAGCAAGGGAGAGGGAGAGAGAAAGAGGAAGAGAAGAAGAAGGTCTTAAGGAGTTTCTGGAGGTTAAGCAGACCAGGCTGAAGAAGGAGAGGGGTTGGGAGGTTGTTCCAGAGTGAAGCAGCTGCTGAAGATAAAGATCTACCCCTAAACCTCTGTATGGAAAAACAGCTCACCCGCAGAAAGTTGGAAGAGGACGAGCGGAAGCCTCTAGAAGGAGAGTATTTAGGGATAGAGAGTTGTAGATAGTGTGGGCCCCGGCCCCAGAAGTCCTTGTGGACTATGCAGAGGGTCTTGAAATTGATCCTTGCAACCATGTGGAGCCAGGGTAGGGATTTCAGTGCCAGAGAGATGCGGTCCATGGGCCTGAAGCCAAGCACAAGTTTTGCGGTTCTGTTCTGGATGAGTTGTAGAGGTTGGACGGTAGAAGTAGGAAGCTTGAGAAAGAGACCTTTGCAATAGTCCAGTCTAGAGAGGACCAAGGTTCTGGAGATGGTAAGCCTGTGGGGGAAAGTGAGAAAAGGAAGTATACCTCTGAGGAGGTGCAGCTGGTAGTGGGACATTTAGAGATGTCCAAGATGTGAGAGGAGAAGGAGAGAGGGGAGTCGAAGATGACACACAGATTTTGTGCCTCACTAATGGGTGAGGGTGCAGGGCAAAAGGAGGTCGGCCAGAGTGAGAGTGGGAAGGCTGGAGCAAGAGTCCCAATGAGGACGATCTCTGTGTTGCTGGCATTAAAACAGAGATCATTCGCAGCACACCAAGACTGAATTGCGGAGAGTCAGGATTGAGCGAGGAGGAGGAGGCCGAATGTAGCCTGAAAGAGAGCTGTGTGTCATCCGCATAACACTGAAGGTTGACGGTGAAGGTGAATATCCTGCGAGCCAGAGGTGCCATGTAAACATGGAAGAACCACAGGGATAGGTTAGAACCCTGGGGGACACAACAAGTAGAGAGGTTGATAGTGGGGAGAAAAGACCTGAGTCCCACCTGCGAAGGACGGTCAGAGAGAAAGGAGGCAAGCCATGCCAAGGCCTGATCTGTGATGCCAAGGGTATCACGAAGATGGGAGATCAGGATATTGTGGTTAACCATATCGGAGGCAAAAGAGAGGTCAAGAAGAATGAGGACAGAGGGAGAGTTAGAGTTAAGATTTGAGAGCAGGTGTTCAGAAGAGCAGTTTCTATGCCTCTGGATGCTCTAAAGCCAGATTGATCGTCATGGAGACAACCAACAGATTCAGTGTGGAGGGTAAGCGGAGAGATAGCCAACTTCTCCATGAGTTTGCCCAGGAAAGGAGTGATAGAGATTGGGCGGTAGTTTGCGTAGTTTGCCAGAATAGAAGGGTTCGCTGAAGGTTTTTTGAGCAGAGAGTGTGCAAGAGAGTGCTTGAGAGAAGTGGGTAAATAATATTCGAAAAAGATTGGGTGGGGTCAAAACCAGGTGGTAGGCGCGCTTAGGTCAGTAATCAAAAAATGCCCCAAATTTGAGTTGGAGACAGCTGCAGATTGCGGCACTGGTTAGACTAACCCTTGCCTAATAATAAACTGAGTATGCTGAGAGACGTTCCAGTAACACATGTGCTTGCCCTGATGTATGGATTAGAACATGCCCAATAAATCAAACTGACACAGTGAATACTTGATGTTTATTTATATCATGTGGCAACAATTCTATATCCATAAATCAGGGAAAGCACATGTGATACCGGCACGTCACTCAGTATACTCAGTAAATAATATTCCTCATCCCACTGATACGATTTACTGACAGTCTGTTGTATTGGTCATATTTACATAAGGATCAACAATTGTCACATGTACAAAGAGCTTCAGAAGGTATCTTGCACTCATCATTTATAAATCCAAATTCTAATAAACATGCTTTCCAATTTTAAACCTGCATCTGCCTGAACACATTGTCAGGGATGCTGAGGTTTGTCATCTAGAATTTGATGCATAAACGCTCTCTGCATGTGGATGGGACTATTGACAATGTGTCTATGGCCTCCAGTGTGACTGGGGTGCCTGCGTCTTGGGTTAACTCACACCCTGAGAGTTTACCCACAAAGAATCCATTGAAGTTTGAATGTGGTGACCACCACTGGTTGGATGATGCTTAAACGTTTGAAAGTATACAACTCTGTGAATGGAGTGTCCATCATTGCCATGGCCCTAATGCTCCATAAATAAGGGGGGGCTGCTCATATTACCTGGAATAATCTTCATAAATATTTCAGTAACCCTACACTCCCCTGCCCCCCTTTTGCACTTCCCTTAGATGACTCCCCTGGCTGCACTTGCTCTGAGCAATTGCTGCCCTGACCGCACTGCCCTTCTCCCTCCCGCTGGCACTTCTCCTCCCCTGCACTTGCACAATCTGAATGACACAAGGCCTAGTAAGATCGTTTGTTACATCTTCCGTATCTCTCCCTACCTTGTCTTGTCGTGCCTAGAAACACTTGTGTACAGGCGCGTTATAAATGACTCATATCATCATATCATAAAGATGGCTGACCTGAAGTCAGTGTCACTGATACTGATTCAAGACAGGTTTTACCCAGTACTTTGGAGAACTGACCAGAGTAACACCATGACCAGAACTCACATTCTTTGACTCCCAGGTCATGGGTCCAGACAAAATCCAGGCCTTGAATATTGGTCCCTCAGTATCAATCCACCAAAGATCCAGTAAGTGAACAATAGAATCAATGTGAACTACAATAAGCCACAGTTACTGGGTCCTGAGACATGCATGTGCTAGTTATTTCTAAGCATGCTTACAAGGAACCTATGGCGGTACACAGAATTAATTCAGAATGTCTCATTACACGCTTTCCACCAAAGAGGGCCCAGTTACTCCTTGCCCAATGTTAACATTGCTGGAGCCATCTCTCCATTGGATGGAAAGTTCAGCAAAGTACTCCAGCCTCAATAGCCGTCCCCTATAACCACTCTGAATTTTTATTTTTATTTTGCTGAACATAAAAAAGTAACTACCGAGGAGAGATTCATTATTTTAATGATACCTGTAGCTTTACATCCCATTGTATTCATTGTGATTGATTTTACTTGTTGAACAAATATCATTAAAGAATATGCAAATTGTTAGTCAACTCTCAGGACAAAGCCTTTACTGAAGTGCCTGGAGAAAAATCTTGACAATGAAAAACTGTATTTGGTTCAAAATAGGGGGATGAAAAACATTGAAACATTGAAATAGTTCACTTACAAAATATTCTCTCAAAAAAAGTGGTTTTATCCTGGCAACACGTTATCCGATTGTTTGGTGTGATCTTATGTGACACTTGCAGCCATAGAGAATGCTCGTGGTCATCCGGTGGGGGGCTTGGCCAGTCTCCCTACGCTTGAAAGTATTGAAAATAGGTAAACCCTCACTGCACGTATTGTCTGCAACTCCCAGCTCCCCTCCTACTCATAAACATATTTAAACTTCCTGGGGTGCATTTTAATAGCATAATACTGAAGAAAGTGATTGAGACATATTGGTACAATCGACATCCCCGAGGGAGAGTACTAGTTGCAGGGTGTTTTAGTGAACACATTGATAGTATGGATGGTATGCCTATTTTGCCCCTGAAAGCGAAGAAATTGAGTCAATGCTTGGAGGTGTATAACTTGGAGTGCCATAATTTGCACATAATATTGTTGAAAACTCACAGACCAATGGGAAGTTTGCAAGTTGCATCGATTATATGTTTGTTAGACAGGAAGTTTGACCCAATTGTAGTCCTCTAGAATTGATACAGACCAATCTTAGTGATCACATAGTGTTGACTTGGGAATACACCACTGAAAGAAATGGAGAACAAATACTTAGAAAGTACTGTCCGGGGATTAGGGTTAACAAACAGGGAAACTGCATTGACTGGACAGGTACTATCATAGGGAGATTAACTCCCATTTTCAAATTTGTTTTACTTCTTTCCTGAATAAGTTGAATGAGAGTGATTCGGATGTAAACAGCGTATTGTCAAAACTCTTTCACAATCTAAAACTTTATGGTGTGAGTAAGCGGGCTAATAAGGGAAAGACAAAAATTATGGTGTTTGGGAGTAGAGAACACAGAAACAAAGGATCCTTTACTTGAAAACTAAACCATATTAAGCCGTAAGTGAATGACTATTATATATATATTTAGGAATACCGATTAGTGTGGCATTAATCATTAAATCATACTATAGTGACTACAGAATCCCGCGTATCCTAAAAAAAATTATACTTGTTAAAAATATAAATAGTTAGAGCAGGAAGTAACATCTTGGAATGTGCAACAAAAAAATATTTCAGTAACATCATTCCTGCTCTATTATAAAAATTGGAGCTACTCTCGGATAGACATGTTTCTAGACAAATTGGAAGGGAAGTTACTGAGGTCTATGCTAAGCGTTCCGAAGGGAACAGCGGTACAAGCTTTGTGTTGTGTATTGGGCCTGCGCTCTCTTCGAGTACATTGGTTATTAAAGCGGTCTAAGCATAACTGCTCCCTTTTGCTCTAAGAGCCTGAGGATAATACCTTAACGGCCTCATTGCAACCATATGCAGACAGATCCATTGAATCCCTTCTTTGGGGTATTGCAAAAAGAGACAGGGAAGCATTGTGTTAACATAGATTTTCAGCTAGAGAGGATCCGGTAAATCCCAGAATTTGAGAAACAGCATAAGACGAAGACGTGGGCATGGAACAGAGCTGACTGGATGAAAAAACTTAGCCCGAAGAAACAACATTTGGAATATACCCAACAGGGATTTCAAATTGATGGGCCCTGCACTTACTTGTTAAAACCTTGTGATAGGAAAATGATTGACTTTATCAGCTTTCTTCGTCTAAACATTGGAATATATGGGTAGTTGGATAGGTGTCCCTTATGAGGATAGAAATTGTAGGATATGTCAAAGTTTCATTGAAACGTATGGGCACATATTGACTCAATGCCATAGCCTAAGGGTTCATTAGGAGTGGGCTTATGCCTCTTTGTTAAAGAGATTGGTAATGTATAAAATAATCTGGCGCTCCCTCTATGCGCAACCTCCGTGGTTATAGTGGGCACAGTGTTTTATGTATTGAAAGAGGCCATACAAAAACTTATTTTGTACTAAACAAACTGTGTAAAAATAGGATGGAGCGATTGGTTGACGTGAACTGTAGATTACTGAATAGCGCTGGACAGAATTTTAATTAGGATATTAAATACATTCTGTTCACAAATAGTGGATGAAACTAGTTTAAATCACGTGCTTTAAACAAAAACCTGGTGTTTTAGAGATTTAAATGTAAATTGTAATGTTTGATATTAACGATATTGTGGATGAAATGAAAAAATATTGGTTTTGTTATTATGGAATAGACAAATCGGAGAAGCGGATATTTAAAACTTGCTATTATGGATTAGGTTTGTAATGTTTAGAGATGTGTATTTTAATCTGTGTGCTTAAGTTTTTATTTTCTTGTAACCAAATGCACAATAAATTATAAAAAATAAAAATAAAACAAATATGACACTCATGCCAGTGTGCATACGGATGTTCTGCTAGGAATGTTACAGAGATATTCATTTTTTAAAAACTGTATTTAGTTAACAGGCGATCAGGTTACATAGACATTCCACACAAAACATAAGATTATACATCGGTTGGTTATCTCATACACATCTTCAGTTACACCAATTGTAGTTTTAAATTGCAATATGCTACTTCTTACTTCTAGGTTTCCCTCAGGTATCTTCGGAATGGCTCCCAATTGCCTTTGGGTTTATTCGTGATTGAAGTTGTCCCAACATTACTTATTTCTCTTTCCTGCACATAGGTCAGATCCTTGAGCCATTCACGTGTTGTTGGCACAGATCTGTGTTTCCAATGTCCTAGTATACACTTTTTGGCAATTATACATCCCATGTTGAATAATCTGCAGGTTTTTTGACTGATCTTTCCAATGTCCCCTAATAGGTATTTAAAGGGGATTAGGGTCGGAGGGAGTCCTGTAATTTTGTGAAGCATTTCAACCACTTCTTCCCAGAAAGATACCACCTTGAAGCAGCTCCAAAACATGTGAATCGTTTAAACTGTATAAGTCTCAAGCGGGAATTGAAAGAGACTTCCTTTGTTAAATGACAAAGTCTCCGCCATTTAGCATCATATATGCTGGTTGCGGTGTCCCTCTCCCACTTACCCTTGACAGTGTTGTTTTGAGTAGTGGCAGCCCCTTGTATCAGCCCATATAACGTGGATATTAGCCCCTTTCGCTCCACCTTCCTTGCTATGGTATCTGTGCAATCTGAGGGCTCTGGCTTTTTAGGGAATGATGGCCACGTCTTACGCACCGCTGCCCGTATTCTGAAGTATTGTAGCATTTGTACTGGGTTGTTTCCTAGTTTGGCCTTAAAATTCGCCTTGCTTACTAAGTGGCCCTCTTGGAATAGGTATTTCAGTTTCATTTCCTTCCCTGGGTCTCAAGAGATCTGTTGGAGGAAGGCCTGGGCAGTTCCATAGGGGCATGTTGCCATTATACGGGGTTGGTATGGCAAGGCGCTTGAATATGCATTGCCATGCGCTCACTGTTGTGCGCACTGGGTAGAATCTGCATGTATCTTTATACTGATCATCTAATATAACGGATTTAAGATCCGCTGAGGCTGCTCCATATTGTTCATGGGCTCGGTGTCATGGTCCGAGGCCCGTCTGATAGCAACATCCTGCGTAATGTGCCTGTGCCACTGCGCAGCCAATTCTCCTCAAACGTATGGTTCAACTAGCATTTCCCAGCACATGCAGGGCATCTTACCCTCCCAGACGAATTGTGTTGTGATTGTGAGGAGTTTCGTGAAGCATTTGCACCCTGGCCATAATGGGATGTTGTTGAAGTAGTATAGCAACTTGGGCACCACTACCATCTTTAGTAGTGTGATCCTACCGAATAGGGACAGTGGGAACTTAATCCATATGTCTAGTTTCACGGCTAGTGTATTAAGGTATTTCCCCATGGTTATTCTCATATAGTAGTTTTTCAGTCCAGGCTACTTCCACCCCCCAGGTATTTTAGACTGGTACCGGCCCATTTACACCTGCATAGATCTGCCGGCTCTGTAGTGCCCTCAGTCAGCGGGAACAAGTCTGACTTTTTAGTGTTGATTTTATATCCCGAGTAATGTGTGAATTCGGCTTCTTCATTCATAACTGGTTTAATGTTCCAGTTTGGACTTTGTATGTATAATAGAGCATCGTCAGCATATAGGGAGATTATTTGTGGGGGTCCTCCAATGTGTATCCCTCCATTGCTATATCTGTCCCTCATCCGCAGCACTAGTGGTTCAATTGTTAATGCAAAAAGGAGTGGTGAGAAGGGGCACCACTGTCCGTGCCTGTGGCCAGTGGAAATAGTCTCGATATTAACCGGTGGGTGTGGCCTTTCGCTGTTGGATTTGTTTATAGTAAGTAGCCTGACGTACCCTATGGAACAACTTCTCAATACGGCAAACAAGAAGTTCCAGGACACAGTCGAATGCCTTTTCAGCATCAAGTGAGGCTGCATTGCAGATGTCTGGGGGTCTATCTGAGAAAGGGTCCCAAACAGCCACCTGAGGTTAAGGGCCGTGGACCTGCCGGGGATGAAGCCTGATTGGTCGGGGTGGACCAATAGAGGCATGTATGGAAGAAACCTATTGGGCAGTACTCTGGCCATTATCTTTGCATTTGAGTGGATAAGTGATTGCGGGCGATACGAGGCCACCTCCCTTGGCGACTTGCCCGTCTTCGGTACTACTGAAATGATCGCCTCAGACATCGACAGTGGGAGGGCGCCATTAATGTAAGATTCCTCCCATACTAAAGCACGTGTGGGGATAGGACTTCTTTATATGTTTTATACAGCTCCATCGTCAGTCCAGCCGGGTCAGGTGTTTTACCTGACGCCAGTGAGGCGATGGCTTCTTTCATTTCTTCTAGTGTCACTGCCTTATCCAGTATCCTGCAGACCTCCACCCCCACAATGGTGAGTGCTGTCTCTTCCAGGTACCGATCCACGTTCTCCGGGGTGCAGGTGTCTGCATTAGCGTATAGTTTTTTATAGTACTTCTTGGCTGCATTAGTATCTTTGGTTTTAGTTAGTAATTGCCCCCCTTCATCATCTATGCCTACTATGGTCTGCACTCCATGCTCGCCTCAGATCACACCGGCCAAAAATCGCCCTGGCCGGTCCTCCTCCCCATATCTGTGGGCCTGAACCGGAGGCGCTATTAGTTGTACTTATTTGTCTACTAAGTCCCGTTTTTTCATTAAATTCCCTTTGATTATTCCCAGCAGGGCCCTATCCCCTGTGTTACCATATTCGTGTTCAAGACTGTGCAGCTCCTTTTCTGTTTCCCCATTTCTCTCCTTTTTTTTTTAGGATTCCAGACGTAACCGATATTTTCGTGCCCCGCAGCCACACTTTGAATGTTTCCCATAGGGTTGCATGTTGGGAAACCATACTCTCATTAATTTTAAAAAACATCTCTATATCTGCACCTAAGGTGGATGTTAGCCTAGCGTCGGAAAGTGCCTATGAGGACATTCTCCATAGTGGTCGGGGTCTAGGTGTCGTGTTTAATATGATGTACATTGTGATTGGAGATTGGTCTGACAGGGTGCGTGGGAGAATCGTGCTCCCGTGCAAATTGTGCATCAATGTCACCTACATCAACCAATAGTCGATCCGGGAAATTGCGTCATGTACAGATGAATAATATGTGTATTTGCTTACGTCTGTGTGCTCCTCTCTCCAGACGTCCACCAATCCATATAAAGACATAATTTGTTGTAGTGTCTGGGCAGTCGCTGTAAGCCTCCGCTGTCTGACGCTAGATATGTATTTTGTTACGTCTAGTATCGTGTTGAAATCTCCACCCCAGATTATGGGTACTCCTAGGGTTTTCGCTAACATTGTTGAAATGTGGGTATAAAAGGTAGGGTCATCTATATTTGGGACATATGTGTTTACCAGCATTATCTCATCCCCAGCTAGTTTGCCTTTGATGATGCTGTATCTTCCCTCTGGGTCAAGCTGTACATTGTCTGCTCTGAAGGCTAGAGATTTGTGTATCAGCATAAGTACTCTTGATTGGGACGAATAGGATTTGTAATGTCGTTTCTCTCCCCATTTGAGTGAAAACCCCTTGTGCATGGAGCTCAATGCGTGTGTTTTCTGTAGCATCATGATCTTGGGAGAGTGTTGCTCTATGTATGCTAGAATCTTTCTGGCTTTGATAGGGTTGTTGATGTCCCGCACATTCCAGGAGATCAATCCTATAGGTTCCCCCATTTTGGTTTCAGTCATTGTTTTGCTGACACCTTGCCAATGCATTTTCACAATCGTGTGTAAGAAGTATTCCCCAAATTGCCTATAAACCTGCTCGGCAACTTTTCCAGAACGTTCCCACCTCCCCTTATTCCTGTATGACGTTCCTAACCACCCAATCACAGCTACATTCCCCCCAACAAATTCAACTTTGTGAACTTCCTCCCTCCTCCCCATCTCCTTCACCATCTACCCCAACATGATGATGTGCCCATTTAGTAACCATGGAACATCCCAGGGGCACTTCGATAGCAGTTACTTTACTCGGTCTAACAATCGGGTGCTGCCACACAGGCTACATTTAAACTATCTTTTCACACTTATCAGTTAAAACTATACTTATGTTGTTACTTTAAGGATACAGTATGTGACCTGCTCAGTTTCCAGCAGCCTCCAGCCCGTTCTCCGCTCTTGGGTTGTGGTTCCATGGAGGGGGAATAGTCGCATTCACATAGTTCATAGCGTCCGTAGGATTCTCAAAGCAATGTGCTCTCCCGCTGTGTTGTATTCGCAGTTTCGCTGGAAACATCAATGTGTATGGGACCCTTCTCGCTGTTTCACCGGATCATAGGTTCTTCTCTGGGCCTTTATCCCAGCCGAGAAATCACAATATATATGTAGGTTGTTTGCCTCGTAGAGCAGGGGCCCCTGTTCTCTTGATTATTTCAGGATGAGGTCTCTGTCCCTGTAAATAAGCATTTTGGCGATAACTGTATGTTGCAGGGTGCCTGGCTTGGGAACAGGAGCTAGGGTGCAGTGTGCACGCTCTACCAAGAAATGGGCAGAGAAGGTGGCTGGTTCGACTAGGGTTTTATACAGTGTCTCAATTAATGGATCCAATGGGCACGTGCATGCCGTCTCCGGTATCCCAACTATGAGTAGGTTGTTTCTCCTTGAGCATGATTCGAGGTCCTTGCATTTTGCCCTCACCTTGCTGAGTTCCGATTTTCAGTTGGCAATGTCCCGATCATGCCATCGCACCTTGTCCTCAAATTCGCTGATTGTGGTTTCAGCTTCATTCATGCGCCCACTCGCCTTCTCTAGTTTGGATTTCAGAGACCCCATTGTTGCTTTAATGTCATCCAGTTTTACATTTACCACCATAAAACTACTTCACATAGCCGCCAATAGGTGGTCCTCACGGTCGTTGCTGGCTGCAGCCTCTGAACTGGTAGACTGGGATGGGTCTGCCGCTCCTTGGGTGGGGGTCTGGGAGCTGGTAAAGGAGTCCAGGGAGCCTTTTTTCTTCCCGGGGCATTTCGTAGTTTCCTGTAATTCTGATTAAACGTTGGGTGTAGCCGTGGCCGTGGATATTGCTGGTCCGAGCCGCAGTTGTAGATCAGTTATATGTTTCCTGATATCAGGGGTTTTTCTTCCCCCCGTCCCCATCGGTATATTTGCTTGGTAGTACTGTATCTTCTGTTACTGTTGTAGCGTACTAGTAGTCATCTTATTGTGCTCATCCATGTTATTGGAGAATCCCTACACTGTACTGGGTGGCTTCTGTGTTGCAAGTACTTAAGGAATGAGGGTTTGTGTAAATGTGAGCTTTACCCCATGTGCCAGCTTCCCAACCCTCATTTGCTGAGGGGCCACTGGGGTTCGCTGTGACAATTTAGTGCTATTGAAGTTGCTGTCAGGGGGAGGCAGGAGCGTATGCGTGGCCTTCAGTTCTTATGTTGACAGCATTCAGGGAGGAGTGATTCCGTGTGTTAGGGGTCTTCACATGCTGTATTGTGTTCTAGTAGATATTGTCCATAATCTATGCACATTTGTAGTTTGCGCTGTGTTGTTGCCTGGATGTGCGTGCTGTTTTATTGCAGCCAGTTGCCTTTCGTGCAAGCTTTCTTTCTTCCTTGGCAAGTAGGAGTCATGATAAGCTGCTGAGGATTGTAACAGACCAACAGTGTATGGGTGGCAGTGGTGCCATCATTACCATACGGGTCACAGAATCTGTCATTCAAACGCATGCGTTGCTGCTGGGTAGTATGAACCTGAAGCTGCAGCATCAGCTCTTGTCCCTCTCAGTAACTCATGGTGGAGGCCATGCATGGGGGCCACCCAGGCACATGTCAGCATTGCTGAAGAATCCCTCCCCCTATTTACACAGGCGCCAAGCAGACCTTGCAGCACTCTGATCCTTTGAGGCAAGCTGCATTCCGAACAATTTTGTCTTTTTTTAATTTTAATTTTTACATTTTGCAGCTTTGGCCCATGTAGCAACAGCCCATAAAGCAATGGGAGGCACTTGCCTCTTTGCCCCTGATTTGAAGAGACCAGAAGGGTGTTGGTTACAGAACTTTCACATACTGATGTGTATGTCCCCCAACAGCTCCTTTGTCTTTGTGAACAATTATTGTTAGTGGGTGTTTGAGGCAAAGAGCACCGAGACGTATACAACAAACTGAACAGTACGCTCCCTTGAAAGGTTTGAGGGTACTGTGTACATCCTTCACTTTCGGGAGTGCCTTGCTGCCTGGCCACTATCTGAAAAACTAGCAGTGTGAGTGTGATGTTCTAATTTGCATAGATAATGACCTTTTTTGAAACAATATTATTATTTTTCAACAATTAGTCTTAATGTATGTTTCTGTTCAAACTTCGAAAAAGCATTTGTGATTAGATTGGTGTAACTTTCGTTCATTCGTTAAAGGTACATTTTTTTTAAATCCCTTTAAAATCTACATCTCCCTTCTCTGCTCACCCTTCCCATTCCAACTACCTGTTCTACCCCAGGACCATATCTACATTCCAAGGTTGTGTCCCCTATGTAGAGCAGTACACTGTTCATTCCCAGGTAGGCTTTCACTTCATAAATCCCATAGACAACGACATTCTTGAATACCCAAGAAGTTGTACATGTGAAATCCTGAGATAATAGGAACTTTAATGTTTATTTGTAGAATCAGGCCCTCTGAAATAAGAGACTTTGGATGGCATAGATACTATATTTGATGGTCGTAGCTTGCTCCCATCTTGAGATTTAGGATTAGATAGGTATTTTTCAAACGCAGTTGAAGTTCAATAAACACCCTTGAACTGTGATCACTTGTATCTGTCTTACTGTTTGATACAATGCCTTCCTTACACAGCTCAGTCACTGCTTTTGACTGCCTCCTCCCTGAAGGCTTCAAGATCACCTCCAAGCCTCGACCTCACCGCACTGGCAAGGGGTTGCCTTAATCTTCCCTGAGTGGGTTCCTGCTTCTATCCTACCCACCCAGCTCTACCTTTCCTTTGAGAGCCTGGGTTGCAAGTCGGTCATCTCTCCCATCTCCACCCTGACCATTGCTACCATTTACCGGCCTCCAGGTGCCACCACCCTGTTCCTCTCTGAATGGGCTGATTTCTGTTCTTCCTTACTTTCATCCACCTTCAACCTCCTCTTCTTGGGTGATTTCAACATCCTACTGGACTCCCCTGGCTCGACATCCACTTCTTCATTGATCTCTGCACCTCTCTATCCATCTCCATTCTCCCTTCTGATCCAACCCACTCGGCTGGACGCAACCTGGCATGCCCTCATACACGGTGACCTTTCTCTCCCCCCCACTAGTCGCCCCTCTCTACTGGTCAGACCATTCTCTCCTCTGTTCCCATTTGGGTCCCTTTAGCCCTCTGACCCTCCACCAAAAGCCCTGCCAACCTCGCTAACTAGCATCTGACCGATGAAACGAGTGTCAGCTGCTGCCTTTGCTTCCACCCTCATCCTCCCTCGCACCCCTTCCTCATACTCTACCTCTGACTCTGCGCTCAGCAACCTCCACTTGTCCATAACCAATACTCTTGATATTCTTGCTCCTGTTATGAGGATCCGCCTGAAACCTGCCTCTAAGTGTGACACCTGGTAGGACTCTGAACTTGCAGCCCGTGATACAAAAGTTCGGGTGGCAGCAAGGAAGTGGCAAACCTCAGGCTCATTCTCTGACAAACTGGCCTGCCGCCTGCTCCAAAGGCAATACAGACTCTCCATCCATGGCAAGAAAAGAGCCCACATACAGGAACGGGTTTCCGGTGCTACCAACAACATGGCAGAACTTTTCAAGATCTGCAGGGAACTAGCCAACCCTTCCGCAGTGTCCACCTCCCTTTCTCCTACCCAGGCCCTCTGCAACGCACTGGCCACTCACTTCACCAACAAAACTCAGAAGATGCTGAACACCCTTGTTACTCACCCTCCCAACCCATCCCATACTCCCTTGCCTCCCTTGGCACCTCACCTTCCTCCTTCCCCCCTATCCTCCTTCTCACCTGTACACCTGATGAAGTTAATAGATTTGTCTGCTCCATGAAGGTCACTTCTAAACAGGTTTCCCCTTGCTCTTCCAGAACCATCAAGGATAACATTGCTCTCTTGACTCCGCTCTCGCTGATTTCTGCAATCATTATTTTTCCACTAGATCTTTCCCCTGCTCACTTAAGCACTCCATTGAGCACCCCCTCGTGAAAGAACCTTCAGCAGACCCTACCTGTCCCACCAACTACCGCCCTATTTCCATCAACCCATTCCTGGGATAGCTGCTGGAGAAACTGGCATTATCCCAACACAACTCGCACACCAAACTTGTTGGTGGTCTCCGCGACCATCAATTGGGATTCTGAGCATCCAGTGGCATGGAAACCGCTCTTCTGAACACCCCTGAAGAACTGCTCACATCTCTGGACTCTAACTCCCCAGCTGTCCTCACCCTTCTCAACCCTTCCATCAACATATAAAGGCTCCACGATACCCTTGGTATCTTGGAACGGGCGCTGGAGTAGCTGACATCCTTCCTTAATGACGGCTCTTCCCAAGTCATTCTGGGCACCTTTGCCTCTCCTATTTCCTCTCCACCTCTGGTCTTCCCCAGGGGTCTATCCTCTCGCCTTGGCTCTTTAATATCTACTTTGCCCCACTTGCACACCTCATTTCCTCCTTTTCCTCCAACTTCCAGTGTAATGTAGATAATACACAACTCTTTTTCAAAATTCCTGCTGACCCTCTTGCTCCTTCCATCATCCCTGACTATCTATCTGCCATCCAGTCCTGGTGCACTTCCAACAATCTCTGCCTCAATGCCTGTAAAACTGAGATCCTTCCCATCGGGACACCTGTTCCCTCCTTCTTCCCTTCACTCTGGCCTTCCTTCTTGGACTCTCCCCCTGCTCCTTCTTCTGAAGCCAGAAATCATGGAGTCATCTTCGACTCCTCTCTCTCCTATCTCGCTTACACTCAGGACATTGCCAAGAAGTCCCACTTTCCGCTCCTCCTTCTCAAAGGAATTCTCCCTTTTCTCACCTTCCACCAGAGGCTCAATGTTACCTGAGCCCTGGTCCTCTCTAGGCTTGACTATTGCAATAGTCCTCCTGAATCTACCATCTTCCGCTCTGCAACCTCTCCAGCTAATCCAGAATATGTCAGAGAGATATATCCTTGGCCTTAAGCCGAGGGACTGCATCTCTCTTGCCCTAAAGAGTCTTCACTGACTTCCGGTCGTTGCACAGATTAAATTCAAATCCCTCTGCATCTTCCACACTTTATCTTTCTAAATACCATTCCTCTAGATCACTACGTTCCTCTGGCGTCAACTCTTTGTGTGTAAAGCGTTTCTCTAAACAGAGGGTAGGCGGTCGATCACTTTCCTCAGCTGGCTGCCTCCTATGGCAAAGCCTTCCCCTACTGCAATGCCATGAGCTGGACATTCTTACATTCTGGAAGCTCCTCAAGACTTTCCTCTTTACCTCCTCCTTCCCTTCTTCTCTTCTCTGCGAATCTCAGAGTTGTTGTGATTGGTGTCCTGGGCCCTTCTGCATCCTTGGGGCCCCTAATGCCCCACACCCAATCACCCCAGCTCCCGTCTACCCTCAACATTTGCATCGGCACACCCCCTGCCCTGGAGGTTCGTTCTTATACCTAACACAGCTCTGGCCGTGAAGCACTCATCATACCACCCACTTGATCTGTGGCTCATCCATGAGCCTAGACACCCCAGCAGTTACCCCCTCTACCCTCTTCCTTGTTGTACTTGCACATTCTAAATACTCACAAAGCATAGTAGGTTTGTCCTTTTTTCCTTCCCTCCACTTCTTTTAAATATTGTGGTATGTAATGTGGTTCACTCCCTCCCTTTGCCCTGTGCAACAGTATTTTACTTGCTGTATAAGTGCCTAACAAGCAAACAATAAATACATTAAATAAATAAATAAACAAAGACAATCCCAGGGACAAAAAAATGTGGTAAATTTTGCCCTCTACAGTCTTCCTAGCTGGTAAAATAGCTTGGTGGTTAATAGTTGGAACGACCCCATCCTAGAATGTAAATGATTAAGGGGTTCACAGTCTCTTTTTAAAGGACCCAGTCCACTGATAGTAAAAATAACATGTCTAGATCTTTCTCCAAATACTGGTGTTAGGGAACTGGAACCTGTCTGGGTTTCTTGGGTATATGGGGAGGTACTATTATTCCATTTCCATTATTCCCCAGATGTAACAACTGTGTGACTCATTTTTACTCTACTCATGTGAGATCCCCAGCTTGTGTGAACTGAGTCCAAACCCACCCCTGACACCATATGTGAGGGGTCAGACACCCCTCCTACTAACTGCAATTATGAAAAACGTATGGTGGGAATTGGAGCATAATCAGCTGGATTGACATATGAGTATCTAACGATTACTAAGGACTGTATTTAGTCTTTGGTGCCCTTGCTAAATAAAATTCAGACAAAATCCTAACAGCAAGTAGGTGCTTTTATCCAGTTGGCCCATGAAGATAGTGGGTATTCCGTTGATTCTTGCTTGCGGGTACATAAAACTAAAATCAGATCACTGCTACTCTATGGTTCTGAGTTTTAGTGCAGGAAACTATTATCCAGTTCAAGAAACATTTGAGGAATGTGTCTTAAAGCAATTAACAAATGCACAAGACAAACTTCAGTAGAATATATACTTGCCAAATGTGTGCGAATTAGTTTAGGTGGTGCTCTTCTGGTCAGGAGGAATTTACGTTATTGGAAATTGATAAATAGTCCTGAAAACCCACTACTCAACATCATACAGTTAGCCAATCATATCCCTGTTAGTGGACTGAGTGGAACCTGTGTTAGGTCGATTATGGATGAATACTATCTTTCTAGTGACCCCTCACATAGTTCTTATATTTGCTTCAAGCGAGACATCGAATGCACATGTTTTGCTACTGAACTAGAACAGATCGGAGTTCATCTGGCTACTAAGCCACACAGTGGCGAAAATATTCTTCAACTTATTCAAGTTTCCTCAGAATCAGAATCAGATCATTATTGAATACTTGTGGCTGAAGTTTAACTTGAAGTGGTGGGGTCTAAGATAGGCTTGGATATACAACACTGACTATGTAGGCTTTGTGGAGCATGGTCACTAGAGACCACTAAATACCTGCAACTCTACTGTGAAAGTCTAACAAACATAAGAATTAAGCCATTTCAATCCACAGGAATGTTGGGTCAACAATCCCAAACGTATTGAAAGTATATGGGAACTATTCTTTAGGGGTAACAATGTTGTTCATATATTATCTGGTAAACATGTGGATCACCACTACAGATGTTTAAACTATACTTGCATTTTAATTTTTTTTAGTTCTTTGTATTTTTTATATCTGTCTTTTATTGATATTGCTTTGTTTGATACGTTGTCATAAATGTTAATTTACATTCTCTTCCATTGAGCGCTTTATTGACTGATGAATACTAGAAAAAAGAAATAAACATTCAAGTTGTTCTGATTCGGCACACCCTACATATGTGGGTTGAGTGCAAATTGGAGTGTTGCTGTGACTTTTGAAAGCATCAATGAGCAATCTCCCAGAGTTTTGGGATGCTCAGCCTGTTTATTTTGTGTTTTTGAGAAATATTTTGAAATATGTCCAGGTGGATGAGTGTGCAGCGTGTGCCTTGGTGAGAACGTTTCTTGAGTACAAATGATTTATCATGGAGGGAGAATGATCAGACTGATTAACTTTTTTTTTAGTTTTAAAATTCCGCCTCCATGTCAGAAAAAGAATACCTGCCAAGAACACCAACACAAGTATTGATGTAAGACTGTGGGTTTAATGGCTGAGAAGAGATGACATGCCAGCACAGTATGCTCCCCGGGAAGAAGGTGGGATTGTTGGGTGTTGTTAAGCATGTATCATTGCGCAAAACGCAGCTATTTAGCCAGTCATGCACAGGCAGACGTGTGAGGAGGAAATAGGGCTTATGGTTGGTGAGAAAATGAGGGAAGCAGTGAGCTGTGATTGTGTAACTGTAATAAATGTATGCATATGTGATGGATTTCATATAGGGCACACCTATGGTGGAAGCACCAAGCTTCTTAAAGAGGAAAGTTTTCAGGTCGTTTCTGCATCAGACCCGGAATGAGGGGAAGGGACATTTTGGGGGAAGGCTCTATTAGGTGTTTCTGTATTGAGAAAACAAAATAAATATCTTTTCAGTGTATAGATGTGAAAACAAATCATAAAATGGAAAAATCTGAACAAGTGGCTGGCACGGTCAAAAGCGTTTGACTCATGACAGCTTTTCTTCAAAAACTTTCTTTTACCTGAGGTGCACAATAACAGATTATTCTTGTTACTGGGACACTGTATTATGTGGCTGGCGTTTGCAAATTAATATTTCTGAACATGTTTTCATAATTTATTTGTCAGTAGTACGCAATGTCCTGTGAATTAACATTGATTATGCCGTGCAAAGGAAATGAAGATACAGGAGATAGGTGAGAAAAACAAATATGATACAATCCTTTTCAGTAGGGGTTATCCTTGGGAATATAAGTGGATCCCTGCCATGTTCTGGCATTCATTCTGGAATGTGCCCTGGCACATCATGAGCTTAGCTTCTGTGATGTGCGTGCTTAGAATCATCCCAACTCGAAGAGTGCTTGAAACATTAAACCCTGCACCTCACAAATGATTTTAATTTTACACTGGCAGTAATCACAATTTGTAGCAGTGAAGATGTATAACATGCACACCCCATTGTCCCATTTGCACAGAAATACAATGCACTGGACAATAACAGGTGTTGTTCAGATTGTTCATGTTTAAAGCATACTTACTATGCCAGTTTTTGTTTGCAAAACAATCCAATTTATTTAGAAGATTATCTTACTGATCTTGTAATCTGAGCAAGGACTTTGCTGCCTTAAGCATGTTGTATCTGATCACTAATATTGTTTATATTGTATTCCTAAACATCAATGCAGTCTCATCAAGGAACCCTAATTTCATTCAGAACACCCCAAGTTCAAACTGTCTATATATCTGTCTGTCTGTCTACCTATGTAGCTATAGCTATATCTGCCCAACTTGCTTGTAGAGTGTCAGCCATTATTTCATCAGAATTGCCATGCAGTGCAAATACCGTAGGTTTTCAATTACTTTCAAAATTGGTCAGCAATAGCAATGTTCGCTATTCAAGTCGTTGCTTTAAAGAAAATGCAGCTTGTATTGCCATCACCACGGAATCATTACTATCCCCATACACTTTCTTCCAAACTAGCTTGTTCAAAGGGGACACCACTCAGTAGTTATGTACCACTGCACTTCAGTTTGTCTGTTAACATGTTTTGAGAGACAGTCACTCCAATATGTGTATATATATATATATATATATATATATATATATATATATATATATATATATATATATATATATATTAAATGAAGAAACATTGTTAAAGGGACGTTATGGTTAAGTTATGCTACTAAAAACCTATGAAATTCAGTAAAAAACACATTGTTAAAAGGACGTTATGGTTACAAGTAAAATCGAAAAACCCCTGAAGTTCGCCAGTTATGGTAAGCTAAGCAACCATAACTCGTGCCACCACTGTGCACTGTTAAGACTAACACCCAGGACATCAAAGATGACATCACACATATCATTCATGACATCACTGATGACATCACATATCTAGCCCCTTCTTTTTTGTTCACTGGCATATCTAGGCCAAGAAGTGTATTTACTGATAGTCAGAAACTTAACGTTCAAAAGGTATTACATTTATAGATGTTGCTATTCTCACATGCTCTTGTACTACTTTCCTTAGAATTTAAAAGCATCTTATGTACATATATAGGGGAAGAAGCAGGCCTGAAACACAGCAATCATTTTTGTACGTGAATACAATCATGTAGGTTATACACAGTTGCTAATGATACTGCCTCTTGTTTGCTTCCTTTACTCTCCATATATAAGCCCCAAATTGTATGCATTGTAGTCTATTTATGTTTTGTGTGTATTAGTCGAAATATGTAGTAAGTGATGCATTATTAGCTACTTAGTACATGTTTCACAGTACGGAAAAGTCTGATACAGAAGCATTCACCGCTTCATTATATAAAGTCTGAAAATTACAAATATTGCACCTCTATGGTGTATGCAGCAGCCAATACCTACATTTCTGTATGAGGAGGTTCCTCTACTAGAAAGGACACTGCAGTGGAATGTTCTTTAGAACACTACATTTCATAATGAAAAATGTAGTCTATTACACATCTTTTTACTGAATTTCATAGATTTTTAGTAGCGTAACTTAAGCATAACGTCCCTTTAAAAAAGTTTTTTCATTGAATTTCATAGGTATTTAATAGTGCAACTTAACCATAACATTCCTGTAACAAAGATTTTTCACTGAATCTACATATATAGATAATGTAAATTTGGTAAATGTTTACTAGGATGCCCTTAGTTTATATACATATAACATAGAACATACTGAACCACCCACCTGCGCTAGTGCATCTGATATCCACGGACCATGCACCTGTTCGCGGACGTACTCGGACAACATCAACCCTATCCAAAAACTCAGGGGGTATCTTACATTGTTATAGCATCCAAAAAAAAAAAACATGTTCAAAAAGCAGTACATAAATAAATTACATTCAATGATAAATAAGAAGTGAAACAGTGTACGTAAGACACTAACAGTCGGATTACATAGCATAAGCCACATAGTGGAATATACCAAAACACACAATACATATGCCTCTGACAGAATTACCTCACAGAAATTGCACAGCAAAAATCAACAGAACACCCACGCAGCAGTAACAGCAAAACCTAGCAAGAAATTAGTGAGTACACTACATGTATTGTATATATTTATAAACTTTCTGTATTAGGTACACTAAAACTAATATTTATTTTTTACACAGAAATGTCTAGTACTTTGGAATGGCTGGAAGAAAATGTTCCTCAGGATTAAATGAGTGAAGGCATTGATACTAATGGTAGACCCTACACTTCTCTATATAAGCCAATTAATAACCATTACTTTATGTGTACTTAACACATTTATTTTTTTTTAACAAACCATACAGACATTAAAAATAAAATACCAAGAGAGACGTTAGAAAATCCTCTGCAGCGAATGGAGCTAAAAATGGATCTCTTAATGAAAAATGTCATTCTTATAAAAACTTTTTGGAGGACCATATAAAAGAAAAAATGAAATATCACTGTCCCACGTGTACCATGTCCCAACCAACCATCCTCAAAAACTCCCCAGTAAGAAAAACATTACGATGAGACTTCAATCCCTTCCTCCCCTATCACCCATCATGTCCAAACCCCTAATTCTCCTGTTTTTGTATCAGTTTCTGCTTCCCCTTCTCTTTCATAATTTTTATACTTTTATACAATAATAAAATATTAAGTGTGTTGTTAGTATATTCCTCTGTGTCTTATTTTTTTTTTAAAGGCAGTTAGGGTTTCCGCGGACAGTGCGGCTATCCGAGATGTACTCAATGAACCAAAATGGGGGTGTCCTAGGGACACTAAACCTGTTCGTATTGTTGGCAATCAAAATGAAGGTGTCCTTAGGACACACAAGATGTCCGCCTGTCCTTAATTAACCAAAATGGGAGTTTCCTAAAGACACTACACCTGTTTGTATTGTTGGCAATCGAAATGGAGGTGTCCTTAGGACACACAAGATGTCCATCTGTCCGGAATTAACCAAAATGAGGGTGTCCGAAGGACACTATACCTGTTCTAACTGGCCATAGTGAAAATGGGGGTGTCCACAGAACACTAAAGACATCCGCATGTTCGTAGCTATGCAAAATAAAGTGTCCTAAGAACATTTCCCCTGTTCACATTGCCCGTAACCAGAATGAATATGTCGTAGAGCACACAGCCCGTCTGCCTGTCCGCAAAGTTCTGACGCACATTTGTTTTGTTCAGGGACCTGAACACTCTCCGTAGAACACCCGCGCACATGCGTAGCACACCCTTGCACCTGCGAACATCGTGCCTGTCCGCAACTGTCCACAGCATGAGTGGCGCACTTTTAATTAGTTCGGGGACTGGAACACTGTCTGTAGAACACCTACATTTCCTCGATGTCATCATGTGACCGCACCCGCGCTAAACATAATGAAGACTATCCAGGCCCCCGGACACCTAAAAAGTGTTTTTCTCAGCAATCCAAGGTATTTTCCTGTGAAAGTACACCCTTGCACATGTCCCACACTATGTCCCTGGCGATCTGCATACTTTAAGGAATTTTTGGAGCCCTTTCTTGGTGTTCGAAATGTTCGAGGACAGCGCGGATGTCCGTGGACCTGTAAATTCTTTGCCGTGCTGCACTGTCACAACCATAGCACTTTTCACTGGGAGAAAGTGGTGGCTCTGAAAAGAGCCTTTTTGTGGTGTTTGTTTTGTGTTTCGAAAACTTCAAATGGTCAGCACCAACTGCAAAATGGATTGCTGTTATTCCAAAAAAGGTTGCAATGCATTTTGCATATTTTGCAAAAAAATCCAATTGCCACCATAAGTAAGATGTACTCCATCTCTGCGACAAATGTGTGTACTATGAAACATAATGTTTTCATTGTGAAAAGAGGACATACCAACATCTCTCAAAAAGGCACAGACAGCCTTGTTAACATTGCACCTTGCTTTCTCCATTTGTGGACCAAATGAAGAATAACGCAGCGACATTTGTCTCTGTGCAATACAAGAAAAAAATACTCTGGAGTTTGGATGCATGTCCATGACTTTCCCAATTCTTTCTTTCATTGCAAATTGCAAAGAGATTCCAGACACATGTCCTAAACTGTTCCCTCCACAATGAATAATAATAATGTCTGGATGACACTGTGTCACCGAAGTAGAACACAGAGGTACCAAATCCAGCCACTTCATTCCACACCAGTGCACTTCCACATGAGGGAATCCAAGATATACAGCCACTCCGCAGCAATCTGCATGCACCTCCAACCAATTCATCCATGAATCTTTCAAAATCCAAACAATGTGCTTTCTGAAACACGCAACCATAGCTATCTCCTCTCCTCTCAGGAAAAATACTTTCTGAGAAACTCTCTGCTCACACATCACACCCAGTAAACCCTATTGACCAATCCCGTGCTGTGCTACGTCTCATTTGCATCCCTCTCAACCTCAAAAATCCTGCATGTAATACACACTGTCCGCGCACAACCGCGGTGTCCGCGGACACATAGAAAATTCTGAGCGTGGGGAATTAAAATTGAAGTAGTGTGACCCATTTCCCCTTTGAGGTTGGCTCTGAAAAGAACCTTTTTTGTCTTTTTGCAGATGCTTCAGAAACACCTTTTATTTTGAAATTGTTTTTGGTTTCTTCTTATTTTCCTCTAAAAATCTTCACATTAGCTTCTCCAAAGCAACCCTTATGTTCCAAAACACCATGGCATTTCCCATAAAAGATAAAGACATGCCATCTTCTTTAAAGTACCAAAGGAGAAAAGGACACCTTTGCACACCTAAATGTATCTAGACTATTGTGTGAGTTATTTTTTATGTTTCTGTAACGTTATCTAAAGTCAAGGTGTGTCATGATGCCTACCCCCGGAGCACCAGGCCAGGCCAAGCACCCCCGGAAGCAGGCATCATGCCTTCGGGTAAAAGCCCAGCGGCCCCTTATAGGGGCTCTTTGGACTCAGTCCTGGCGCCTTTGGTGCCAGGCTCATGTTGGACATCAGTCCTGGCGCCATAGGCGCCAGGCTCATAAAGGGAGGTGTTTTGTGCACTTACCTGATGCAGACCATGCTGCACGCTTCAGGCCTCCCTGAGACCTGAAAGGGACTATTTTTTCATAGGGACTATTTTTTCACTCGGGCGTGGCCAGGGAAGGATACATACCTAGTTGGGGAAGGATACATACCTAGGACTTCTTTGGAAGCTATTTAAGCCACGCCCAGACAGCAGCTCATGCTTCGCGTTGTTCTGCTTCCTGCAGCTTAACGCTCACCGTGTCTGCTCCTGCTCCTGGACTCCAGCCACGCCCGCCTCGAACCTGGAAGACCTGCAAGGAAGGAAGAGAAGAGAAAGGTGAAAACCAAGGACTATTTCAAACTTCTTACCTGCATCCGGAATCTTCTCGCCAGCATCCCTGAAGAAAGACTTCCATTTAAAAGCATCGCGTTGCTCGCTGCAGCGCCACGCTTCCCTCACCTGTCCTCGAGACATCTCCCGGCTCCATCGCGGCTGTCAGCATCGGACGCCACATCTCTGCACCTAGGGGAGAGAGGAAGAAACAAAAGGTGAGCAGAAGGAACACAGAAGGAAAGCCTGATTAACAGCCATAATACTTACCGGCTTTTCTTCCACATTTGGGGTCAGCGCCGCCCCGTTGGCAGGTACCGTACCCCGGCCCCTATGGGGAAAGGACAAGAGACATTTCTGGGGAATGATAAGGACATTTAGAGGGATCGCCCTCATCACTACTCACCTCAGCAGTTTAACCCCTCGACGCATCGCCTTCATTCTGCACCTGAAATAAAGGACAGATCACAGGTTAGAATGACAACATAAAGGGGGCCTCACTTGAACTTTGAACTTTCATACTTACGGCGCATCACTCAGGAAAGTCAAGTGGATTTTGCCAGCGCCATTCTGAAAACCAGTGAAGTAACTGGACGAACGCGCACCCCTGCACCAGAAGCAGGATGGAGAGTTCATCCTTCCAAACCATAAGAAGGATATTCCTACGGGCCAGGCAAGCACGATTTGGAGGTCCTGTCCAATCAGTGTTCCGGGTCCTGCGCATCACGCTAGAAGAGGCCACAGCAATCCAGACTAGACCAGCGCCCCCGTGGGAACCAGGTGAGCGTTACAAGGTGCGGGGGAGAAAAATAGCAACCCTGGCATATGGGTTGAAGGAAATATGAGAACAGAGCAAGTTCCCTATTAGGGAACTCCCGTCCCCTGCACACTATCTGGGGCTTATGGAGCCAAAGTATTCAAAGCGTATCTAATATAGGTATTTGGTATAGTTTTTGGTTAGGCTTAAACCAAGCATTAATTGAAGCAAGTGTTTTTTTGCCTAACATAGTTAAAACATAGAGACAGTTGTAGAATAGATATTCACTTAAGTACAAAAGACAACTTGTGACTTGATCTTTAGTTCAGGATTTATTGGTCCAAACAGGATTGCCCAACGCGTTTCGAGAGTTATTCTCTTCTTCAGGGGCTATATGCAATTCGAAACTTTAAATCTATTAAAAGAAAGTTAAACAATGTTCTAGATTAGTTGAATAATTGATAATAATAATATACATTCAATTGCAATATTCATTTTTACAAGAAGATATTCATTAGATAATAGAGAACCTCGTTATTTACAATTCCAGTATAAACATTGATTATCGTGTAACAGTGATCCCACTGTCGCATATGTTCACAATTTTGGCAATTACACCATAGAAAACCAAAAGAGGTATCCATAATTCTTGTGGAAAAAACTTAGTTCATTGAAACCAATTGGTTTTTTAGATAATATTAAAGTAACAGAAAGAAAAAGCACTAGTTAATCGCCATTTTCAGAAAGAAGGACATAGAGTAATTCCTAATTACATATTTTATTATTTCAGCACGAGATCTCAAGGTGGTAAGGAATAGTGGTTGGCTTACCCTGTTTTTATGTTTTAAACATTAGGATAAGAAGAATGATCCATGATTATGAGTCTGTAAAATATTTCACATCGACAGTTTCAACAGGAGTCAATACGGTGTTTAAGCCTGTGTAAAATAAAGTGATGGACCAGTCTAATTATATTGGTATATTGATATGATTAAAGACACAAACAATCTAAATTGAGATGTTCACTAATGGGGATACATAATAGACTTACTTAATGGAGTTCAATCTCTAGAGATGTGGGAAAGATGGTTGTGCTCGAAGTCTGTAGGCATACTGCTACGTTACCATAGTATCCACGGATTCTCCATTAGGAGGAGAGAAATGCCGGTGTGGCTTTTTCTTTAATCTGGGGAATTTAGGATCTAAAAGATTCTCTTAAGGTAAAAAAAGTTCTGGCTGAGGGCCGTTGTCAGCATACTTACAGGTTTCTGACTGTATGACTCGACTGGAAACAAGTACCGTCCGGCTCCGTACGCTGGGAAATACAGAGTGTGAGACTAGGTTACAATATGCCCGTATTTGTTGATAATGTAAATGTGATGTCATCACGCGGCGGCATGCATGACGTCACGAATGTAAACAAGGAGACGGGTGCGTGACGTTGAGAAAGGATTCAATCGAAACAACATACTAGATTAATATCTTAGTGCCGTGGTGTAATTTGTAGATGCGATCGGATACGACCCTATGGTGTATATCAATATAAGGGGTCTATAGTAGATGAACATTAAAAACAAAGGTAAAAAATAAAGGTACAAAAATGAAGGTAAAAAATGGCGGACATGGTCTGCTGAGATACAACTCTTAGATGAAGAGGACCAACTCTTAGATGTGAAGAAGTTAGTTATAGTAACCTTGTCTTGAGTAGAGGAGAGCTACATGGCGATGCAAGAGACTCGAACGGAATTTATTGGGAAATGTGGGAGCAACATGTAGAGTACATATGTAAATTGAACTGATATTAAAGCTTTCATCAGATATTTTCAAATACGATATTTAAAGATGTGGTCCACTCGGAGTATGATGGTAAGAGTACCAACACTACCCGAAGGACTATACTGTGATATTTTTGAAAAAGAATAAGGGGTATGGTCCTCTTAGCGAGTAATGGTAGACAGGTCAGGTAAAAAACAAAGTGCAAAATTGACACATATTTGTAATTATACTGCTGCCTCATTCAGAGTTAACAATCTCTTTGTTTTGACATGAAAAAGCGTCTGGTTAAATCTTTGTTGTAACTAGAACCGGTGCAATTCTTATGCATTTCTTGTAATGCTTTTATACATTTATAGGTAGCGTTTTGTAATTATTCAGCTGCCTCATTCAGAGTTCACAGTCTCTTGGTTTTCGCATAAAAGAACATCAGGTTACATCTTAGTTGTAACTGAAACTGGTACAATTCTTATACATTTCTTTTGATGCTTTTATACGTGTCTAGGCAGCGTCTTGTAGTAGGAAATTCAACATGATGTTAAGAGGAAGATTATGCAAAAGGAGGTTTTATAGAGAGGGTCCTAAATAGTATTCCCTTTGGGATAGTCTTTTTGCTAGGTCTCCGACCCGAAAGGCAAAGGAACGCTGGACGGAACACAAATCCAATATCAGGACATGTAATACCAAATCACTGGTATACAGACACTTCAAAGAGAATAGACATAACATTACCCAACTTAGATGGGCAATCCTTGAATTAATCCACCCCCTTCTAAGAGGCAGAGACCTAGCCAAAAGACTATCCCAAAGGGAATTATTCTGGATACATAAACTTGATGCTTTATCACCCCACGGGCTTAATGAGGAATACTAATACATTCCCCAATAAGCAAATCACAGTACACATTTTTATCTCAATTTCAAAATACTTTAGCACATAGCCAGTCTCTGGTGGCCTTGCCCACTTTAACCCCATTGCCGGTCCCAACGTGGTCATGGCCAGTGCCCTGATTGTCCGTGTCATGGCCTAAGGCCATGACCCGAACAATCTTACCACTGCCCATGGCCACAGGCTATACCTCAGTCACCAAAGATATATCACTATTTTTTGTACCTACATTATGACACTTTTAAAAAAAGAAAACAAGGACACGTTTGAAAAACCATGCTTTCAGGTCCTTGCCAATGCTCCTTACATGAGTTTGCTGCAAATCCCACATTTTGAAATTTTTTGAAGTGTCAAAATGTACATACATTAAATAGTCATATTACTTAGCATACACTTGCCAAAATCCATTCAGACTTTGCCCAATCATTCAAAGTAGGATCTATAATCTTTCTCAAACCTTTTTTTCCACATTCGTTAAACAACAACAAAGTTATAAACCATCTAAAAATGTGGAGACCCCACCTCAAAATGTTCCCTTCTTGACAAAATAGCCCCAAACTTTGCAAACGCATTCTTATCTAGGTCTAAAATCCTTTTGCAAACCTTTGTGAAGATTCGTCAAATGGCACCACAAAGGACATATCCCAACCCATCCTCCTCACCTCTTAACTCTACAGAGATTGTTTCATTAGTTTGACAAGTGTAATGTTGCATTTTTTAATATGTTTTAACCGCGATGTTCGCAGACAACGGGCACTGTCCGCAAATCCAACATGGCTGGCGTTCCCAAAAATATGACGCAACTCATGCTTTTCACGATCCAATCAGCAGACGCGTCTGTTGTCCACAGACCACAAGCCGCTCTCTGGGCCAATCGGAGGCACGTCCATTGACCGTATAGGGAAGTGTGTCTGTGGACCAAACCCAGATATCACTAGTTAGTTTGTACCTACATTTTGGTCGTTTTAAAAGAAAATACTGGACCGATTTCCATCATATTTACAAAGGCATGCTTTTGGGACCAAGCCGCCAATGCTGCCGTGAATTTGGTGACAATCCATCCAGCGGTTTGGGCTGTAGGAGTGAACAAACATTTTGTTCCATTGCATCCATGGGAAAAACCACAACTTTTGGGACCCCCTATAACTTTTCCCCTTGTATGAAACCGCACCAAACTTCACAGAATCAATCTGATGGAGCCATATAGTTTTTTTGCAAAGTTTAGTGAGGATTTGTCTAATGGGAAAAGTTATAAGCCACCCAAAAAGTGCTCTTCCAAGGGTTGAGCAACTTAACCATAATTACCCGGCCGCTATATTATAATTCTTTTCAGTGAAAAAACGTTTGTTAAATGATAGAAAACACTTGAAATTCAGTGGATGGGGTAAGCGTTGACCATCTTCTAAACTAGGTGCCCCTCCATCGATATCCCCTTTGATGTAATTTCGTATGTGATTTTGAATCCCTTCTAATATGTATGTGCTCATGGGCTTTGCAAAAGAGAATGCTAAGTTAGGATAGTCATCCTTTCCCACATCTGCTGTCTTTCAAAGGTTTTGAAGTGTTAAATCTGATGATTTAAACTGTTCAATGAATTTCAATGGTTTTAATATACTGTAGTTTGTTTGGGCCCAGTAGCCATGAGCCCAGTAAACGTGGCCTTCATTCATGGCCTTGTACATGTTACACCAATAATTTGTTCCCAAAAACCCATTAGCCCCCTGCCTAGCAATTGTGATCACTGCAAGTGTAAAATATTTCTTTTTCATTCCTTATTCCTGCAGTAATTTCCCCAGAAATAATTTTCTATCCCCGTTCTAGCATAGCAGTGTGCCGATTCCCCAGATAATTGAAAAACCAGTTAAAAAATGATTGGTTAAGCCCACAAAATTCCCCCAGTCTTTCCCCATTAATCAAAAAACACTTACATTAAAAAGTCTTCCCATCTTCTCAGGCACTCACCATGTGGTTTTGGTCCACCACTCGCCCTAAATAGCTTTTGCCCTCCATAACTCTCTCCCGTTACCCACTATCAGTTAGGTTCATTCAAATGTATTTTGTGGATGTGTCTTATAGCGTTGCAGCAGTAATTTTTCAAGATTCACCAGGTATTCCCCTCAATAACCTGAAAATGTTTGTTTGTTTTTTGTTTGTTTGTTTATTCAATATAGCGCAAAACCAAACCCGATGGTAGCTGGGCACAAACATTACAAGGATACTTGAGAACTTGGTTACAGTGATACATACAAGATAAGCAGCAGGAACAGTTCAACAACATTATAGTCTGCGTGTGCTTATACAGTTAATGCCCGGTATTGGACGCAAGAAGAGGTAGGCCGTAGGACAGTTCAACAACATTACAGCCTGAATATGCTTGTACAGTTGAGTGCCAGGTGACGGAGGCATGCAAAAGCTGCGTGGCAGTCAACCATAGTTTGTAATCCCAAGTGGGGTCCAGTGAGGTAGCTGGATCCTAGCAGTGGAGGTCGGGTCCCTAGGCGACAGGTTAGCATGAGCGTCGTCAGGAAGGTGTCACTCAGGACAAGTGGTTCTATTGGGTGGGGGATCATACTAGATGTCGTTGGATCGTATCCATGAGAGAACCTTACGCCTGAAACTTGGGTAAGGTTGGTCCTTTCTGAGTTCTAAAGGGAGTTTGTTCCAGGTTTGGGCAGCTGTGACTGGAAAGCTGGCACCGCCAGCTGTGCATTTTTTGTATCTGGGCACCAGCAGGGTGAAGGCGTTTGTCATTCTTGTGGGGCGGTTTGAGATTCTTTTGTTGATTCTGTTTACTAGGTATGGAGGAGCTATATTGTTGAGGCATTTCGATGTGAGCGAGAGAGTTGTGAGGGTGATTCTGTCTTTGATTTTTAGCCAGTGGATGTTCCTTCGGGCGGTGGAGACATGGGCTCTTTTAGGTTTGTTTAAGGCAACTCTAAGAGCGTTATTTTGGAAAGTTTGGAGTTTGTTAAGGATATACTTGTTAGATCCCGCGTATAGGGCGTTGCAGTAGTCCAATCTGGATATGATAAGTGCATTAGCTAAGGTAATACAGCTAGCCTCCGTTAGGAATAGCCTACATGCTCGGATCAGTTTACACGTAGAGGCTGTGGAGGAGGCTAGGGAGTTAATTTGTTTCTTGAAAGTGAGAGCTGAGTCCAGATAGACCCCAAGGGTTTTGACTGCAGGCATCACTTTGATGACATTGTTGTCAATGTTGAATGAGGCATAGTTAGGGTCGAGTTTTTTAATCGCTGTCTGTGCCGAGGATCAGAATCTCTGTTTTGTCGTCATTCAGACAGAGGCCGTGGGATGACATCCATGCCTGAATGAGGAGGTATATCTTATTTACCAAAGCTGAGTCTTCCAAGAAGTTACCCGAAAGGGGGACGAGGATCTTAGTGTCATCTGCATAGTTAGTGAGGTGATTGCATAAAACTGCATGATCTACCAGGTCGAAGGCTGCCGATAGGTCAAGGAGGAGTAGCATAGCTGATTTTCCGTTATCCTTCAACTCGGCAATTTGAGTCTTAAGATCAATCAGGGCTGTTTCTGTGTCGTGAAGAGGGCGGAAGCCAGATTGTCGTGAGCCTAGAAGGTTATTGGTTTCAAGGTAATCCTGGATTTGCAGGTAGGCTACCCTGTCAATAATTTTGAGTAGGAATGGGACGGTAGTGATGGGTCTGTAGTTTGTCGGGATGGAAGGGTCGAGAGTTTAGCTTTTTTAATTGCAATATTGGTTTGAAGAGAGCTAATTTTTCCTGCAAGGGCGTTTTGTATGTTAGTGCACCAGAGTTTATTTTTGGGAGTATTATCCGTTTGCGGTATGGGCGATTCCATTTCACGCAGGATGGAGAATAATTCCTTAGTGTCAGATTTGGCTTGAGATATTCTGTCATTGTAGGTGTTCTTTTTTTGTATTAATGATTTCCTTTTTGTATTGTTTGGCATGGGTGGCTAACTTGATTTTGTTCTCTTCAGTAGGCGAGTGTCGCCATATAGATTGCAGTTTTCTTTTTTGAATTCTAAGGACTTTCAGTTGAGGTGTGAACCAGTTATTCAAGTGGGAGAGTTGTTTGCCTTTACGGATTTTGGTGGGGGTGATCAGATCTAATGCCATGGTCATGGTATTACTATAGGTTTCCACAAGTAAGGTCGGGTCTGTAATTTTGTCTACGTTGTTAAGGGAGGGGAGGAGGTGTGCAAGGAGTTGTTCTGCTGTGATGTCTTTTTTACTTCTAGTGGGGAGTGGCGGGGCCATTGTTATCAGTTTAAGATGGGTAAGGTCAAGTGAGGCGGAGAAAGAGATTAAATGGTGGTCTGTCCACATTTGAGGAGTTATACTTGTGAGGCTGATGTTGCAGTTCAGGTCAGCAACCCAGTCAAGAGTCCTGCCTTTGGAATGAGTGGAGGTGGTGACTTTTTGCGTTAAAGTAGTGCTGCAACAGATGTGGCATGTTTGTCGTTGCGGTCATTGAAACCAAAGTTGAAGTCACCTAATAGTAGGATTTGTGCATGGTCTTTTGTATTGTTATTCAGGATACTAGTTAGGTTGTCCTCGAAGGTACTTACTGGTCCAGGTGGTCTGTAGATCACATGGATGGTGAGAGTGCGGTTGCATGAGAGTTGGAGTTTGGCAGTGAGGAGTTCACAAGACTGGAGTGGCGTGGTAGTAGCTAGTCTGATAGGCAGGTTGGCTTTATGGATAATAGCTAAGCCACCTCCTTTGGTGTTGGGTCTGTTTGCTCTCAGCAGTTGGAAGCCATCTGGTATTGCTAGCATTATAACAGGGCCGGCAGCCTCATGGAGCCAGGTTTCTGTTATGCAAAGCAGGTCTAGTTTCTCGTTAGTTAGGGTGTCAGAGATCTCAGTAGCGTGAGCAACCATGGATCTAGCATTAATGAGGGAGCCATTTAGCAGAAGGGTGCTAGTTGGTAAGGTAGTGGGGGTTTGCTTCTTTTTAGTTAAGGTTGCAGCTTGAGACAGTAGCTGCTTGGTAGGTGGGGCGCCTAATGGCAGAGGAGCGGGCTTGGGGTGTTGTGATTGTTTTTTTGTTGGGTTAGATAAGTTGGTATAGCCCCTAAATGTGTGGTAGGAGGATGGTTCATGTAGATGGGACAGTCTGGCCCTTAGTCTCATATTTCTGTCTTTAGGTGGGCAAGAGGCAGCGGGTGCAGGTGCCATGATAGTAAGGAGGCTCAGTACAAAGAGAGCTATATGCTTTAGGGAGGTAATTATTATGTTCGTAGGCAATGAGTGACTAAGTGTATTGGTGCAAGTTATGCTATGGCCTGGCCTTGCATGGATATGTGTGGGAGGGCAGTGTGCTGGAGGTTTGAAAGACTAAGCACATGCAATAATACTATAGGCTAATAGTAATCTAGTACATAATATGCAGCTCAGGAAGGCAAATGGGGTGGCGCACAATATGCAGCTCAGGATAGGCAAAATGGGCTGGCGCACAATAGCAGGTAATCTAGTACATAATATGCAGCTCAGGATAGGCAAAATAGGCTGGCGCACAATAGCAGGTAATCTAGTACACAGTATGCAGCTCAGGATAGGCAAAATGGGCTGGCGCACAATAGCAGGTAATCTAGTACACAGTATGCAGTTCAGGATAGGCAAAATAGGCTGGCGCACAATAGCAGGTAATCTAGTACACAGTATGCAGCTCAGGATAGGCAAAATGGGCTGGCGCACAATAGCAGGTAATCTAGTACACAGTATGCAGCTCAGGATAGGCAAAATGGGCTGGCACACAATAGCAGGTAATCTAGTACACAATATGCAGCTCAGGATAGGCAAAATGGGCTGGCGCACAATAGCAGGTAGTCTAGTACACAGTATGCAGCTCAGGATAGGCAAAATGGGCTGGTGCATTTGAGTTGTATTAAGCAGTGCGAGAGTGGCAGCTATCTAGAGTGAACGATAAACACATTAACAGGGTGCGCTAGTTTCAACAATCATAGGGTGTTGTTGCTAAACCTTTGGGCATCAGTGAGCAGCACTGCGTTTGTAGTAAGTCCGTATGCTAGTTTGGGCTGGCGCAATAATCAGGTGGAGCCCAGGCTTTGGGTGTATGCCCCATGTGCAATTACTATAGGGCGATGTAAAGGCTCAGAAGTGTGATTCCAAAGGGGTTTGGCACTTGGTTAGGTGGGCAAGTGGGTGGCTGGTCAAGTAAGAGATGGAGCAAATAGGTCATAGGGAGTGTCTTTCAGGAGTCTAGGAGAGAGAATGCCTGTAGTATCTCTGCACAGCTGTTTGGAGATCATTCTTAGTTCATGCGGCGGCTGGCCTCATTAGGTCAGAATGGGCGGATGATTTGGGCAGGAGGTAGTTGTCTTGGCGAAGTATGATGCTGGATAGGGAAGTGTTGGACCGTATAGTGGGCCCTACGGCCGTGCCAGGCCAAGACAGGCACAGACAGGCACTGCCCTTTGTGTAGGCCGCTGGTGTGGGAGGCCCGGCTGACGCCTTCCGGCAACATGGGCGCCCGAAGAGGCAACGGCGGCCAATCGGCGGTTAGTGCTGTTGCTTAGCAACAACAAACAAAGAGCAATGGGGAAGCCGCCATTGCGCTCCATGTGTGAAGCGATTAGCTTGCATGGCAGGGATCACGGCTGGATCGGGATGATGAGAGCGGGCTGCGGCTGCATTCGTTGCTTAGCCGCGGATCCTGTGCTCCTCTTCCTTGGCATGCAGGATGTCTCCAGTGCGGTAGAGATCCTCCGGGGCTGGATGGCTGGCTGGGGGAGGCTCCTGCTTCATAAGGGAAGTGCTGGTGAGTGGGCACAGACAGGCGCTACCCCTTGTGTAGGCCCTTGGTGTGGGAGGCCCGGCTGACGCCTTCCGGCAACACGGGTGCCCGGAAGAGGCATACGGCGACCAATCCACGGTTACTGCTGTTGCTTAGCAACAACAAACAAAGAGCAATGGGGAATCGGCCATTGCGCTCCACGTGTGAAGCGGTTAGCGTGCATGGCAGGGATCACGGCTGGATCGGGATGATGGGAGCGGGCTGCGGCTGCATTCGTTGCTTACCCGCGGCTCCTGCGCTCCTCTTCCTTGACATGCAGGATGTCTCCGGTGCGGTAGAGATCCTCCGGGGCCGGATGGCTGGCTGGGGGAGGCTCCTGCCTCATAAGTGAGGTGCTGGTGAGTGGGCACAGACAGGCGCTGCCCATTGTCTAGGCCCTTGGTGTGGGAGGCCTGGCTGATGCCTTCCGGCAACACGGGCACCCGGAAGAGGCGTACAGCGGCCAATTCGCGGTTACTGCTGTTGCTTAGCAACAACAAACAAAGAGCAATGGGAAAGCCGCCATTGCACTCCACGTGTGAAGCGGTTAGCTTGCATGGCAGGGATCACGGCTGGATCGGGATGATGAGAGCGGGCTGTGGCTGCATTCGTTTCTTACCCGCGGCTCCTGTGCTCCTCCTGTGCTCTGTTCTATCCATAACTAAGTCCCCAGACCAACCCATCTTCCCAACTTTGCATAGTGCCATCTTTCACACTTCCAACTTCTAGCCTCTTGTGATTGCATCGCTTTTAACTCATCTAAATAGCTTTTTGATCACTTTTTGTTCTTGGCTTCACCCAGTATTATAACGGCAATCGCATTGAGCATAAAAACAAAATGGTGGATTGTCATTTCTGAAAATCCTCTATGCCGCAAAGCACCACGGGAAATATATAAAGGTTGTTGGGATCCACGGGGCACCTCCTTCTCCGTCAAATATTTTAAAAACTACTGAAAAGATTTACCCCAAGCCAGTCAAGGGAATTAGGTCAATGCGTTGTGCCCAAGTTGTTTCTTATATGGTCCAAATTCGACCAACAGGTTTTGCACTTTTTCTTTATGGGGAAAATATTGGGAGTATGCTGAAAGCAGCGTTTTTTGTTTTCTTGACAACTTTTTCATTTTTTAAGGAAATTGTTCTCGAAATGTCCAGTTTGTAGGGGATGAAGGATCCATGAGTAGTCAAAAGCTAATTAGCAATAGAACTTTGAGAAAAGTCTATGTTCCAAGGTTTGACTTTTGTACATTCATTCTTAATCTTGTATTTCTGCCTTTTTCAATTGAAATACAAATATAAACGTCCAAGAATAGAAAGGACTAAGAATGACTGAAACATCTCCTCACTTGTGAAATAGAGAGCACTGCAAAAATGTTACTAATGGAAGGCAAGGGCACTCTTTCCCCACTTCTAACGATACAATGGGCCTCATTAAAAGTTTGCTGGTCCAGAAACTACGGTACCGGTAAGCTTGCCGGTACCATATTTTCAGGACCACCAAACTAAAAGTTGTGCTGGCGGATGTCTTTCTGCCCGCCAGCAGAAAGGCACCCGCAAGCACAGCATGTGGGATGCACCAGCACCATTATGAACGGTGCCGGTGCATCCAACCTCCCCATTCCCATTCAGCCCTACGGGTCCAAATAGGAATGGGGAGCATCTTTTTTCCGGCGCCCGTGAATGGGAAAATAATGGGTCCAGTGGGCCGGAATACCCCGGTAATTGCCCATTCCAGGGTGCCGTAAATTTTCAGAATTTTGGCGGCAGCCTGCTGGTTTTACCGGCAAGGCTACCACCAAACTTATAATGAGGCCCAATTTCCCATTGTGGGGTGTAATACATGGCCCAAAGCCACCACAACTAAAAGGCCCACTGGAAAAATGACCTGCCAGCCTTCATAAAAAAAAATTAAAAATAACAGAGCCTTCACACAGAAAATCACTCCTATTAGGGCATACTGTGGGAGTTTCTGCAAGTAGCACCATGAAGGGTCATGTGAAGAAGGCCTAACTGTCAATGCAAAAGCAAGATTTTAAATCACAGTGACATAAGACATTCAAAGGTTCCTTTAACATGAAAAAACTGGATTTTCAAACACTGAAACCAAAATTGTTTTGAATGTGTGTTTACAGTTTCAAGCAAGATAAGCGAAAAATGTTCCCCATACAACATAAAGATGTCAGGGAAGAGAATGTGTGTATTGACAAAAAGTAATGTATATTATGCTTTACATGCAAAATACCACCAAACATCTGAAAAGAAAACCCCCACTTTGTTGCCATGAAAATTTCATTTAGGCCCAAGGCAGACCCTTTTGGCTTGTTTGTGGGAAAACCTCACAAAACTCCCCACTGAAAGCCTGGTTTGTGCATCCAAACTGTTTACACCTGCAATGAAATGGGTCCTGCATGAGGGGTGTTGGAAAATAAACTTTCTTTAGACTTGCTGTCTATGCAGGCCAAATTTCTCTTGGTTGGTGCATGACCGGAATTTAGGGGGGAGGTCTGAAAACAGGGGCTGCAATCAAGACTGAACTCTGAATTCAAACATTCAACTTTAAAGACACTAATAAAACATATCTGGTCTCAGACTGGCCCAGAGAGTCAAATGGTGCTGGGGACAATGGCTTCCAATTTGCATGCCCCAAAGATTTGCTATTAATATAAAATGACTATTATCAGGTAGGCCTTTTTATCAGCAACCATAAATCATACTTTATTGATTGACATATCATTGTTTAGATAATTTCCAGGTGGTTTTGGTAATATAGAAATCATCCACCTACAACTTAGGGAACTGTAATGGGCATCGGAATTATGTTTTTGGCTGATCTGAAAATGTTCCAAATTTGAGAGTTGGTGAACGGTGAAGGGTAAAAGTAGAAATATGGATAATAAATTGCATGTTCCTAACGATTATGCTTTTTGTAAAAATGTTAGAAAATTGACACCCGGCCCTGCAACATAGTGTGGACCTGGCTGTCGTCGTATTTAATTCCCTATGATTAGCTGAATTGGAAAATATGTATATTATGGCAGTTATAAGTAAAATTATGAACTTTTGCCACATAACTAGTTTTTGCCAAATATTGGACATGAGAACAGATGGGATTATAAATAGAAGCTGCCATATGTCTGCTCCAGATTCCTAAGCCCATCCTAAGGTAGGGGATGGATTTGGGAGGAGTGATAGGGGTAACTGTACAATCCTATTTGAAAGAACTCTTGCAGGTTACTCTCCAAGATTGTAAAGTTGACGGTGTAATCACCTCTATATTAAATGGATGCATGAGCAAGGGAAAGAGCTCCTAAAATTATCATCAGAGGGAGCGGCTAAAAAGGACCATCAGGCAGAGCTGGTGAGATTTACCATCTGACAGCTGCAAGGAAACACCAAAGGAGATTGCATCTGGGTTACTGGGAAGGCCTAAAAAACCGACTGGGGCCGATGGTGGGGAGCTGAAGGCCATCCTTGAGAGTGGAGGGACCAAACCCTTGCCCAGAGGGTCCTGACATGCAGCTGGCTTTCCGGCCTTTAAACAGAGGTTTTCAATGTAAGTAGACTTAAACCCTTGGCAACTCAAGGTGGGGGAATCTGCTTACCTTAAATTCTTTCCCTTTATAGTGGGGTGGAGGGTGTAGGTCCTTAGCCTATTTAACAGTTTAATTAATTCTCCTTGGCAGAACACCACGGGGGGATTTTTGTTAAAATTTGAAATTAACAAAGCTCATTCCCGGTGTGCACTGAAAACTATAGTCTGTAATTTAAATGGGCAATCTTTCTGTTAAGCTTCCCCAACACAGCCATTTAAGTAGAGCGGGTGTGAAATCTAAAATTCTCAAATCATCCCAATGTTTGCTTTCCAGCTACCGAAAAACTGGCCTTTAAGTGGAGGGGGGTCTGAAATCCAAAATTCTCATATCGACTTTTTGCTATTTTGCTTCGCCAACACAGGCCTTTAAGTGGAGGGAGGTCTGAGATACAAAATTCCCAAATCATTCCAATTTTTCTGTCTGACTTAACCAACACAGACCAAAGTAGGGCGGGTCTGAAAAAACAAACTGCTAAATCACCTAGTGTTTTTTTACTGCTAGCCTTTTAAGTGTGCAGGAAAACCAAAATTGTACAGCATCACAAATGTAAAATGATGTTATTCAGGAATCAGTGTTGATGATCATTTATTTTGAAATTTGTCAAATATTGTAATTTAAGTTTTCTATTTTATATTGTGTGAGTTATTGATGTAGACATAAGGTATTGTGTTGTGCCACGGATAAAGTGGTGTGTAACATTTTAGTGTAATTTTCTATTACTTATCAGCCAAATAAATAGAAATATATTTCCTGTACACCAGCCTGGTTACTGGGTCGTTGGTAGTTCAGGGTGAGGGATCCAAGGGGTATTAGCTAGGCCTGAAGAAAGAACTGAAATTAACCATTTATTGTGTGACACTTAGCTTGGGGAGGGAAGGAACTCCTGTTTTGAGGGTGGCCTCTCAATAAACTGTTACACCATCCTGCTGGAAAACAATCCAATCTTCAATGGAGTGGGCCATTAAACTATTTATACAGCATTTTGTGTAAGATTTAGATTTCTTAGCGAGGGGGGTTACTAAATTGTGTTCTTCCATGCATATAACTTTGATTTCAGTGGTCGTATGACCCTTCCAATCTCACACACGAATTTGGAACAACACAACCATGCTGTAGGTTGCTTTTTGAATGTCTCTGGAAACCAAAAACAACTGTAACACTGAAAATACCATACTGCTAATATTTATAAAAACAAATTTATTCGCACACCCCCTACACACTAACAGACCTATATATGCATATATATATTATATTACTCCTCAAAGTGCATAACTGGCTGCTCCTTCATCCCCTTTAATACTTGGGGTCTTGATTAATCTGATACAAACAATCTTCGAGGTGGTGGTGCATAATATCAATGTACAATCTATTCAGGTTAAAAAAAGAATATTAAGTGTAATGTATTGCTAGAATATTTTAATCAGGCCATGTATCACCCCCTCTTGGAATGATGTATAAATGGCAGTGGTAATTTCAGTAATAATGTCAGGGGAGATGGCTTTAAGCACACCTAAATGGATGGCATCAGCAGGAGATGCTGACTTAAGACACTGAATGGCTTTTAAAATAGTCTGTTCCGAGTCCACCGGGAACGTAACTCAAGAAGCAGTCGGTATCGGAAAGGTCAGGAAAAGATGCATTTTTGTCTGAAACATCTAGTTTGACTTTGATGTCTTCGCATATGGCGATAATGTTAGATTGAAAGAAAGAGGAGAGAGATTCGCACCGAGATAGTGAAGACTCGATAGAAGGACCAGAGGTAGAAGGCGTAGAAAGAGATTGCACCAGTTCAAAAAGCGCCTTAGGCTTGTTGACAGCGTCCTGAATCTTCCTGCTAAAAAAAGTTTTTTTAGCAGCTAAAGTGGCTTTTTGATAGGTTGTGAGAGCACAACGAAAGACAACCCTTGTATCGTTAGTATAGCAGGCCCTCCACTTGTGTTCTGCTGGGTGGCATCCGTTTGGCGCCATGGCTCATGTCTGGCCTTTTTCAACACAGTCCTGTTATCAACGTAGAATCCTCAGCACTACATGTTTACCAGGGGCCTGTGTGATCCCTGTCTCATGTCAGACTCTACCCTTTCCTCATCCCTTGTGGAGAAACACAACCTCAACATAGTGTTTGACCACCAACCTTGCCACACCAGGCTCCACAAGTTAAATGCTTAACACATGACTGGTTGTGTCCCCTGCTTACCAGCCGTCCAGAGGCACAATCCCGATATGTCGATAATTGTGTCACCTTCAGTCTTGAGAATTAAACCGCCTGATAGATACTGGCCTTTAAAAAACCTGCACGAACAACAACTGACACTAGCCCATCTTTTCATGCCTTCCTTCGAGAGTTTCCACTTAATTCAGTGTGCCAATCAAACCTTGATGATTGCTTTGCATGTGGATTTAATGTATGAAGTGCATGCCTTTCTGAAGAGACTGCAAATTGGTTAGAGATAAGTAATTCAAGAAAGGTCTGGCTAAGTTGTAATATTTTTCAAACGCTTAATTCCATCTCTGCCTGAGGACATCATCATAAGATCACAAAAGCTTGCTCATAAATGACTTAATTAGCCTAATTAAGGTATCAAATTGTTGTTTTCATTTTGATGAATACTTTCATAGAATAAAATAACTTGGCACTACATCCTTCCTGTGTAGTAGAATAGTGTACTTTATTCATTTATGTTTATCATAAAAACATAACCCTTTCCATATTATTCACAAAAGTAAAGCTGAACACAATATGTTTAATCCCTTCCGGGACTTTCCCAATTGTGGTAAAAAGAAAAATAAACATCCAAAAAGGACTTCTATCTATTTTCACTACTATAGTCTCAAACGCAATAGCCAATCACAGGCATGTTTGTTGAATGGCTATGAGGCTTCACAAAGCCCACCAATATATACAAACAGAGATTGCATCCACCCATCACTACAAATGTATACATAATTTATCTTCTGAGGATATTTCACTTTTGTTACCCGCATTTATTCAAATATACAATTCATTATTTAATTCTCAAAAAGTCACGATTGGAATTTTAAATATTGTTTTGCATTCAAAAAATAGAATAATATCTGTACAATTTAGATTTGCGTAGAGGAAACAAAGATCGGTTGCAGAACAATGAAGTAGGCCACTGTGAACTAAACCTCATGACTGGTGTCCAACTATGATCCGCAAAAGTTAACATAATCTGAAGAATAAACACTGAAGAATATCTGTTGCCATCCATATGATAACCATATATACTTTTATTTTTATTTACTATTGTGATCGGTTGTCATTACTCCAAAATAAACCATAAATATATTGGCATTGAATTCCTATTCCAAAAGAGATATACCCTCATATTGAAGGGCACCAGAAGCCAAAGCCAAAATAACCCTTGTATCGTAATGCATATAGTGATCCTTTCCATAGTGACAGTATGGTAGCAAAAAAACATAATAACAAGGATTCACCTTTGAGAATACATATAGTTTGTCAGCCTTATAGTGACCTTGAGGGACTACTTACCTATTCTTATAATATATTTGGAATCAAGTCTTCACCGTTTGTGTGTGTGATATTCACCCATTATAGAGGAAAGCACAGGGCCTTATTCATGGAATTATCTGCGCGGAAAATATGGTACTTGCGTGTGCAACTGCATGCAAATCTGCCTTCTTTGATTCATGGAATCGAATGTGCAGAACTTTTCCCGGACTTACATGGAGTTTGCGCTGGCTCGGCACGTCTGTGTGAGCCATGAAGGGCCTTGCGCAAGACTCCAAGCAGAGCATGGCCGTGGCTTGAGCAGAGGGCTGGGAAGTGGACAGAACACTAAAAATGGGGAAGAGCTTGTGAAAAAGTGGCTGTTCCGAGGGACGGCCTGCAGGCAGTCCCTTGCATGCCCACAACTGCGTGGCACGGGAGGTATTTATGGATTCGATTGTGCAACGTCTCGGCTGGGAAACGGCCATGCAAGTCCTTCATACGATCCACCACCCAAAGGCAGGCATAAGTTAACATATGTGTAGGATTTGCAGATCACAGGTGGGCTTGCAAGTTGGATTTCGGGGTGCGTGTACTCAATAGGGGTTCCGATGTACCTTAGGGGTGTGCAGCAATGTTTTATGAGTTTTGCATGCAGATTTCCCTATTTATTGGCGAGTTATGAATTTTTATATGCATCTTGTCGGGGTGCTGGATACTCTTGCGGGGGACCCTGCAGAGGGGGTGCGTGCAGAGGTTGCTGTTCTGGCAGTTTATGCTTTGCATGTGGGCATGTCAGGGATGTTTCCAGGCGCCACTTGTGAGTAGGGTTACTTTGCGCTGTAAATTCCATGAATACACGGGGCACGCATTTTTCTTTCTGCACATAGGCTTATGCAGTGTCCTTCTCGGCACGCGGCCTTTGCAGGAATTCTGTGCCAATTTCCATGAATCTGGCCCACAGCGTGTATCGCAATGCAATGCAAAATTCTTATCTCTCCATCATGTGTCTGCGCAAAGTATGCCACTATGAGATTTGTAGCATCTGCATACATTATTGCCCTCTAATGTTGGAGCATGTGAATCTTCAATGCAAAAACCAATGCAAAATGTACACAGGGGTGTGATAGTACACAAACAGCCTTATTACATGTGATATGGTTTCTGATTTCCCCCCATAACATGTTACAACTGATTAGCTCAGGTGTCATGTTAATAACTACCTTGCAAATGTGTATGGAACATAACCATTAGACATACTCTTGCAATTATATTTTTCTGTTGTAAGTGACTCTGTGACACAAGATATTTGATAAATGAACATTTAAAGAAACATTTGAAGAAACCTATGACTACATGATCCCCAATTTCAGAAGCAATGTCTGAATCAGATTTTAAAACGGGCCAATGTTTATTAAGAATAACCCCGAATTGTTGGGACTGCATGCTCAGCTGTGTTTTAAATCGTAATGTACTATTTGATTCTAATTGTACTACTGATGTTTTAGTAGATTTGTTGCTAAATGTCCCATATCTTGTTTTCGTCAGCCAATAAGGTCAATCTATCCAAATCCAAAATTTGTTGTAAACAATTTCTTGGAATATTTATTTTTTGTAGGCCTTTGAGTAAATCTAAAAGTGATGTTTACCACTTCAAATGCAGAAGCCTTTTGTGGACACCTGTTCATCCAACACTTTGCAGCTCAGCAAGAAGGATACTATTTTTCACCAGATTGAATGACTTCTACAACGGTGCAACAAAGAATGAACACTAGTAGATTTGTGAAGCAATGTACATGCTATGCTGTTATTGACCACACACAATTGTAAATCCCCAAAATATTCAACCTTTATTCGTGTTGTGGCCCACTCAAATCTAGCAGATGGTTGTCTCTAAATCATATTCAAAGGATGACACTTTGACAGTACCTCTCAAGGTCTTCAGGCCAAACCATGCACTCCTCTTGTCAGTTCATTTACAAATAGGCATATGCAGTGTCACAGGTAGGAGCCTTGAAAATATTTATAATGATCACCTTCAGTGGTATCCACAACATAACAGGGATACAAGTTCACCATATCTATAAGCATGGTAGAATGCTCGGTATAGGTCAAGAATTTAGCAGTGAGAAAACACAGACAAGCGTCCATAACCACATCAGTATGTTTGAATTATATAGTGACACTTCATCTAATTGAATTGATGATCTTCCTACCGTAGGATTCCAATATAGATGAGACATCAGTAATATCCTGAAAGTGGGACCTCAAATTCACTACGCGTAGCTGAAGAAAACTATTTATTGAGACGTAGGTTCAAGTAGAGATACCATGCTGGATGCAATCCATCTACCAAGAGGTTGTTCTAACATATATACATTTGGGGGAAATGGTAGGACACATTAAATGTTTGTTCTCATAAGCATCAATATATATATATATATATATATATATATATATATATATATTCACTGAAAAAGCTTTGTTAAAGGGACGTTATGGTTAAGATGGGTCCTGATGTCCTGGGTGTTAGTCTTGGCAGTGCACGGTGGTGGTGCGAGTTATGGTTGCTTAGCTTGCCATAACTGGCGAATTTCAGGGGTTTTTCGGGTTTTTCGGTTTTACTTGGAACCATAACATCCGTTTAACAAAGTTTTTTCTTTGAATTTCATAGGTTTTTATTAGTCCAACTTAACCATAACGTCCCTTTAACAATTTTTTTAGTGAATTTCAAAGGTTTTTATTAGTGCAACTTAACCATAACATCCCTTTAACAAAGTTTGTTAATTGAATTTCATAGGTTTTTACCACTGCATGCTATTTTCCTACAACTTACTAATATCATACTTACCCAATATAGAAATATTTGTGTCCAATTTCCAAAGTTTCACCTTAAAACACTTCTTGCAACTATGTCAACTAGTGTTTCATCCTTAGGCGTCTACGAACATCTGACTTCATAGCAGACCTTCCGGACAGTGCCACATGAACATACGCTGGCGCGCGGCATGATGGCATGTCTGAGAACCCGTTCGCATTTCACGATAAGATCTCTGCTTGCCGGACAGTTCGGAACTGCATTTTCTACTGATCTAGGAACTTCCAACTTCAAAATGTCCCTTGCAGAGCTCCAACACCTACTCGTTATCAATTAACAATCTAGTACACAGTACATACTTTTAGCAAAACTGCTATTTATCTTAAAATGGCATCAGCTAATGCCATCCCTCCTCCCCAAGAGCCACCACCACTGCTGTAATCAAGAAGCATGAGAAACAGTGCCCCCTAACTTAGAAATAACACACGCGCAACATTTTCCCTTGTCCACCTCCTCCTCCATATTAGTGTTTGGTTGCTCTTCCCTCAATTCCCTCCCCACATTTCGTTCTCAGCTCTACTGCCAAAAAAATACATCCAAAAACAACAAACGACATATTCCTTTAGGAACCACCTTTCACAGTTAAAAAATAGAACTAAAAAAAAAAATGTATAAACTCTATCTACTTCCATCTACCTTATATTTCTCAGTAAAGTACATAGACTAAATAAGATTTTCCAACATTTCCATTTGCATTTTGTGTTATGCAAATGGGAATATTGTGGCGTTCATCCTCTGTTCCAGGGACTGGAACGGCGGATACCGGCCCAGCAGCCCAAGTTATCAGCCCAAGCGAAGCAAGGGTGGATAACGAGGTCTCTGGTCCATTATTCCCCCATTCCAGCCCCTGAAATGGGGGATGAAGGTCATTAGCACACTAGGTTCCCAAAGCAGGAACCCGATGTGCTAAAACATAGGATTTTTCTTACAACACTGGGACCCCTGCGGCAAAGGAAGGTGAGGGTTCCATACAGGGCCCCTCTTCACTTTCCATAGCAGCCTGCAGAAGGCAAAAAGAGAACCATATGACCATATTACCACAAGCACATTTTTCTTCCCTTTCAAATCTATCCTAATTTCGAATAACTTTACCACAAAGCCAGACCCAGGTGGACATGGCCACTTTAATCCTATGTTTTGTCCCTTGTGGTCATGGCCAGTAGCCAGATTGTCCGGATCATGAACTTATTCCATGACCCGAACAATCTGGCCACTGCTCATGGCCACAGGCTACCCCTCAGTCACTAAAGGTATACCGCTATTTTTTGTACTACATTATGACGCTTGTCAAATAATAAAACACTGGCTCATTTGCAAAACCAAGCTTGTAGGTCCTTGCCAATGCTCCTTACGCAAGTTTGCTGGAAATCCACCATTGTTTTATTTTTTCAAAAGTGTCAAATGTACGCATATACAATCGTCATATAACCTAGCCCCCACTTGACAAAATCCATTCAAACTTTACGAACACATCTAAATCTAGAACTATAATCTTTTTGCAAACCTTTGTGTAGATTTGTCAAATGGCACCACGTTTATAAACCTTTACAATATTTTGGGACCCCACTCTAATTTTGCCCACTCTTCACAAAATTCTACCAAACTTCAGAAAAACATTTATATCTACATGTATTATCAGTTTCCCAAATTAAGTGAGGATTCGTCAAATGGCACCTCATTTATAAGCCTTTACATTATTTTGGGACCCCCCTCTAATTTTGCCCACTCATGACAGAGTCCCACCAAACTGTGCATACTCACTCAGAATCAGCCCTGGAATATACATGCAAAATGTCATGTGGTTTCATTAAGTGGCACCAAAGTTCTAAGCCATCCAAGAACTGCATTTCACCAACCCTGTAATGCTAAGGTGTTCGCAAACTTTCACAGGACTGTTCGCGAACATCAGGACTGTTCGCAAGCTTTCACAGCAAAAAGCACCCATTTTTTTTGCTTCTTGCAGCCATAGCCCATCCCATCCTCGTCACCCCTCACCTCCCCAGAGATTATTTGATAAGTTTGACAAGTGGAATGCTGTGTTTTTTCTTATGTTTTTACCGCAATGTCCGTGGACATCGGCCGCTGTCCGCGAATCCAAGATGGCGGGTGTTTCCAAAAAATCTGATGCACTTCACGCTCCTCACTATCCAATCAGCGAACACGTTGCATGTCCTTGGACATGATGCAAGCCGATTAACCAATAAGGACACTGTCCATGGTGCGAGCAGGGAAGTGTGTCCACGGACCAGACATAGATATCACTATTTTTTTGTGTCATTTTTTAAAAAACTACTGGACGGATTTTCACCAAATTTACAAAAGCATGCTTTCGGGACCAAGCCGCTGCTCCTGCCGCAAATTTGGTGAAAATCTGTCCATCGGTTTGGGCTGTAGGCGTGAGCAAAGTTTTTTCCCCCTTTCAGTCTAAGGGAAAAAAAAGAAATTTTGGGTCTATAACTTTGCCCCCCATGAGTACATGCCGTAGTTAAAATATTTGTTTCTATGGGTGTGCTCCTGAGTTAAACAACCCATGCAGTGGTTGTGGGCAGGACCTACAGTTTTCGTTGCATGGCCGTACGGTGTAGGTCGTAGGTTATACATCAAAGACTCTAGGCCCTGCCTGAGGGGTGTCATAAGGATAGTACTTCCGTCCGTGCTGTGTGCAGGCTAGTTGAAACTGTTTTAAGGACATGTGTGCAGTTAGCGCCTGTTAAAATTGAGTAAATGCCAGGGTTAACATTTTTGTTTTTATGGGTGTGCTCCTGAGTTATACACCGCCATGGGTGTGATATACTGCGGTGGTTGTGGCTAGAGCCTAGAGTCTTGGGTGCATGGCCATAGGCCAAACTCCCAAGACTCTAGGCGCTGGCCACAACCGCTGCAGCATATCACAGCAATAGATACACCCGTAGTATTGCATATCGATCAGTTGGTTGTGGGGAGGGCCTAGAGTCTTAGGTGCATGGCCAAGACCAAATTTATACATAGAGTGGTTATAAGCCACAATGGGTGTGATATGGTGTGGTGGTTGTGGGCAGTACCTAGACTCTTGGGTGCATGGCCAACAGCCATGCACCCAAGAAAAAAGTTATAAGCACTGCAGTTATAAGGCACCATGGATTTTATATAGTGCGGTGGTTGTGGGCAGGACGTAGAGTTTTGGGTGCATGGCTGCAGGCTGTAGGCCATACAGACAAGACTCTAGGCCCTGCCCACAACCACTGCAGCATATCACATGCATACATCACACCCATACAATGGAATATCTATCTGGTAGGTGTGGGGAGGGCCTAGAGTCCTAAGTATAAATTGAGCATATGCAGCAGTTATGATGTTTCATTATATGGATGTGCTAATGATTTATAAGCCACAATGGGTGTGATATGCTGCCGTGGTTGTGGCCAGGGCCTAGAGTCTTGCCGTAGGCCATAGGCTAACTCCCAAGACTCTAGGCCCTAGCCACAACCACCACAGCATATCACAGCAATAGATACACCCATAGTATTGCATATCGATCAGGTGATTGTGGGGAGGGCCTAGCGTCTTGGGTGCATGGCTGACGGCCATGCACCCAAGAACAAAGCTATAAGCAACGGCGTTATAAGCCACCATGGGTTTTATATACCGCACACCCATAGATTCGATTATCTATGCCCATACATCCATGACTCTAGGCCCTGGCCACAACCACTGCAGCATATCACAGCAATAGATACACCCGTAGTATCGAACATCGATCAGGTGGTTGTGGGGAGGGCCTAGAGTCATGCACCCAAGACCAAATTCATACGTAGAGAAGTTATAAGCCACAATGGGTGTGATATGCTGTGGTAGTTGTGGGCAGTACCTAGAGTCTTGGGTGCATGGCCAGAGGCCATGCACCCAACACAAAAGTTATAAGCACTGCAGTTATAAAACACCATGGATTTTATATAGTGCAGTGGTTTTGGGCAGGACGTAGAGTTTCGGGTGCATGGTTGCAGGCTGTAGGCCATACAGCCAAGACTCTAGGCTCTGCCCACAACCACTGCAGCATATCACATTCATACATCACACCCATACAATGGAATATCTATCTGGTAGGTGTGGGGAGGGCCTAGAGACCTGGGTGCAAACTGTTATTTAGGAACTCCATGTTCACCTGCGAAAATAACGAACACTGTTGTGACTGCATTTGACATCTGTATGTTTTTCAAATTATGTGACAAGTTGCAAAGGCATGATGCAATGCCTATGTTGAGTTTTGTCATGAAGATTTGCATGAAGTAAATTTCTGATGTTCATTAGCTTCACTTTACATATCATTTGTAAAATGTCCATATCCAGGAGATGATATGTACTGCACTCTGTGACTTTCAAGTTGTGCGCTTTTCACATATGTTACAAAGTGCATATATTTTAAAACATGAATATATTTAAAAAAAAATGGGTCAGTCATGAGTAATAAACTGAACAGCATTCCCTGAGTTTTCCACTGCATTTTCTGTACACAGCGAGGCATTGCTTGCCAACTAATGATATACTGGCAGACAGCCCTACAAGAAGTAATAACTGCATTAGAATAAAGTGCAATAGATTAGAAATCACATAGGCAGGACCCCTTTCCTTGTTTATAGCCTGGGTGCAAATTGAGCACATGCTGCAGTTAAGATGTTTCATTCTATGGGTGTGCTAATGATTTATAATCCACAAAGGGTGTGATATGCTGCAGTGATTGTGGCCAGGGCCTAGAGTCTTGGGGACATGGCTGAAGTCCATGCACCGAAGAACAAAGTTATAAGCACTGAAGTTATAAACCAACATGGGTTTCATATACTACATGCCTATAGATTCAATTATCTATGGCTATACACCCAAGACTCTAGGCCCTGCCTACAGCCACCGCAGCATATCACAGATATAGATACACCCGTAGTATCTAACATGGATCAGGTGGTTGTGGGGTGGGCCTAGAGTCTTGGGTGCATGGCCTTTGGCCATGCACCCAAGACTGAAGTTATAAGCACTGAAGTTATAAGTCAGCATGGGTGTGATGTGGTGCAGTGGTTGTGTGCACGACCTAGAGTCTCAGGTGCATGGCCGCAGGCCATGCACCCAAGAGCAAAGTTATAAGCAGTGAAGTTATAAGCCAGCATGGTTTTGATATGCTGCGATGGTTGTGGGTAGGACCTACAGTCTTGGTTGCATGGCCATGGGTGTAGGTCGTAGGCTATACATGCAAGACGCTAGGCCCTGCCTACAGCCACTGCACCATATTACTGCCATAGATCAGACATATAGATTTGAATATGTATGAAATGTGTGAAATTATACCTACTGTTTAATTTGTGTAGATTCAATATATTTCTTACATGACTTTATTACTTGGAGGAAATATGCTTTTCGAATTTCTGTGATAAAAGAAAAGAGCATGTTAGTGTTTGGATTTTATAAAGATTTATTACATTGTATGATAGACATTTTAGCTTTTTTTAACCCTCATATTTACTTTACAAACCAGTGTACTGTGCATTTTGCTCAGTTTCTGTGTTTGTTTTTTAAATCATTGGGTCTGAGGAAAAAGAAATCCTTGCCAGATTAAAAAAAACCTTCCTTTGCTATGCTACAAACTATTTCTATGTAGTTGTTTCTGATTAATGTTCTGTATGTTGGCATGTTGCAGATTTTCTAAACAGTTAGATACCTGTTGGCGTATTCTAACTGTGTATTTTTTGTTACGAATCCGTGGTATTCATTTATCTGTGTGGTTGTTACACAATCTTGGGCAGTTGGATACCTGTTGGCGTATTCTAACAGTTTATAGTCTTTTACTTGTATTTTTGTTAATGTTGAAGTACACGTTAGTTATTATATTTTGGCTTTAAGAAGATTAAGTACGCGTTTGTAAGATTTGCTGGTAATCTCTGCTTTAGCGTAATGCTACTATCATTACATTCGAACCATCCACATTTCTTTTTAATATATGCAGTGTAGTCACCTGCATTGGTTGTGGCTCCTGCATGGTAGATTATACCTATTGTTTGGAGGGTTTCTTACCAAAACCTTGGTTTTGACGTGTGTGAATCCAGTCAGCTTGCAGTTGTTTTTGATACCACATGCATTGTAACATAGAAGCATTAGTATTATGTAGTTACTATGTGTTTGTATTAGTAAGGTGGAGCAATTATCTGAATTGCAGATAGTACATAATCTACCATGGTATGCATTTTGTAGAAGTTGCTGAAATGGAATGGATTCACAATTAGATATGGATACATACACATATTGCTCATTAGGGATTTTTTCCTGTGTCACACTGTTACAGAGAGTGCATGTATGTTTCCACATGTATGAAATCTGGAAGATTTCATTTATAGGTATGTTTTTGTTTTCGAGTACTTGTAGTAAGTACATTAGAAATTCTTGTGGATCTTCTTGTGAGTTTATAGTGAATCTCACCATTCCAGCACAGTAGTCCAATTCTTGTCTTATTCCGTGAACACTATACGTGTTGTCAGGATTGTTTGTTGTTGTTGTGTATCTGTGAAGGACTAACATTTGCAAACACAATTGGTCTGTACTGTGCAAGTAAATGTTGTTAACAATTGGTGGCAATTGAAATAAAATATTCATTGCTACATTTGCTTAGCAATTTACACCAGTTTCATTTGAAAATTTGATTGGACAGGATAGTTCCGTCTCTGAGTGATTTTTTGGGAATTTCTGTTCCTTCTTTGAAGAAGTACCTGATTTACTTTCCCTAATATGTTCTTCTTTGCTTGTCGTAATTGATGAAGTATTAGCTTCTTTTGTTTTCTTTGAAGGATTTGCAATCAGATCCTATTGCATTTCTATTAGACTTAGTTTTCTTTTACAACGTTTTCCTTTTTCTAGAACAGGATATGATTTCAGATGGGGGGTGTACATTGAACGCAGTTGATTGTATTCTAAAATGCAAGGAATATCAGCATTCACTTTACTTGCATTAAAGTTGATTAGAAATAGACTGTCAAGTGTTCGTAAGCATGATAGTGCTGCGTAGCTCATGACTTCTTTAAAGACTGTATTTCCTATATCTATCAATGCTTTGTCTAGGGTAAGACCTTGGGATTTATGAATGGTGACTGCATATGAGTTAGAGAAAATAGTTCTCTATGTACATAAATGTCTTTGAAGAGAAGGAATTGAGCCGTTGAGTGCCCTATCCTTTTTACTTCTGAAAGTTTGTCAAAGAGAATATTGACAAACTGAATATTGTTGTCACGTGGGTATGTTTGAAAGCCAACAACTGTACCCAGTTCCCCATTAACTAGTCCTTGCTCCACGTCAAGGTTACGTTTAAACATTACTCTACAATTTAAGGATCATTTTAATATTTTTTCCAACCCAGCTGTATTGGAGATTGAATTGTCAATTGTAGAAGATCTCCGAAAACGATAATGTGTTTTCCTGCAAAGAGTTCTTCGTAGTTTGCTTTAAGTACTTCTTGCAATCTGAGGTGAATCAAAGCCAACATTAGGTTGGAACCATGCTCACTTCATCTATTAGTAGCATTTTCATTTGTTTTAATACTCAGCATAGTTCCATTACAGCTTCTGCAGAAAGTTTGTAATAGTCTAATTTGAGTTGGTGTTCTACTGGAAGGAGTAGTAATCAGTGTAAAGTGACACTGCCTATGTTGTAGGCAGCTAAACCTGTAGGGGCAGTTACGACAGCTGACAGTTTGTTGTTTGTCAATTGTTGAAGGAACTTTCTGATGATTTTGATTAAGTATGTTTTTCCTGAACCAGCTTCACCACTGACGTACAGCAGTATAGGTTTGTAATTTTGGCAGGTACATTCTTTATTTTCGTGTTGTACACCATGTGCAATTTCTTTTGTTACTTATTCCAAAATGGTGTGCTGATCTTTGTTAAGTTTTGATTGTAGTATAGTTAAGTCTTCTATATCTTCTTCATAGTGACACATGGTGCTTTCCACTTCTGTCATAGCTAATTCTGCTTCATTTGCTATTAGTGGCTGTCCTAGTGGGTCTTGACTTCCTGTTGCAGAAGGTTGACTACTGTCGGAAGTGTCCTTATCTAGTTGGGCCTGGAGTTCTTCTTCGAGTTGCTGTTCATTGTGCAACATTGTTTTGTACTGCATAAAGTTCACATCGGTGATAGCGCTTTAATTTGCTTTGAAACCGTCTTCATAGCAGTCATAGTTATCTAGTACCTCTTCCTCTTTTCTCCCTGGTTTAAAAAGTTGTAGCAGTGACATGTAATATAGTTCTTTCTGTTGAGGAGTTTTTAATGACAATTTTACATGATTAATTAAGCTTCATTTGGTAAGTTTCACTAAACTGCCTTCACAATCTGGTACTCTATATCTACCTTTGCTTTCTTCGGGTTTTATATTATTTTTGTATGCAAAGTTTTGGGCTGTGTGGTATAGACACATGCTTTCCAAAGTGGTACTCCTGTTCGGATAGTATGTGTCCAGTAAATTGTTTTTAAAAATGACTTGGCTGTTGGGATCATTTTTGGCAATTGTTTCTATGTCCTCATATGATTTGAGAACTAATTTTCTAGATTTACCAGGACCAAGAATTAGCCATACTATATTTTCTGATTTTCCATACAAAGCAGTACCGGTTAAACGATCTTCAGCTTCATAGGCGCCACATTCTCTATGAGAGAGCATTTTTATGCCTAGGCTGTACAATTTCTGAGATAGTGTTTTGTCTGATGATAGGTCATTCCAGAGGTCTTGAAGCCCTGTTTTTTTCTGCTTTCGTTAAGTAGGCTGTAACATATTGTGTAACTGCAGTGGAATTGTCTGCAATGTACTGCACATCTATGTTTGCATTCCATAAGAGGGCAATGACTGCATTATAATCATTGATATATTTTGATTCTTCTGTTCTTTTTATGTAATACGTGTTCTTAGGTGATTTACCTTTAACACTATGTCAAACTAAAGACATGAAGTTGTTTACTTCACCTGTTTCTGTAACTGGTCTAGGGAAACCAAAGCGGCATTTGGTGTAGTTTTTCCCTTTGCTTTTGTATTTGTGACAACAATATTTGCCACATTTGTATCTTTGAAATTGTACAATCTGGCCATGAAGGTCACTATGTGTCCTTTGTGAAGGGATTTCACAAGTGACATATTTTTGGATGAACTGCAAAACAGTGGCATCACTGACCTGACCAAATTTAGGTGCATCTTTAATCCATAAAAGCATGCGGATATGTGGTGCTCCTCTGGCTTTGTATTCTTTTCTCCAAAATAAGTGTTGCACTTCTCCAAGGGGAGGAACAGTTTTATTACAAATAAAGTGTAGCATAGCAATGAAACGATGGTGGAAATATCTTGAAACATTAACAGGACCTAGAGAGCAAAGTTCTCCAGGTTATAGTATATCTATGTTGGTTTTGTTGTTGTTTGATATGCGTAGGAAATCATGTAAATCGTCCCATGCATATTCTGCACAACTTAATGTAACAAACCAAGTGGGCGTCCAAGGTTTCTGATCGTACATCTCTGTGCCGTCAAAACCAGTATTCTTTTGTACCACACATGTTTGCAAACAGATTTGTTATACTTGATTGTAAAACCTCATCTTTTTCTTGCACTTTTTGTATTAATTGCGTAGCTGACATATTTTGAAAGTGGGTTCCAGATTTCAATATATGTGCAGCTCCGTAACATAGGGTTTCTAGATCACTTTCAGGGAGTAGGTGGAATATGTATTCCACATTTTGTCTAAATCTGGGATCTTCAGAATACATTCGTAATGAGCGGTATTCTGATGCTGTTATCTGAGTGGGTCTATCAGCGTATCTTCCTCCTTTGCCAGTAGGAAATAGCAGTGGAAAAGCATGTGCTTCTATACTTTTTTCCCATATGCTCATTGGTGACCCTTGGGTTTGTCACATTTGGTAAGTTTCTAGTGCATCATCTATGCTCTCATTAGGGTGCAATGGATGAATTGTATAATGGTCCAAAAGAGTGGATACTGCAGCAGGATCCAGAAGTTCAAATTGACCAGCTTCTGATGACTCTTCAATTATTTCAGTTGTTTCCTTTAAGATTTCTTCAATATTTATTTGTTTTTAGTATGCATTATTGTCTTTCAGATATTGCAAGGCTTGTCTAACTTTATGTAAGTCCACCAGTTGTTGCCAAATTTTTTTGTCTTTTGTTGGTACACCATTTACTAAGACAATTAAAGAATGCTCTATTGGACTTTGCATTCCTAGAGTGTGCACATTTTCTGTCAGATCTAATGGCAAATAAACTACTTTGCCACAAATGCCTTTCACCAATTCAGAGGTAGGCAATTTTGCTGTTTTTGGTTGAAGGCATGTTATTGCTTGAAATTGGTGAACTGTTTGAATTATGATGCTCTCATACAAATTGAGTTGTTGCAGGGGTTTTGGTAGTGGGAGTATTTCCAAGTTATTTGTGATAGCACGTGGAGGAGTTTGGTTGCTGTCAAGTTTTGTAGTTCAGTAACTGCAGAGTATTAAGGGTTCACTTACTTCGTATTTGTTTTCTGCTAAAAGGTAGAGAGCTAATTCAAAGCATTTGGAATCTTCATTGTCTTCTATTTTGTATGTTACGTCTATAGGTTTTGTGTTCATTTTGCAAAAAGTTCTGCGGCAACACACACACATGGTTTGGTACTTCAGCAGATGTACTTTTAAATTTTAGTATTTCTTTTTTGTATGCGTGTAATAGAAAGTTGCTATGTGCAGAATTGTTGCTAGTCTGTTCTAAAACTATTGCATTTTGTAAGTGGCTTTCACTTCCAAAATTTTTTTCTGGATATGGTAGATTTCTTCTTGTAGGTATTTGGGTGTACCATGCAGAAGAGTGTTATTTAAATTGGCTAATTCTAAAGCTGGACGTTTAGCATTGTACAGTTTATACACTAGATTTCTTATATTTGAATGATGTGTTGATATCATTTTGATATCATGGAAGGTGCTTTTGCAAATAGGTCCTGAAATGCAGGCTAATGAATGACCTTGTAGTCCTGTGAATTTGCGCACTGGACAGGTATCCATATTTTGCAGCACTTTCATTTTGATTTTGTCTTTACCTTTCACATACTGATTGAGGAACTGGCGTAAAGATTTGAAAGATTTGTTAGGAATGTTACACATTGACGTACATGGCCATTTGTATACTGGACGGTCTGGTTCAGTCTAATGGAGAGGTAATTCTGAGTTTTCTGGGGATACTTTTGTAAACCGTGTTTCTTGTTCCATGATGGTATTATTGATTTTTTCATATCCTCGTCCACTGCTATGGATGGCAATTGTATTTGTTTGATTTTGTTTGTATGCTTCTTCATTAAAGTATGGTTCTGTGGTTGTTGTGTGACTCCATTCGCCTCCACAAATATTTAAGAAGTTATTTTTGTTGACATTCCGTTTATTGAGAAGTTTCTTTTGTAGTTTAGTACTTAGTTTTGTTAGTGGTTTCATCCTATTTAACACTAAAATAAATAACTTCCTTTTGAGAAGGATTGCACTGTCTACAAGAGCTTGTAGGATTAATTTTCTACGGTAGGTTTTAAGGGTTGAGGATGATTTCGCTCCTCTTATTAGATTCTGAAGGACTCTGTGGCGGAACATTTTTGCTAAAAACCTTTTTTTGTTCTTGCTAGTATATCAGGATTTATAGGAGCATTGTTAGCAGTAGTGGTACCCGAATTCTTGTAAAGCATTTTCTGTTTAGTGCCACATTTTGATCGAGGAGGCAAAGTTTGTGTAGTCGAAGGTTCCTTTGTTTCGCTAAATGACTGTATTAGCTGTCTTGTTTCAAAATTTTGTACAAACTCTGCTAGAGATGGATCCTTACTTTGGACACTTTTATTTTCATGTGCTCTATTTCTGCGTTCCTTTCTACGGACTTGCTATTTGGTAGGCATTGTTTGGGTTCTGTTGAAAAAATAAAAGGTATGGGTTGGTCTGTTTTACAATGTATGTGTGCTGTATGCATGTGTGTATGAATAAGATGGGGAAGATGCTTGTGGTGGTGTGTGAATGTGCATTGGGCAGTTACAATGAGTTGGGAAGGCTATTTTTCTATTTGTATATTACTGCACTGTGCTTCAGATGAGAGTAGCAAGTGTGCTAGTGGTGAGGTGCAGCATTAATAGTAAACATAATGGTATAGAATTAAAACAGCTATTTCTTTTGAAGTACTAACATTTTAAGGCTTGTGCATGTTATCTGTGTTCCAGAAACACAGGGATTTGTGTGCCATTCTGCCTGTTCATCTTTGTTTAATACATGGGGATTTATGGGCAGAATGGTTCAGAAATCAATGTTTTTTTTTGGTGCGCAAATTACATAAATAAAGCACACAGAGGAACAGTAAGAATATAAAGGTTGTACTGTACTTACTTTTTTTGTGGATTTACCATGTTTCTTCGAATATGTTGTTTGCATTGTAGATGCTGTTGATTTTCAGGAGAGTGGTCTTCACTGCAATTGTAAAAGGAAGAAGTTAGTAATTTTGTGTGTTTAATAAAGCAGTGCTGTTAATGTACATGTTCATTTTTCAGCCTTCGAGGGAGTATTCTCGTTTGATATCTCAACACAGTGTATGCGTGCATTTCATTTCACCATGTGCAGCCTTTATATGTTATTTGCAGTATGTTAGTTGAACTTGCTTCGCAAATGAGTACTATTTTCAGTTCATGAAATTCCCTTGTTTTTTTTTCAGCTTTGTTGTATATAGCAGAGAGGTTTGGAAGTGGTAGGTCATTGTAGTAGATTGGAAAAATGGGCATACTTTCCTATTATAAGTAGGAATGTGAAAAATCAGGAGCACCTGAGAGGGAGATGTCGCCACAGCAATCGGAAACGTTTTTTTCTCATTAGCGATCGCATTGGAAGTAGCATTAATTTAGGCGGAAGACAGTAAAAATGGTGACCTTCTTTAATGGAAAATGGAGTTTCGCGTCTAAATCGGGAGGGTTGGTATGTGTGTATAGGTTATGCGGCAGATAGTAAGACGTAGTGCAAATTTTTCAATCCAAAATTTGGAAGTCTCACACTTAAAGCGGGAGAGTTGGTATGTATTATTGACTATGCAGATTCAGTGGCATTAATAATATGCATACCTGTACTTTGTAATCATGCATGTGGGTATGCATGGAGATGTAAGTAGAAATCCGCGACACTTGCACAGTAGTTTTGTAGTAGGTGCTTTGCAATGATATGGGACTTGTATTCAGAGTGATCATCAGTACATTTGAAGTGCAGAACTTTGATGACGGAGTGTTAAGGTGTACGTCTCGCAACTTGGACGTACCTCTGTTTCCGGATGATGTCCATGTTGGGGAAGCCAGTCTGAAATTCAAATAAACCAGTAGAGAATATGGCACAAGGAAGCAGCCTCAGTACCGTCCTACAGGAATGGACGGGGGCCACCCCCCAGCACCAAAGATCTTCTCTTGTAGTGACCTTGGTTGCTGTAGCTGGCACAGGCGAGACGGGCAACAAGGAGGTCGAGAAGTCCTGGGATGTGAGAGCTCAGTAGAATGGCCCAGGGGGAGAGCTCAGTAGATAGCCGGGAGAGCTAGACACACTCAGTTCAATGGAATTCCAAGCAACAGTCAATTTGTAGGCTGTGGAAGGATGGGTAGCCGAGTTGTCGGAGAGAGTCCAGGCCCAGGCGAATCCGGAAGATGTTGAGGTTAAATTGGAGCAGGCAAGAAGACTGGTACCCCAGCAAGGCAACAAAAATAGGGACACCAAGTAGGCGGGCAGATAGACCTCAGGGAACCTCAAAGGATTGAACCAAGGGAAAAGCAGCAAGGGAACAACAGGGAGGCCAGGTAAGGAGTAGGGAGCCAATCTGGGAAGCGGGGATTCCAGGCAAATGGAAGGAACCAGGCAGGGAAACCAAGCAACAGAAGGCAGAGGGTCCGGTGGGAGAATACTGGAGAACCAGGCTGAAAGGCAGGACGGCCTGGCCGGTAAGCAGGGACCCAGGCGGGCAAGACTGGAGAGTCTGGGAGTGGAAACAAGGAGACCAGACAAATGGGAGGGCAGGAATCCAGGCGGGGAAGAGGAGCGAAGCTGCAGAGTCCAACTGGAGCCGGCGGCGAAACAACGGTGAGTCAGGAACGAACCGCGTTAAGACGCGATTCGTTCCTGCACCAGACCGCTATCTACAGCCGCGGTACGAAACCGAGGCTTGGAGCGCGAAGAGAACTGCGCATGCACCGCGGTCCTTCCGGGGCGAGAACGAGGCTTGAAGCGCAAGCCTTCGATCGCCTTGGTCCGCGGCACACGCGTGCGCCCGTAGCCTGGACCAAACAGCTGATTAGGGCGTCGGAGAATCTCCCTCCCACTGATCCGATACCTGGAATAGAGCTGCCAAGGAAAGTAGCGACCCGCAGCCTTCCAGGTACGTGTCCTAATACCATAACCCCCTCCAGAAAGGCCAGGAGCACCAGGTTTCCAGGGATGATGGCGATAAAACTCTCTCACTAAACGAGGAGCATGGACATTACCCACAGGTTCCCAAGTGCGATCACAGACAGGGTAACCCTTCCAATCGACCAAGAATTGCAATCTCCCCCTAAGGTAACGGGAATCACATATTTCTTGAACTTCGAATTTAGGTGTACCCTCAACCTCAATGGGTGCTGGACGTGAAGGGGAACGACCATAAGGGTCGGGGCGATAGGCCTTCAACAAGGAAACGTGGAATACTGGATGAACACGCCAGGAACAAGGAAGGGCCAACTTGAAGGCCACCGGGGAAACCCGTCTGATTATTTGGAAGGGACCAAGAAATCTAGGAGCCAATTTCAATGGTAAGTTACGGGCTGGTAAGTTCTTAGAAGATAGCCACACCCAATCTCCCACTAGAAATTGAGGCGCAGGGCTCTGATGTTTATCGGCAGTCTTTCTCATGTATTATTGTGCCTGGGCTAGGGTACCAGCTGCCCGAAGGTGGAGGGACTGAATCTCGGCAACCAACTGATCCGCGTACGGGACTAGACTGGGTTGAACAGGAGAGAGAGGCAGCAGCTTGGGGTGAAGTCCAGAAGAACAGTAAAAGGGACTGAATCCGGTTGCCGAATGGACAGAATTGTTATAGGCCACTTTGGCCAACACAAGGTGGGAGGCCCAATTAGATTGAGATGCGTTTGTGAAACATCGCAGATACTGTTCCAAAATCTGATTCGTCCTCTCAGTCTGCCCATTAGTTTGAGGGTGATGACCAGAACTAAGGGCTCGATGAATTCCCAAATGTCGACACAGCTGGCCCCAAAAAGCTGAGATAAACTGAGAGCCCCGATCCAAAATAATCTTCTCTGGCAACCCATGCAGGCGAAAGATGTTTTGTAAGAAAGAGTTAGCCATCTGAGTTGCTGTTGGTATCTTCTCAAAGGGAATAAAATGGGCCGTCTTGGTGAAACAGTCCACCACCACCATGATACATGTGTTGCCTTCGGAACTTGGTAGGTCCACAATAAAATCTGTGGCAAGTATATGCCACGGATAAGGCGGCCTTTCAGTAGGATGTAATAAACCCAAAGGTTTCCTGCGGGGAGTCTTGACTTGGGCACAGGTGGGACAGGATTCTACGTACTGCTTGACCTGAGTCGCCCAACCAGGCCACCAGAATTGGCGCGCTATCACTTCTTGTGTAGATCAAACTCCTCGGTGTCCCCCAACCTTGGAATCATGTAAACCATGCAATATAGCTTTACGTAGAGCTTCGGTAGGTAAGTATAATCTATTTTGGAAGAGCAGCAGGCCATCATTATCACACACTTGTGGATGTGTTAGCAAAGCAGACCGTTTGGAATCCACTGACGTTTCTTGGGCTACTCTCTGTAAGAATGATGCCAAGGCCAGAAGGAAATGTTTCGTGGCCAGCACTGGCTGATCTCTGCCTTCATGTTTGATGTCATCCTCAAGGGATCGAGACAATGCATCTGCTTTCACATTCCGAGAGTTCGGTACATAGGTGATGTTGAAATCAAAATGTGAAAAAAAGAAAGCCCAACGGGCCTACCGAGAAGTCCTACATTGAAGAGATCGTAAAAATTGTAGATTGCGGTGGTCAGTGCGTACCTCCACCGGAAACCGGCCCCCTAGAAGGTGGTGACGCCATTCTTCAAAAGCGGTCTTGATGGCCAGAAGTTCCTTTTCAATAACCGGATAATTCCGTTCACTGGCCGAGAGTTTCCTGGAATAATATGCTAATGGGAATTCCATGTTCAATCTGGGATCATGTTGTAGCAAAACAGCCCCAATCGCAAAGTCGGAGGCATCAGTCTCTACTATGAACGGTCTATCCTCCCGAGGATGACAGAGTATCGGGGAAGTGCTGAAGGCCTCCTTTAACTGTTGAAAAGAAGTCGAGGCTTCCGATCCACACTCAAAACTCTTCTTGGTACTGGTCAAACTGGACAGTGGAGCAGTCACCTTAGAAAAAGCCGGTATAAAACGGCGATAGAAATTGGCAAAACCGAGAAAGCGTTGGAGAGAACGTCGGTCCTTGGAAGTCTTCCATTCCAAGATAGCACGGACCTTTGCCGGATCCATATTTATCCCAGAGGCACTGATCACGTATCCAAGAAATTTGATGTGATCCGGAAGAAACAGACACTTTTCTGGTTTTGCATATAGATGATTCTGTTGTAGTCGCTTAAGGACCTCCCTCACTTGAGTAGTGTGTCCCTTCAGGTCTTCAGAGAAAACCAGGATGTCATCCAAGTACACCCACACAGAAACTCCGATTAAATCAGCGAATATATGATCCATCAGGCGCTGGAAGACAGAGGGGGCACTACATAGGCCAAAAGGCATCACCCGATATTCATAATGACCCAATGGTGTCTTGAATGCTCTCTTCCATTCGTCTCCAGGCTTTATGCGCACCAAATGGTAAGCCCCTTGTAGATCGAGCTTGGTAAACACTCGGGCTTTGTGCAAGGATTCCATAATGGTGCGAATCAAAGGAAGCAGGTATCTATCCTTTCTGGTGATATCATTCAGCTGTCTATAGTCGACGCAAGGCCGTAAGGTACCCTCCTTCTTCTTGACAAAGAATAATGGAAACCCGGCGGGAGAATTTGAAGGTGCAATATAACCCTTTTGAAGACATTCCTGCAGATATTCTCGTAGTACCGCCCTCTCTTGGGAAGGAATACACTTTACCATGCGGAATCTCTGAATCTGGTAACAAGTCTATGGTGCAGTCCAATGATCTGTGAGGAGGTAAAGGAATATCAATAGGTTCAGAGAAAACTTCTTGAAATTCGGTGTACTCAGATAGAATTGAGACGACAGAATATAGACTGGTTCTGTTCTCCCCATCGGTCTGTGTTGAAGCGGAGGCAGTTGTTTGAATGGGATCACAAATACAGCATTCCTTAGAGCAACAATCGGAACAGAATACCAACGTTCTAGTCTCCCAAATAATGTTAGGATTGTGATGCAACAATCAAGTTAATCCCAAAAGTATGGGGTACGTAGGTGTCTTAATTACATCAAGTGAAATCTGTTCACTATGCCCTTCAATCTGTAGCTGCAAGGTTTCAGTATGTTGGTGAACAGGGCCTGAAGACAGAGGAGTCCCATCGATTACCTCCACCATTGAGATGCACTTCTTTTCAAGCAAGGCGATTCCATTTCTTGCCACAAAATCGACATCAATATAATTACCAGAAGCTCCGCAATCCAACAAGCCTAACACCTCAACTGGTTTGTTACCCAACCAAGAAACTTTCATAGGCAGAGCCATGAGGACCACAGGCTGCATGGGCTGTCTCTCCTGTGTCTTCTCTGGAAGGACTGGAAAAGAAGAGGGACCTGACGTAGCCTTCCCTACATACGACAGGCCATTTAGTTTTCCGACTTTCGGAGTGGTCGAAGCGGGCAGGTACTGAGGTAATGTCCTGCGGCCCCACAATACAGACACAACCTGAGATCTCTTCTTCTCTTCTTCTCCGCCTCCGATAAGGGGCCTCTGACGGCTCCGAGTTGCATCGGTTCTGGCGCCGATTCGGTGGAACCCGATGCTTTGGATGGAAGATTCAGGAATCGAGGAAGTGTTTTCTCCGAACGCCGTCTCTCATTTCTTCTCTCGGCCAGCCTGTGATCGATTCGTAAGACTTGTTCTTGGAGAGACTGTAAGGTATCTGGTTCAGGAATATGAAGTAGCTCATCCTTGTACTCTTCTCTTAAACCCCTTCGAAAGAGTGTCTTCTGGGTAACCTCGGGCCATTGAGAATCGGTGGCCAATTGCTGGAAACGACTGATGTAGGAAATAATATCGGTTGACCCCTGTTTTGAATCCATAAGTTGGTTCTGAGCGGTAGCCGCAAGGTTTGGTGATTGAAATACTTCCAAGAATGCTTTCTCAAAAGCCACAAAATCTTCGAGAATGGGACTCTTGGCTACCACCAGCGGGGTTGCCCAGGCCAATGCATTTCCAACTAAATTTCCCAAGATATATCCAATCTTGGCCTGGTCTTGATTGAAATGCGTTGGGCGACACAAAAAATGGATCCTGCAATGGTTACAAAATTCGGCCACTCGGCGAGGATCACCATCAAACTTAACTGGACTAGTCTGAGCCATTACAGACTCTGCAGAGATGAAAGAACTAGCCCCATGTGCCACTACTTGCTGCAGGGTAAGATTCTCTTGACGTAGGGCAGACATCTCAGCACGTAGGGCTCTGATTTCGTTTCTTAACTCTTCGGTTTCATCCATCTCAGAATCTGAACTGGTGGTAAGGCGTCTTAATCTGTTAAGGTGTACGTCTCGCAACTTGGACGTACCTCTGTTTCTGGATGATGTCCGCGTTGGGGAAGCCAGTCTGAAATTCAAATAAACCAGTAGAGAATATGGCACAAGGAAGCAGCCTCAGTACCGTCCTACAGGAATGGACGGGGGCCACCCCCCAGCACCAAAGATCTTCTCTTGTAGTGACTTTTGTTGCTGTAGCTGGCACAGGCGAGACGGGCAACAAGGAAGTCGAGAAGTCCTGGGAGGTGAGAGCTCAGTAGAATGGCCCAGGGGGAGAGCTCAGTAGATCGCCGGGAGAGCTAGACACACTCAGTTCAATGGAATTCCAAGCAACAGTCAATTTGCAGGCTGTGGAAGGATGGGTAGCCGAGTTGTCGGAGAGAGTCCAGGCCCAGGCGAATCCGAAAGATGTTGAGGTTAAATAGGAGCAGGCAAGAAGACTGGTACCCCAGCAAGGCAACAAAAATAGGGACACCAAGTAGGCGGGCAGATAGACCTCAGGGAACCTCAAAGGATTGAACCAAGGGAAAAGCAGCAAGGGAGCAACAGGGAGGCCAGGCAAGGAGTAGGGAGCCAATTTGGGAAGCGGGGATTCCAGGCAAATGGAAGGAACCAGGCAGGGAAACCAAGCAACAGAAGGCAGAGGGTCCGGTGGGAGAATACTGGAGAACCCGGCTGAAAGGCAGGACGGCCTGGCAGGTAAGCAGGGACCCAGGCAGGCAAAACTGGAGAGTCTGGGAGTGGAAACAAGGAGACCAGACAAATGGGAGGGCAGGAATCCAGGCGGGGAAGAGGAGCAAAGCTGCAGAGTCCAACTGGAGCCGGCGGCGAAACAACGGTGAGTCAGGAACGAACCGCGTTACGACGCGATTCGTTCCTGCACCAGACCGCTATCTACAGCCGCGGTACGAAACCGAGGCTTGGAGCGCGAAGAGAACCGCGCATGCGCCGCTGTCCTTCCAGGGCGAGAACGAGGCTTGAAGCGCAAGCCTTCGATCGCCTTGGTCCGCGGCACACGCGTGCGCCCCTAGCCTGGACCAAACAGCTGATTAGGGCGTCGGAGAATCTCCCTCCCACTGATCCGATCCCTGGAATAGAGCTGCCAAGGAAAGTAGCGACACGCAGCCTTCCAGGTACGTGTCCTAACACGGAGTTAGATGTAGAGGTCTTGGATGTGATTGGTGGATGGTTGTGTGAGTGCTTAGCTGTGTCCAATGAGGGAATGGATTTGTGAGTGATGTGGAAAGGGTAGGAGGACTGGCTAAGAGTTACATGCCGCACAGACACCGTCCTTGTCCGCGGGTAGGGCATGCCACATACAGGGTTTTACAGCAAATCCAGCATGGAAAGGGTACTGTAGGCATGAGCAAATCAGATGTTGACATTGTTGATTTGTGTAGAAAGAGAGTGTGTCTAGTGAAGATGGCAGAGGTGGAGACAGTCAGGGTGTTGGTGCTCGGAGACATTTGTGTCCATGGTTTACAGCACTATTCTGAATGTAGGCATGTGGCAAAGAATTTCGATCTGAGAGGAGTGGAGTTGGTGTGGAGCGCTGTGATGGATTGCAATGTAGAGGCAATTCTCCAAGTTTGCAGAGATATGCGTACGATGAACAGTCCCCATGTGGTACTTTTGCACTATGGTGCTTGCCATTTGGGCTACGTGAGTTCCCCTACTTTGTTGGGAGATTTGGAACAGTTGGTTCAAGCAGTCATCACCATCTTTCCAACTGTGAAAGTAATTTTTTCGGGGTTACTCCCTACAGCAAAATGGGACAACAGTTCTGTGTTTTGTCCTGATCAAAGTATTGGTAGGTTTGCAATCCATCGCGGCATGCGTGCTTTCATGTTAAGAGCTTGTATGTTTTTCTGCAGCCACGAGAACATTGTTTCCAGTAATGTGGCTTATTTTGAAGCAGAAGGTTATGTAATGATGTAGGAGTAAACAAATAAAAAAAAAATACAAAATAACAGGTGTCTGTCAGGCATCTGCATAAAAAACAAAAAAAACGGCTCTTTTCAGAGCCCACCTTAAAGGGGAAAAGGGGAAGACTATTTAAATGTGCAGTCATCACGCTCAGATCCTCTACATGTCTGCGGACATGGTGGTAGTCTGCCGGCAGCGCATACTACATACGGGGATTCTGGGGTGAAGAGGCATGCAAATGAGAATGAGCGGAGCTAGGGATTGGTCAGTAAAGTTCAGTGGGTGTGTTGTGAACGGAGAGATTTAGTAAGAATGTCTTTTCCTTGAGAGGAGAACAGACAGCTATGGCTGTGTGTGCTCGAAAACAGATTATCTGGATTTTGGGAGACCCATGGATACATTGGTTGAAGGTGCATGCAGAACGTTGCAGTATATCTGCAGATCTTGGATTCCCTCATGTGGAAGTGCACTGGCATGGAGTGCGTGGAATAAAGTGGCTGGACTTGGTACCTCTCTGTGCTACTTTACAGACAGAGCGTTATCCTGATATAATTATCATTCATTGTGAAGGAAACAGTTTAGGGCATGTGTCTGGAATTTCTTTGCAATTTGCAATGAAGGAGGGACTTAAGAAGGTCATGGACATGTTTCCAAATTGTCAAGTAATTTTTTCACGTTTTGCACAAAGACAAATGTGGCTACTTTCTTCTTTATATGGTGCACAAATGGAGAAAGCGAGGCACAATGTTAATAAGGCTGTTTGTGCCTTTCTAAGAGATGTTGGTATGTCCCCTTTCCACAATGAAAATATAATGTTTCGTAGCACATTCATTTTTCGCAGAGATGGAGTCCATCTTACATATGCTGGCAATCAGATTTTTCTTCGAAATGTACAAAATGCATTGCGACCATTTTTGCCGTTATAGTCACCTATTTTGCATTTCATGTTGAGGAATCCAAGTTTTTCAAACACACTTTTAAGGCCTAAACTGTTTACTTGATAGTTCCTTTTTTAAACTGAGAAAGGCAGCTCTGAAAAGAGCCTTTTTAAAAAAATGTTGTTGTTTTATCTTTTTTTTGGATTTTTACACACGACACACTAGGAGAGGACGGGAAAGGAGGGTAAGGAAGGGACACCAACCACGAGGATAAGAAAGGGCAGGTGGAGAGAGAAAGATATAGGGTGGCCCTTATTTAGGTATGTAGCAGGTTTTCTGGTGCTCCGAGACCAAAGTCTCAAAAGCACTTCAAAGACTCTCCCCCCTGCAGAGTACTGCGTCGCAGTGCATACACAATATTGTGACCTTTGAAAGGTAAGGGCCAACAGCATCGCGAGTGGCCTGTGAGGCAGCAGGAGGGATGCGCTCTGTCACAGGAGTGTCTCTTGTGGAGAGAGGATCTGACATAGAGGATGCTGCAGAGGAACTCAACCTACTACGTTCTTTACATGGTACCACTTTGCGAATGTCCGCACCGTGGAACGAAGTTAGGTGTCGCTTCATTGTTGTCGTACCAAAGCTGTATGCACAAGATCTCCCACGACTCAGAACCAAATTGCATTTTTTACAGGCGACCAGGTTCGCACATGCTTTTGGGTCGTTACCAAAAACAGTAAAAAACTGCCACACCCACGACTCCCGGCGAGTGGTGGTAGTAGGGAGTTCCCCCACATCATTCTCTTCATCCTCTTCTTCCTTGCTCTCTACATCCTCATGTGTATTTCCCTCTGCTGGCCCTTGAAGAGTTGGTGGCAGTAGATGGTTTGGGGGTGGTGCTGAGGCTGATGTAGCAACAGCAGCCATGGATGCCATTAGGGTTGGTGAGATAATCTCCACTAGAGCACTAAAGGCAGCAAAACACAATCTACAATCGCCAGAGTACAGTGAAGATAAGCTCGGGGGTGTGGCCTTTTATAGGGGTGCAGGGATGTGCCTCGTGACCATATCAATCACTCAAAAGCGTAAAAAAAATTCAAAACAATATGTGGAAAGCTAGGGCTATTGTATGGGACATGTGAAATGGTGATTTTGTATTGTAAAATAACTTTCGCTTGTCTGCATAAGTTCTTTTGGAATGTTGCGGAAGCAGACAAAGTGCTCAAATTAGGGCACACGCTCAGCGTGGGTGCGGTCACATGATGATGTCGTGAACACATCCGCGAAGAAAGTGGGTGCCCGCAGGACACCAAATGCACAGGAACGGTGGTGCGCATGCACGTGGGTGTTCTACGGACAGTGTTCGGGTCCTGAAACTAATTAAAAGTGTGACACAAGTGGACAGGCGTGATGTTCGCAGGACTTACGGGTGTGGTGCGCATGTGCGTAGATGTTCTGCTCACTGTACGGCCAGGTACAGTGTCCTTTGGACACCTCCATTTTGTTTGACTACGGACAAGCCGGACACCGCGCCTGTTCTACGGACTGTTCCACCTCCGCTGCGGACGGTACAGACAGGTATAGTGTCCTTAGGACATCCATATTTTATTAATTACGGACAGGCAGAACGGGCGCTCCTTCCGCGGACATTTTAACCCTTTTAGAAAAAAAAATTGATGCACAAAATTCCATTAAAAATAACATAACATTTTTTTTTATTAAACATATGTACAGCAATTAAGACAGAGATGGGGAGGCAGACACTGAAACAAATATAGGGGAATTAGGGGTTTCTAAAGGCTTGTTGTGAGGGGATGAAGGGATGGAAGTTTTGTCGAAACGTTTATATTGTTCTTCAGGGTTTGAGGATAGGTCACTGGGAAATGGAGAAGGCGGACAGGTACAGGTAGGACAGTGGTATCTTATTTTTCCTTTGACGTGGTCCTCCACAAACTGCCTTAACCCGTTAAAATTCTCTTTTAACATGTCCACTTTGCCATCTATGCATTTCAAGGTGTCTTTTACTGTGTCTTTTGGTGGACATTGTTCATTTTTTACCTGGTCTCTTAAAAATAAATATATACATATGTTAAGTATCCATAAAGTACTGACTACTAATTTGCTTATGCAGAGAAGTGTGTATCATTATTATCGTTATCTTCCAACATTTTGCCATGCGGAAAATTCTCCTCCAGCCAGTCCAAAGTACTGCACATTTCTGTGTGAAAACAACAGAAATACATTATTTCAACATACACTAATAATGAAGTTCACTTACTACTTTCTTGTCATTTGTACTCGTTGTGTTGTGTTCGTCTGCTGTCGCTCCTAGCAGTACAGTTTCTGTGAGGTAATTACGTTGGAGGCATCTCTTTTTTTGGTATGGTATAATCCATGTCATTGCACATGGTATTTATATGGCTGGGTTATGTGTGAGGCGTGTAGGATCCAATGGTTATTTATTACTACTTACAATGTGTTTATGTGCAGCTTTTTAACCTTGTGCAGTTTTTATATGGCATGATAGAACAATCTCAAATACCCCTGACTGTTTGGGTAGTGTTGCTCTCGCCCGCACCGGTCTGAGGACAGACGCCCTTCAAATATCATTAAAAAAAATTGTTAACGGGACGTTATGGTTAAGTTGCCCTACTAAAAACCTGTGAAATTCAGTAAAAAAAACTGTGTTAATGGGACAATATGGTTAAGTTGCCCTACTAAAAACCTGTGAAAATTCAGTAAAAAAACTTTGTTAACAGGACGTCATGGTTCCAAGTAAAACCAAAAAACCCTTGAAATTCGCCAGTTATGGTAAGCTAAGCAACCATAACTCACGCCACCACTCTGCACTGCTGACACAACAACTGCTGACACTAACATTTCTGATGTCATCTTTGATGTCCTGGTTGTTAGTGTCAGCCGTGCACAGTGGTGGGGTGAGTTATGGTTGCTTAGTTTACCATAACTGGCGAATTTCAAGGGTTTTTTTCGGCTTTACTTGGAACCATAACGTTCAGTTAACCAAGTTTTTATTACTGAATTTCACAGGTTTTGAGTAGGGCAACTTAACCATAACGTCCCGTTAACAAAGTTTTATATATATATATATATATATATATATAAAACAGTTAATGCCATACATGTTATTGTGGGTTTAAAAAAAGCATGAACAAAACCCTTTGATCTTAGATGTGAGAATGAAGTAGCTATCCCTTGAAGTTCACCTCCAGTTCAGTTCCACTGAGTAATGCATTGTGGACAAGCAAATTAGCAAAAAAGAAACCATTCAGAAATAGTTTTTTGACTTATAGAGCAGCACAATGCTCTATAAGCCCGGCACAACCTTTATCAGTTCATATCCCCCCTCAGGGATCATCAGTATGGAATATACTGACAGCCTTTGATTGGAGCATTGGGCTATGGTTATGGTTGGTTCCATGAAGTATTTTGATAAAGCATGAAACACCTATGTGGCTGTCTGCATGCTTGAGAACTGTTTATCTTGGTTTGCTAAGGCTATGTATAAAACAACAATTCTTTATGAGACAAACACAAATGTCTGGAGAAAAATGCATGCTTCTGAGCTGGTGCTTTGATTTGCTAGATGTCTATTATATGTACATATTGTTTCTTCGTAGAGGCTGAAGCTGTACTTTATGGTTAGCAGCTCTGCCCAGCAGTGTTTTCCAAATGTGTTTGTCTTGTGCAATCCTCAGATTGGCAGTCTAGCAAAAAAGCATTCCAGGTGTGTATGGTTAGTACAATGAATGCTAGAAATTCAGTTTACTGTAGTCCTTCCATGTATTCAGGGACCAACGTTTGACCCATTTCTTTAGTGGTACAACCACCGTGGGAGGAGGGTGTAACCAGCAGTCTGGGACTCCTTCGCTGGGCATTACCCTTCTGAGTCTGGAGCTCTATAACGAGGTTTGAGGGGGACACTCCGATTTCCAGCTGTTTGCCTTGCAGCCCCGCAAAGTCCTCATCTAAGCATTGAACGTACCTTGTGTATGCATCTGCAAAGCATTCTAGCAGAAATGCAGTCTGGTTGTGCCTGGTTATTGCCCTTTGTGCTAGGGATCATGATCAGCGTTGTCCTTCCAGATAGCCACTACGTCCGTTTTCACTGAAGATTCCTGCCTAGGTTACTGCTTTTATATTTATTAGTTTCTTTTTAATGGTTGCCATTTTTCTCAACCCAGTTCTCTCTCTGGCCCCCTCGCTCACGACCTGTTTGAGGTGGTGGGTGTGATATCTCAGTTCATTATGGATTTGCTTCTATTCTCTTTCATTTCTGAGTCCAACCCTGGTTTCCTTAAAGATCTTAACTTGACATTGCAAAACTCAAACCATCTAGAATATTTTGCTTTTTTTAGAACATGTCATTTAAAAACATACATCACTGGAGCCCTTTGGGTAGGCTGCATGCCTACGTCATGGGTGGTAGCCTATGTCATACTGGGACAGACATAGTCTACCCTATGTCTGCCCCAGCATGACCGTTGGGATACAATGCGGCATGAAAAGCAAACTTTTGCACATGTTTCTTTCATATTGATAGAACTTTGAATCAAATGCCTCTACACTCCAGATTTCTGGGCCATTAACTACTGTGTTCCCAGATTTGGCCAAATTACCAAGGGCCTCATCACAAGTCTGATGGTAATCCGACACAGTTACCGGCAAGCAGAAATAGCATTACCGCCGTGTTATGCAGCAGAATCAGCGCTGCATCGGAGCCTGGCTTGACCGGGTCGTGCAGCAGAATCAGTGCTGCATCACAACCTGGCTTCAACACACCCCCAACTCCAGCGGTATCGCTATTAGAACCCGGCAGTAACTACACCGAAATAAGGGCTACTGCATAGAAAGCAACGCTAATAGCGCTACGGCTGGCGAACCCACTGCTAATAGCACCGGTGGAAATTGCATCACGGCCGGAAAAGGAAGCATTGCAGCAGCATTTTAAGTGTTGTATTGATCGTTGTTATTATTACCCAAGTTGTTTGTACTCAATTTTGTCACCTGCGAGTAGGACGGGGCAAGTTGCCCTTCCTGGGACTCAAACCTAAGAAAGGTGTACATAAATGCCTGAAGCCAGGAGTTTCATTTCTCAGCTATCTTTCAGGCAAAAACTGTGGTGATCCATGGGACTAATGCTCTAAAAGCAACCGCGCATAGCATCACAAACCTGATAGTCATTGTGACATGGTCTTCCGAGACAGAAAGTTGCAGAGGAGTCAGATTGCCCTACTTTACAAAATGTTATGTGTTCAGCAAAGCAACTGTACAGGCTAATAGAAGATGGCACACTTTAGTCACATTTTACATCTACATGCAAGCTCACGCTCTTGGTGAGAAGCCATTAGGCATTAATAAAACATATATCTGCATTATGCATGTGCCAGGAAACTAATCATATCATCATCATCATCATCTGGGCTGACGTGTTGACTATGGTTGGATGTCATTTCATAGTCTTGCTCAAATGTCAGGTGCTCAATGTGCAGCACACCTTCACCTGCTGCAGAAACAATATCGCTGATTATTCTAAAAACTGTGTTTTAGTCTACACACATTCATGGGGGATGAGGGGGTGCATACCGTTTCTACAGCAACTTGTATAAGTGCGGCAGGCCAGTTGGACTACTTGCTGTACCAGTACTTAATGCAATCTTAACCTAAGCCATCCTACTCGTGATGTGACCAACAGATAGGCATCTAGCATCTGTGTGACTGATGGTCCACTGTCTGTACCTGTTAATGAACACCTGTATTTAAGATACCTGAGTCACTGAGGATGCTGTTGCACATATTCTCTTCCATGTAGCCTGTGTCCACACTTCGCACAAAGATTTCAACAGGTGTCAGGGAAGTACCACGAGCTAATACTGCAATCTTTCATGCCACATCTGCATTCTCTGCTAAAGTACTAACGCTCACCACGTTGTTCAGAGTTAGCTCAAGCATGCACATCGGAGGGATAACCTCACTCACATATGCGTTGCAATGAGTAACCCCCTTGGTGGACTCCTCAAAAGGTCATAGCGCAGAGCAAACATTAGCCATCAGCTGAACTGAAGCAGTGTTAAATGTGCTCTGTTGTGAGTGTTGGTCTATTTGTAATGTCCTTGCACTGCTCACATAGCCTGCCCAGCATATGCAAAGTAGAGTTTCAATGGACAGCCACTGAGGTTGTGCTCTGGCAACATGTGACACATTTACAGTTAGCGCAATGCATTTTTTGCATTGTAAGCCTGGATAAAATGGGAACTAATCTTCTGGGCCGCAGCAAGCATTTCTTTCACAGGCTCAACATTGCTCATAAAGCATGTGAAAATAAGGAAAGGGACATGTGCAAAGTAAGGAAAGGGCAGTGTCTTGCATTTCGTTAAGGCAGGAATGACATTTGATCTATTTTCTTAGCATCAAAATTCAGATGCAAACTACAGTCGTTTGACCCACTAATGCCAACTCTCCTGTGGTTTCCTCCCTGAAACCCTTGCATGCACAAGGTTTGCCTGATGCTGATTTGCACATGCCTGATGTGCCCTTTGATTACTATGGGGCAATTCTTGGATGTTAAAGGAAGGAAATGCCACATAGTGTGCTGTGAGAGCCATGTAGTAAATGATCTGACCACTGAGCCACATGTCCATGGTGAAGTGGTCTTGTTGTCTCACAAACTGCTCTAGGGCCCACCCCACTGTAGCCATAATGTTGTTGTACAATTCTGGTACTGCTTCGCAAGAGAAAAACATCAGCATGGAACTTCCCAAAGGTGATCAACTTATTCCATAAGGCACCAGATTTTAAGGTTTTATTCCAATGAGTGGAGAAAGAGTTATGTTTTGCTAACATGACATACAGTGCCCACTGGACCATAACTCAACTGAGTTAGCATCCAGCGGGCACTGTATGTCATGGGACTTATGATGTTTTAGGCCGGTCTCAAATGCTTCCAGAATACTGTCCTGACATAATAGGAGTCACTGCTATGTGCCACGGTTTAGAATTTGTTGTCCTCCCAAATACAGATACAACTAAAGTATTTTCAGGGATAATTGTGCACACTGGTGGAGGTATGGTGCTTGATAAGGGTAAGGATTCTTCTCAGATCTTCCAACTCCTTCTTATTTCTGTGCATGGTGCTGCTGAATAAGGGGCCACATAAATGTACTGCCTAAATTGGTCCCTGCCTTCCCTTTCCACACCAGCCGAGTGTGCAAGTGGTCAGATGTGGTTGCAGTTTCTACTATGATATGATATGGCATTTATAACGTGCCAATATACAAGTGCTTCAGGGTGCGATGAGGCAAGGGAGGGGGAACAAAGGGAAGACAGACAACGATCTTATTAGGCCAGGTGACATTGATATCACACAAGTGCAGGGGAGGGGGAAAGTGCGAGGGGATAGGGGAGGGGGCAGTGCAGCACATGGGATCACAGAGTAAAACAAATAAAACAATAAATACAAATAAATAAAAAGTGAGGCCAGCTGGTGGCAAGTGCAAGGGTAAGTGGAGACATCAAGTGTCATGTGCTGGTAGGGGACTGTAGGGATACAGAAACAGGCCCTGAGTGCAAGGGTTGCCAGGGGGGCAGTCAGTGCAGGAGTGCAACTGGCGGGAGGGGATCTGGGCCCAAGATCAGAGGGTAGCCAGGTGACCAGTGCAGTTTCAATTGCACTGGTACTGCCACTTAATTTATTTTAACTCATACAGTGAGCCAACACACAGGCTGTGTTTTCATGTAGGCTGTTTCTGCTGGCACTGGTCATGCTGTTGGTGGTCTAGGTGCCATGCCACAATGCTATGTCCTTTCTGATCTGAGATGGGATGGTTGTCTCTAAAAGAGACTGTGCAAAGGTAGGGTTGTGCTTCTTTTAATACTACATACTCTGCATGTGTGGTGTCATTCTCCTCTGCATCCTCAGTATTGCTATTTAGCAACAGAAATGTACCAATTTGGACTCTGATGGAACATAACCTTTGTTTTATGCATCAGCCATCTGATCATTATTGTCTGTACAACTGTATGTCGGTGGCTGAGAAAGAGATCTGTTGATCTTGCCTGATCTTTGGTAGATGCTATCTGCAACCTCTTCTGCCCCTGAGATAGTAAATTGAACTGAAAGTGCAACCTCCTCTGTCGGTCTCAATGGATATTCATTGTCATGCCGCAATACCCATGCATTTTCTTGTTCTGGCACATGTACCACAGAGTGACCTATGACAGCAGGTGTGCTACACCCACTTCTCCTCTAAGGTGTCACCCAAAGGCAAGTATCTTTCCCACTCAATTCAAGAGGCAGACACAAACTAGTGTGTGTCACCTATTGGCACCCCAAAACTCTTCTGCTCCGTGCCACCAACATTAGGGGTGCCACCTCCTTAAACACCTGGACTGGATGTTCTCGCTCTTAAAGGTTTGGATGCGTGACATAGCGCAATGTGCTACTTATCGACGGGCAGTGTCTCCTGCAGTCCTGCATCTCACAACACCACAGTCTAGTCCTGCGAGGGCATGTCCTGAATTCCTCTCTTGATACCATGCCTGTCTCACACCATCTAACAGTTAAAAGTCCCAATACATCCATGGACTTCTACTTCATAACAACCAAGGTACTGAGATGAGGAGAACGAGGGAGTTTGTGAAAAGTGACAGGAGCTTAAAGTACAACATGCAGGCTAGTTGTTTTTCCAAGTCTTCAGTGCGTATGACATTCAAAGATGGAAACCACAATGTTGAGTCGAGCACTGCAGGAGAAGATGTTGAATTGCATGCTGAGGCTCATGAGCACAAGGCATACAGATAGGTTTGTTAGAATGGAGAAGGACACATGGACAGGAGGAGAAACAGATAGTGCGAGGAACATGGGCCATGGAGACACTGGGAGTCAAGCAAGAGCTCCTGGGTGTTCAGCTGCTCAAAGAGATAGCATTCTCCAGTCTCGGCCGAAAAGGACAGCCAGTGTGTGACTGCAGAGACATGCGGGATGCTGGAACAACATCTGCACACTCCAAAGTGAAAAACCGCTGAAATAACCACACTGCAGAGGCGTGAACAGGATCAGAGTTGCTGGAAGGAACCAGTGAGTCTGCCCAAAGCAGCTGTCGACCCCGGTGCATTCTGACAAGCATCCCAACAAGTGTTTGAATGGTGCAAGAATGCTGATGCAGAAAATACCCGAAATTTGTTTGAATGCAGTCAAGGCAAAGTACAAATTCAACACCCAGTAAGTAGAATGCTTGATGACAGACAAGGCAAAGTGCAAAGGCAAACCCCAATCAAGTACAGATCCATGAGATGCCATTGTGGGGAGATGTTTGAGCAAATGTTACCATAGACAGATATAGACAGATATAGACAGATATACCAACCACCTCACGGTATATGCAAACCCATAAGAAGTCCTGGCAGGCCAGTACACCAGGCTACTGAAATTGTATACAAATTTCTGGCTCGGGAGTATACCAGGTGATCTGGAAAGTTACAAGAAATACTACAGAAAGACTGTTCCAGAACGGATCACTGTGCCACCCGCAACTGCGACGCCGAAAATGCCAACGGCAGTTATGGCGCAGCGCAGTGATCATATGGATCACTGTGCCGCCTCCCACCCCCCAACTCCAACACAAACACATTTAACTTTGGGGCGGCACATGCAGTAGTGTGCCGCCCGCACTCTGCGATCCCTGCGGTGTCAGCTCCTCCCACTAACGTGGGTTGGAGCTGACGCTGCTGGGTGCGTGTCTTTTTTTTTATTTTTTCATTTTTTCATTTTTTCAACGTGTCCCGCTTTCCAAAATGGTAAGCGGGGGACACCCCCACAACCCCTGACCCCATTATGGCACCCAAGAAGAGCGGGGGACACCCCCGCAACCCCTGCTCTGCTTGGTCGCAGTAAATGTCAAAGTCGCAGTGACTGTGGGGACGCACAAATGAGGGCGACATTTTGTACGACACCTTCCAGAACGTATTGCTTAAACAAGAACTTTGTAAGTCCAGTGGAGACACAAAGGAACTGTTAGCTAAAGAGACATTTTTGCCATCCTATTTAAGAATCCAGGGGTTTACCTTAGAAAACATTTGTGTTGGAGTCATTCTTGTACTTTAGGTTTTGAACACTTTTTCCAACATCAAGTTAAAGACATTGCCTTGCACCCTTTGTTTTTTTGTTTGCAGTGTGAGGGTCAGGATAGGATGTTTTGGACACAAAGACAGCTTTTCAGTTATTGGCATTCTGACACAGACAGAACTTCAGTTGTTGGTTTCTAGGTAGGGAAATTCCTCTTTAGAATAGGGCCAGAGAGGCATTTTGCCAACCCAATTTTATTTAATAAATGTCTTTGACAAAAAACAATACACCTTTTTGTCCAGCTTTCATTTCTGTATCCTCACACAAGGTAGGACAAATGCAGGCATTTGAGGAGGGCATTGCCCTCATCCACGTGGGCTAGGACCAGTGCATGAAAGGTGGATCTAAGCTGTCCAAATGGAGGAAGGGCTTGACTTTCCATAGGAGAGAGAACTGATACCAATCTGTGTGAGTTTTCTTAGCTATGTGTGTGTTGAAGGAGAGGTGTTTTTTGAAGTGGAACCCAAGGGACATGGCACAGGAGGTGAGCTTGTGAGTGAATGCCTCAGGGTTCATGGTTTAGAGCCAGGTTTGCACATCTAGGTGTTTGGTGTTGTTGTTGAGGAGTAGGAATTTGGTATCTGGTTGAGCTTCAAGTATACACTGGACATCCAAGACTGGATCAGCGAGAGGCAGGTTTTGTGGATGTCCTTGATGGAGTTGATCTTAAGGTATAGCTATGTGTTGTCTGCATATTGGTGGAATTACTGATCATAGTTTCCAAAATGTTGTCATAAAATGTTTTAATGAATATTTTGAATTAGTCAGCCAACACATGTTTCAACCAACCTGATTCTTTATCAAGGGTATGAGGTTTGAAAACTCCCCATGATGGTGGGTTGGTTGGAGTATCAATTTGATGAATCTCGATTAGGACTGATGGGGATGGCACCCGTGTACTCATCCAGATGTCTGTTGCAACTCGATATAATAATTGCCCAGATGGGCATGTAGCAGCTGTGCCTTTCGGCTGTAGTGCAGACTGGTGTGCAGCCTATTCTGCTGGGCTGATGTCCCTTCTATCGAGTTGCAGCAGACATCTGGATGAGCACAAACATCATAGCCTTGAGAAAGACCCAGATGGGTTGAGACATGTATCGGTTGACCAATTCAAACTATTAATTAAAACATTTTGTGACAACATTTTGGAAACCATAATTAGTAATTCTTTAACTATACTCATGAGCACAAGATATCTGGGGTCCATTACTCACTGGACAGTATACGAGGTGTGGGCAACGCTCCCCCGCACCTCCGGTGATCTTGCTGCAGATCAACTTTGATACAATATATATATTGCAACTCAGTGCTGTGTGAGTTGATTCAGCCTCTAGTGGCAAATCCCTCATCTACTAAAGCCAAATTTGCCCTGAGTGAGTCAGAATATTTTAGATATGTTGTAGGGGAGGCATGGTATACAAGTATGACACTGACGCAAAAGATACAATATGTAAAACCTTAATTAACTTCGTGGGGTTTAGAAAAACTCCTACTTTGCCCTATAACAAGGATGGGAGTTGTCTCGACCATCAAATAATAAAGAAAACAGTCTTAGTTATGTTTGTTAAATCAAAATGTCCCATGCTAACAAACCTAATGCCTGCCCTATCTCTTGTACACATTTTTTTTTATAAAGGAGGTATGTATATAAAAGGAAAATCAGTGTTCGGCAAAGAAGAAGTGTGGCTAAATCAGCTCTCCTTCCCACGTTTAGACAGCACGGAATAAAGCAGTCTCTATAGGCAGGATGACACACTCAGGCTTTTACAGTGAAACAGTTTGGAACATGGATCGAGGCCCTCCTGGCCTTCCACTCTAAAGGTTCTCACTCCAGTCTTCCTCAATTAACGAAACAAAAAGTTCACACTGGTCGCCCTCTGTTGGGTTCAGACCCCTTCATCAAAACAAAAGTTCAAGGTTGGTCCCCATTTGCCAGGCTCCGACCTTTCACAGTTCAACTACACTTGCTGGGGCTCCCTTCCTCAAGCTTTTTACAATTCGGGTCTATCTCAGTTGGGCTCAGACCACTTTTCAGATGTTGAAGACTTTCAAATGTGCAAGACTTCTTTACAAACCACTGCAGGACCACTTCGACTCATAATTCAGTGTTCAGTTTTTCCTTCACTGAAACCATTCCTAAATGATCCTCCTGTGTGGCCAGGGAAAGGCAGATGCTTCCTGATCCTGACCTTGGGGGTGGTGTACTGCAGGAGGATCACCCGGGAGGAGAAAAGGGACAGGGGAGTGCGAGATACTTGTGGGACGAGACACAGAATTTAACCTCTGGTAAAGAAGTCAGCATACAAATACCACAGTATGTACTGCCATGGTGCCATAATAATTGCATTGTTTCCCAAATGGACCAACTGAATGTGAACAAATTCAACCACAAATACTGTGGTGTTAAAAGTAATACAAATTCTGGTATAGCCCACGATATGCAAGGTTATGAACTCTCCTAGCTCCCAAAAGCATAATAAGAGGAAGTTGCATAATAACGGAAGTTTTAAGATCAAAGATCCATATTTCTTCTCTTCTCAGACCTGCCTTATGACTTATTCTTGTGATATTCCTTTGTCAAATGTTTTAGAAAGTAGAAATCAACTTTGTAGTAAAGACAGAGTTAAAAAAAACAAACGTTATCAGTAGGGACTTCAAGTCCCACAATTCCCTCAGTACTGGGACGAGGAAGAGGGATGCAGAGGAACAAGGAAGCAGGAGTGGTCAGCTAATTAGTACAAAGGATCTACAAAAGACCCTCCCAGGCGCTGGTAAAGGGGAAGCAGAATTGTAGCAGACAGTGCAGGCCGTTTATTCAGTGTGAGAAAGAAGTAGAGGAGCAAAAAGACGTCGGGACCAGGACGGGGCTTGAGAGGGTCTGTGCCCCAAATTTTTCAGACTACAGAGGTCATGCAGCAGGAAGCATGGTGACAAAATGCTTGCTCGGCAAAACTAGGTTGTGCAGAGGTTGAGCAGCAGGGAGCAGACGTGGTGCGAGTAGTCAAGAGGTCTCAGGTGGCTGGAGTGCACCAGAGACTCTCAGGAACCAGACCAGCTCCAAACCAGAATGGCAGAAGCAGCAGTGACCAATGAGAGAGGGTGCGCCTGGTAGGGAGAAGCCACGGGCCCTGCAGCTCTGCAAACACAACACAGGGCACCTGGAAGCAGATTACCTGGTGAGTCTGGAGTGAACAAGTGACTCCAGGGCACTCCAGTGTAGGCTGTGTATTCAGCACAGGCAGGATCACTTGTGAGTGAGTGAAAAGCAAACAGATAAGTGTTACGAATACCGAACAGTTGAAAATGCATGAAAGCAAGCTAATAAGCATTATGAATACCGAACTACTGAAAACTTACCAGAGCCAGCTAATGAGCATTAAGAGTACCGAACTGTTAAAAAGTTATTAAAACAAGCTAATAAGCATTATGAATACCAAACTGTTGAAAATGCACAGAGGAGGGTGGTGCTAAATAAAAAAGAACCCTAGAACTGAGTATGTTAGTTTGAGCAAACACCTACAACCTGCTTGGGAGGTTGTATTAGAGTCAGACATACCACCAATACTTAAGCCAAGAGAAAGTAGAGCATAGGCAATATCAGTCTAACAGAAGTTGCCAAAAACAAATGGGGAATGTTAAAGTGTCACAGGGTTGTCAAGGTTGTGACTCAGGTTCTGGGACACTTATCCTATACTTGTGGTTGAAGAAGTACTCACATTGCTACAGCCAAGGCAGAAGCAGGAAAATACTTTATCTTGCATATTGTTTTCAGTATTGATCCAGTAGGAAAAGAAAGGTGGCAAACAGGCTGCCCTTCTGGAGGAAGTTATCTAGCTGGAGATGGGCATCGTTTGTGTACAGGCCCTGATCTGGATCAATGTGAATGTTCTATTCCCTGAAAGCTGTTAACTTTTGATACTAAAGAAGATCATTGATGTTGTTATTCTAAATCTGAAAGATACCATTGAAGCACTTTTCTGTTTTAATGTTGAAGAAGTAGACGGGCAGGCTAGTATACCCGTAGGGCAAGAAGTGATTGCCCAGAAGAAACCTGGTAAAAGAGTAAGCCAGGCAATAGAAGGTGCTAATGCTGAAGAATGGTGCTTTAGAAAATGACATGTTGAGTTTTGACATTTGGGGAACAATTGTGAACACTGATTGAAGAAAAGTTACAATTATTTCTGTAGTTAATATTGAGGCAGGCCATCCTGATCAAACTATTTGTTGTTTCCACTAATATGAAAGAGCCTGTATGCCAGGAGGAGTGAGATCTTATGACTTTTGAAAGGTACTTTATTGAAGCAGACCATCCTAAACAAATTATTTGTTGTTACCACAAAGGTGAAAGAGTTCTTATTTCAGGAGGAGTGAGAGCTTATGACTTTGCCAAGATGCTTTGAGACAGTTCTTATTGCTAGAGGAGTGAGAGCTTATGACTTGTCAAGATCCTTCATTGAAGCCTCATAATATTGTGTTAAATTGGATTTCCTTGTTTTTTCTTTGATCTCTGGAGAAAACCCTTGTTTGGATCTTGGGAAGGGATGTTCGCCACAACATTGATTCTACTGTGAACCAGGTCATATGTTATGTTTATTTGTTTAATTGAGTTGCCATATAACATCTTTTTACTTTGATTGTTGTATAAGTGTGCAGATTAAATAGTTCTTGGGTGGAGTGTTCCCTTTAGTTTACTTTAGGCAGGGAAATCCTTTTTAGGGTAGGCATAGTGAGGTGTTTATTCATCGTGTTTAATAAAATGGCAACAGTGGAAAACTCCTTACCAAACTATCTGCCTCACATTTCTGACCTCTCCCAATATGTTTAGTTATTTATAGAGATGATATAAAGAAATTGATCCATAAACAGTCAGCTCAGACAGGATAAGGGTTCCACTTTGTTCTACTATTATATAAGTGGGATCTTAAGTCTTGGCCAGGTGAGGAGGGTGTTCATCTATGCCAGATTTAAGGTGATGCCATCCGCAGAGACGATGTGTCTAAGGTACTTATTTTATTTTATACAAAAAGTGTATTTTATATAGCACGAACATGGCTAACAAGAGCATAAGAGTGCTACACAATAACCAAATACACTGATTTAAAGTTAAAAGTCATAAGCAATAAAAACAAAAAACAACAATACATTTTACCTTTCCCTAAAAACCAATTAATAAAAACTCTAAAATACGAGTTTGTGAGAGCACATTAATAAGTCCCTAACAGTCTAAAATGCCTGATCCCAAAATCAGGCTTTAACTTTCTTTCTGAACTTGATGTCATTTTGATATTTGGAAGATCTTTGAGGAGGGCATTCCAGAGTTTAACAGCTGCCCCTGAAAACAACGTATTCAAAGTGAACGAGCATTTAAAACTTGGAACCTCAAGCTGTAAAGTCTCTTTGCTCCGTAACTCTCTTGGAACCCCTGAGGTTTTCAGTTTCTAAGATAGTAACTCAGGAGATTGAAAATTGAGTGTTTTATATCCAATGCATATCAGTTTAAGTTTGATCCTAAAATCAATGCTCGTCTGACAAATCGGGCACATGCCCACACAGACCATTAGCCCTTGCTCTTGTAGACGAGCCAGACCTTCATGAGCCTTGTGTTGTGTTCTTCTGCAGCCCTTCCAAACATAATGTTGTGACCAAGGTACACAACTACATCCAGGAGGTTCATGTCCTAAACAGTCTTGTCCAAGAGGTGCTTGTAAGTCGCTGGCGCACCAAAGATCCCCTGAGGCATCCTGACAAATCTGTAGAATCCACTGGGCAGATGAACACAATCTTTTCTATAATCCATTGGATGCATTGGGATCTGGTGATAGCCACTTGGCGCATCCAGGACAGAAAATCACTTACTCCCCGTCGGACGGGCCAGTGCCTTGTCCACCCAGGGCATGGTGTGCTAGTCTGGAATAGTGCGGGTGTTAAGTTGTTAAGTCAACGGTAGTCAATTCACATCCGGACATCCCCATTCTTCCAGGCGACGATGATGGGAGAAGCATAGGGGCTGCTGGACTACTTGATAGTCCCTACCTGCAAAAGATCATCCAGGTGGTAGCGTACATCTTCTATGTCTTCTGGGGCTAGGCATCACAGGCACTCCCCGAAGGGCATCTCATTGCTCCTAGGGAGTCACAGGGATGTCACACAAGCCTCGGCACACAGAACGAGCTGTTGTCTGAGATGATCTTGTCTGGTTCCGAGATTGGGGAAACTCTAAAGTCCAATGCCTTCCGATCAAGCAGCATCTCTGATGGTATGGTGGCAGCACTCGCTGGGGCTATAGAAGTGGCCAGATGGAACTGTGCAATGATTTGGCATCCTGGTAAGCGAATGTTCTTCTTGGTCAAATTAATGAGTGGTACCTTGATGGTCTTCAGGTCTGTTCCATCTTTCATCACCAGGGTCTGCTGCACCAGTAAATCCCCTGGGAGCTCCCCACATTCTGATGCCTTCATCACCAGACATCTCGATCATTGCTCTCCACTGAATTACACTCTACCAGGAATCGTCACTATGGTGTGTGCTGGGATCATGATCTGCCCAAACTGGGTGGTGTGAACACCTCCACTGGGTCTGTCAGGTTGAACTCTGAACAAGTATCTCTCTCTGTAAGTACACCTGTTGGTGCATGGACAACATGCTGACATATTGTGGTCCAGCCATCTCCTGGCATCATTTCTACCAGTATGTCGAACATCCAAGAATTGGTTCCAACCACCACCAGGGTTGATGGATCTTCACTCCAACTGCTGCAGACCAGAGCCAGGTTGTCGATAGGAGTGCTGAGTCCAGCTACATCTCATGGAAACTGTGGTCTAACCTGGATATACCCCTGATATTTGCAAGGGTCGTCTCACACGCCAAGAAGGTTCAGTTCATTCAAGGGCTTCAATTTGATATATGCCAGGTGTTTTCTGTAAAATGACTCATACATGATGGTCACCTGTAACATGCTATCTAGAAGCACGTGTACCTGTCATCCAGTGATGGCAGTTGTCGCAGTGGATGGTGGTCCTACAGCCCGTCAGGTACTCCCCAGGATGTTCGGGTACTGCGCTTGATGTAGTTAGGTGATCTTCCTCTCAGGTGAACTAGCCGGTCTAGGTGGATGCTGTTTCCTAGATGACTTTCTCACCGGTGGTGTCAATGCATCCATGGGCCCATCTGCTGGCACAGACATGTTGTTTACTGTCTCTGCTGGGTCAGAAAATTATAGTAGTGAGGTTTCAGGGGCTCTGCTTCATTGTTCTTGGTCGCATTTCCCACCATCGCGTGTTTTGCCGTGTTCAAGGCCTGGAATCTCTCTGTGCCATGGATGTAAACTGGTGGGTTAATGCACAGTTGGTATGGCCCTCCTGTCCAAACCTGTGGCAGAAGTGTGGTATGACATTGGAAGGCTTGGGTGGGGGTGGCTCTTGACCTCACCAGAAGAGCTGTGTTCTCTCTCTCTGAATTGTGGTGTTCAGCCTCTTCTGCACTCTGGTAGCCCGGATGTCACTCCAGGTGGTGGCTGGCCAGCTTCCTCTACAGCTGCATTGCTTGGCCGGTTTGGTGCAACTCCAACACTTGATGTTGCAGGTCATACTCTGGGACTGTGTATGGGGACACAAGTTGGGTTTGTAGATGGTAAATTGTGTCCTCCATCTCTCCTTCCAGAGTATGCACCTCACAGACCAGTTCATCAAAGCAAGGTGGTTTCCGGGTCAATTCTTGGAGTCGCAGCTGCAGAGGCATCAGTGGCAGTGACTTGGCTCTGCACATGACTTGTTGCAGCCTGACCAGGTTGAGGCTGTTTAGCTCAGTCCCCTTCTGGTGGGAAGGCAGCTGTAGAATCAGCTCAGTCCTGGACAGATATAATGAGAGTCTCTCAACCTATTGGAGGTGGGTGGCGTAATATTTGACCATCAACTGTGCGCCAGACACAATGGCTCCAAACACTCCATCCAGCGGTTACATGATATCCTTCACTGTGGGGTCTGGATGAGCTCTCCATTCATGTATCATCTGGTTTGGTTGGTCCACCCAAAGTTGGCATTTTTCTTCACCTCTCGGGGTTGGTTTCTCCTCTGAGAAGGGTCTCAGGCGGACATATGGTCCATGCCAGATGGTGTCGCAATGGTCTCATGTAACACGTCTGTTTGCATGCAACACCACAAACGTGAGAGAAAGTTCAAATTAAGGAAATCCCTGTAGAATGGACAATAGGAAATCTCTATAGAATGGACTGACGTAGTTACAGGTACACCCTTCCTGCTCAATGTGAGCAGTAAGGGGGATAGATATGTTTCTGTGAGCACTCCATGAAGAAATGTAGGGGAACAACACACATAAGAACTTAAATTGTGAATATAGCTCATGTGATATAATGCAGTAGCCAAATAATGTGCAGTAGTGTATTAGGTTTGAAATACATTCATATGTAGAGAAAGGTGTAAAGTGCACCACAAGCAGTTGGAAAAGCTTTATTTTATAATGTCACAGGTAGTAGCTATAAAGCACAGTACAAGTGTGTTTTATAGGCCTCTGACCGCACAGAGTGTAGATTGCACATACACGAAAAAAAAGCCCCAGCTCAGAAGCAGCTCCTTTGGTCAGTTGAGATTACTAGGCCACAGTGACATAGATTCTTTCTTGCACTAAAATACACGTTATTCATGTTCATTTTAGATGGTGCACGGACAATGCCAGAGCCCCTGAAGGCAGGGTGAAGAGTCATGCAGGGATTGGTTAGGGAAGAGGGTGCAGCAAATTATCAAGTCTCGAGCAAGAAACATCAACACAAGTAAATGTTGCAATTCAGAGCCGATGTTTAAGCAGGCGAAGGACACAGGTCGGTAAGAAAACAGAGATGATGAGTCAGGGCTACAAAGAGTAGATCAGGTTGTGAACACTCTGCCCCTAGGGAAAATGCTCAGAACTACATGGTAGGTTGGAACCACAGACAGGCAGTTGGGAATGTGGTTGGAAAAACAACACTGAAATTAGGAAACATGACAGCAAAGAGAAACATATATATGAGTGTGGATGCGGATTAAATAACAATTCATGAAGAGGTGTGAGAGAATCACCTCTGCCTCCCAATTAATGCTGTTCAGAAAATCTAAGTAAATTAAAACACACAAGCACACACAATTAAGAACCTTTTCCTCAAACAAGCACTGTCAAGTAGTGTTCACTAGAGAATCATTGATTCCCATGGGAAAGGAGGATGGTGCAACATGTGTCCAAGGAGAAGTCGCAAATTAAACGATTAGTTGTACAGTTACAAAGCGGAGAACCATCAGGGGAGGCCAACATTCGGCTTACACAGGAAAAGGATGAGGTATTAATTTCTTAAATGTTACAATGATGGTGATGCACACCATGAGGCACCACAACCAATGGAGAAGGGGTTCCCAATTAGCAAAATATATCACCCAAGTTAGCCAACGAGAACAAAGAACTTTACCCAATGTCATAATTAGAGGGATGGTATTGGCCTGTTCATGAGGGAAAGGTTTGATTGAATAGGGCACATTAATGTATAGGCTACATAGGAGACCTAGAATTTTCAACCAATCAATGCACAAAGATTACGTGTGGGTGAAACAATGTCAAAATCTGTCATGTCTTTCTACCTATATATACTGCCATTTAATGATGATGAGTTGAATAAAGATTGTCTTTTATTTCCGGCTGAAACTGCATGTAATAAACTTGTGTTATTCTCGCAACCTTGTGCACTCATTGCTGCTTCTGGCATTGATTTATTTTAATCATTGAAGGTTTTTGGTCCTACCTTACACATCCTTGAAAGCATCCACCATGAAGTAAGTTATCAGTTTGGCGCCTCTATCCTTTGGTGTAGAACTAGCGTATGCTAAGTGAAAAGGGGGTGTTCACGGGGGCGCAGCCATGATCACTGTCATGACCACTGCTTCCAAGGAGTCAGGAGCAGCCCAACGCCCTTGGAAGCAGGCTCACAACATTCATTGCAGACGCCAGCAAGTCCCTTTAGGGACCTTTTGGGCCTTGTCCTGGCACCGGTGGTGCCAGGCTCATTGTGGGGACTGGTCCCGGCAGAAGAAGCGCCGGGCTCATAGCAAATACAGAAGTGCTTGGGTGGACCTACCTGCAGCAGACCATGCTGCTTCCTTACCGACAAGATGATGTCTTCATCCTCTTCTGGCAGGAACTACTTTTCCTCTGGGTGGGGCTGGCACCACTCCCTAGGACTGGAACTCTTCTGGAAACTGGAACTCTTTTTCTTACCTGGGCGAGGCTGTGGAAGAAGACGCCTAAGCACTCCTGTGCACTATTTAAACCACACCCGATTGGTGCAACGTGCTTCGTGTTATTCTGCATCAGCAGCAGGACGCTCACCGTGTCAGCTCCAGGGAATCTTCCATTCCGGCTCCTGTGAACGCGAAATCTCCGGATTTACCTGATGAGAATCCAATCTTCAGTCTTCAGCAGCATCTGCAAAACAACAAAAACACAGATTAGCAAAGTCAAGGTCAGCGCTTCAACTTACCCGATCCACCGGAGTGTTTAAGGTATTTGCCGCATTCTTTCTCCGCCATCGAGCCCTGCAAAGACAAAAGAACATTGGTTAGTAACGTTCTGTTTCTGAACGGCTTACCTGTGCGACGTATGCTCCAAAGTCAGCTTGCACCGCACTCCGCCACCTGCAAGGCAAAAGAGAGACATTAAGGTGCGTTTAAAGGCCTAGAACAGACTTTCTACTTACGTGCCTTATCATCTTGTTCACTCTTCGGCACAAACCTGGGCATCATCTCCGGCGCCTTCATCATTCTCCATCTGAAAGGAAAAGACATTAAGGTGCGCATTAAAGTACTGTGGCATTCATTTTACTTACGTGCCTCCACAAACTTTGGCATTCTTTCGCCATCATTTCTTCTCAGTGAACCCTGCAGAAAAGGGACGTTAAAAGAGAACATTAAGGACTTTGATATATGCAAAATACGCTCGTGCAATTAACGGCGGCATCGCTCTCTACTTACCCTCTGCAATCAAGAGGCTGATCCCAAATCCAGTGAAGTAACTGGACCCAGAGCCCCTGCACAAGACGCAGGATGGAGAGCCCGGCATTCACCTATTTAAGGTGAGCACAGTTAGCAACCGAGTACCACGGGAGGAGAGAGTGTGGGGGTAGAGACTTCATCCAATCTTCCAGCTACTAATCCCCTGATTTTTCCACTTGTAGACATCTCACCCTCCAAGTCAAGCTTTCAGTGAGAAGGGGGCCAAACCAGGGAGCCAAACGAACCCTACGCTAAACATTGAAGACGGTTTCACCGCCCAGCCAAGACCCGCGCCTCCGAGGGAACCAGGTGAGCGTTACAGAACGCGAAGCCTTACCGCATATTTCCCACCCAGGCGCAATGGAAACCTCAGACACAGACCAATTGGCCCAGTTGCTTGGGGAGTTGAGGGCAGAAGTACACGCAGCACGCTAGGAAACGAATGCCTTAAGGAGAGAGTTAGTTGTTTCTAAGGAGCGAACTGATGATCTTGCCAGACAGTTGTTACAAGCCCAAGCGGGACAAACTCCTCTGCCCGCCTCGGGAGGGAGCCATGCTCCAACGACTTCCACTAATCCGGTGCAGATTAATCTACCAGAAATATACCTTTGGCCCCGCCCGAGCGTTTTTCTGGTGATCCGAAGAGATTCGCTGTATTCTTCAATCAGTGTCGCTTGCACTTTTTGTGTAGACCCGCCGCATTCCCAACGGACCAGGCCAAGGTGGCCTTCGTGCTCTCATATCTTAGTGGCAGTGCCGCAGATTGGTCTATACCTTTAGTGAGTCAGGATGACCCTGTTCTTCATAACTTCCAAGACTTTCAAGCTAGTATGGAGAGATTGTTCGCACGACACTCCCAGGGTCAGGCCTTGGACAATGAACTTCTTTCACTACGACAGGGTAATCAAGACCTCTTGGCTTACATTGCCTCATTTAACAGACTAGTGGTGGAAACCGGATGGCCGGAAGATAAGAGAATCACGCTTTTCTACAGAGGCCTGCGAGGGGAACTTAAAGACGTTCTTGCCCAGGTGGTAAATCCGCCACAAGACTGTTCTGAATATATCGATCTGGTGGTTCAAATTGATCACAGGCTACAGAATCGGAAGGCCGATCGTTCCAGATTTGAATCTCGTGTTTTTTCAAGACCACAGAGCTCCGCTAAAGGAAATGATTCCGTGGAACCCATGCAAATTGGGGTCGTGAAAGGACCCCTAACCCAAAAGGAACAGGAAAGGAGAAGACAATTGCAATTATGCCTCTATTGCGGAAATTCAGGACACTTTCTTCGAGATTGCCGGGTGAAACCAAAGAAGAAGATGGTAGGAGCATCCGATAAAGGTGCCGAAGGTTCTGAGTCGGAAAACGACCTCGCCCGACAAGTGTAGAGGTCCGCTTGCCGAGCGTTAAAACCAGTTCTTTGACCTCGCATTTCGTCATGCCTATGGTCCTCGTGAGTCCAGAGCAGCCTAATCGTATGCATGCCATAAAAGCATACATTGATAGTGGCGCGATCGGCAATTACGTGGATTGTGAAATGGCCGCCAGGATGAATCTATCTCTTTGTCCTAAAACGGTGAGAGACGTCATTACCACCGTGGACGGTACGGAAATAGCTTCCGGACCAGTAACTCACACCACCTTGGAAGTGACGTTGGTAGGCCAAGATGGACATCAAGAGAAGATCATGTTTGACGTGATCAAGGCCCCGCAGTTTCAAGTTATTCTGGGAATCCCTTGGTTGGAGAAGCACAATCCTCAAATCGACTGGCGAGCAAAGACAATTCGGTTTCCAGAATGCGCTCCCACCTGTTATCCTCAGCCTCCCAACAAGCTGGCAGCAACCTCCTCTGAGACTCCACAATTGCCTCCTGAATACCGGGAATATCATGATGTCTTTCGGAAAGATCAAGCTAACACCCTGCCTCTTCACAGGTCATACGACTGTCAGATAGACCTGATTCCGGGATCCACTCCTCCGTGCAGCGAATTTATGCCCTTACCGAACCAGAAAATCTTCACCTAAGGCAATATTTGGACCAATACCTGGCTAATGGATTTATCCGTCCTTCAAAGTCCCCAGCCTCTTCAGCTCTGTTCTTCGTTCCAAAAAAGGAGGGAGACCTGAGAACATGTATAGATTACCGTGCCCTGAATCAGATAACAATCAAGAACAGATATCCGTTACCATTGATCCCAGAACTACTAGACCAAGTTAAAAGTGCCTGTATTTATACTAAGTTGGACCTCAGAGGAGCTTACCATTTGGTACGAATAAAAGAGGGCGATGAATGGAAGACGGCCTTTCGTACTAAGTATGGATTAATCGAGTATCAAGTAATGCCCTTTGGATTATGCAATGCACCGGCCGCTTTTCAGTACTTTATGAATGACGTCCTCAGAGAACTCATTGATGTGTGTGTAGTTGTCTATATTGATGATATTCTGGTCTACTCGGCCTCTGAGGCTGATCATCAAAAACACGTCACAGCGGTACTGGAGAGGCTCCGTCAACACAGACTTTTTGCCAAGCTGGAGAAATGCGTTTTTCACGTTACTGAGGTCGAATTTTTGGGATTAATTTTGTCACCTAACGAAGTTCACATGGACTCAAGAAAAGTGGACGCTATTCTTAAGTGGCCCTCACCAACCTCAGTAAAAGGAGTCCAAAGCATGTTGGGCTTCGCCAACTTTTATCGTAGGTTTATTCCAGACTTCTCTCGAATAGTTCAACCCATTACAGCCCTTCTCAGAAAAAACAAACGTTTCGAATGGTCTACGGAGGCCGAACAAGCCTTTCAAGAACTGAAAACTAAATTCATCTCAGCTCCGGTTTTAAAACATCCCCGCCCGGAACTTCCCTATATTGTTGAGACCGATGCCTCCAGTCTCGCGATGGGAGCAGTGCTTTCGCAGAGGGACCCAGAAACAAACCAGTTGCACCCTGTGACCTTTTGGTCCCGCAAATTTTCAGCTCCCGAAATCAACTATACCATTACCGATAAAGAACTTTTAGCTATTAAGTCCGCCTTTAAGGCCTGGCGGCACTATCTCCTGGGAGCCCGACACACAGTCACCGTCATTACGGATCATCGCAATTTACAATACTTGAAATCAGCCAAAGCTCAATCCTCTAGACAACTCCGTTGGGCTTTATTTTTCGCCGAATTCGACTTTGTAATTACTTACCGACCAGGCAACAAGAATGGAAAAGCAGATGCCCTCTCCCGAGTGGGAGTAGATGAACTCACGACTAGTCCTGAACCCGTACCAATAATTCCGGAACAAAGAATCCTGGGTTTAATTAACACACAATCCCTTGAAGATATTGAAGCGAAAGTTAAAAAACATATAACTCCAGCAGAAATAAAGGATTGGAAACTCAAGGGGAAAGATTTTACAACGGAAAAAGACTTACCATACTTTCAAGGTAGATTATATCTGCCATGTACGGATTTACAATCACAGGTCATCTCATGTTACCATGACTCCTTAATGGAAGGGCATCCCGGCATTGCTAAAACGTCTGAAAAAGTAAAAAGACATTTCTGGTGGCCATCTTGGAGGAAGGGCATTAAAGATTTTGTAATCTCCTGTGGTGTGTGTGCTCAAAACAAAAGTCAGAAGGAGAAACCATCAGGCCTCTTACATCCAATAGACATTCCTCCTCACCCGTGGCATACTCTCTCCATGGATTTCATCACGGATTTACCACCATGCTCCGGATATAATACGATCTTAGCAATTATGGACCTATTTACTAAAATGGCTCATTTTATTCCATTGAAGGGGTTACCCACAGCTTCAATTCTAGCATGGGAATTCCTCGAGAACATCGTTCGGTTGCACGGCTTTCCTTCAGTTCTAATCTCGGATAGAGGAAGTCAGTTTATTTCCCACTTCTGGCGGAGTTGCTGTCGCATAGCCCAAATTGACGTAAGGCTTTCAACCAGCCATCATCCCCAGACCGACGGGCAGACCGAGAGGACCAACCAAACTCTGGAACAATATCTACGCTGCATGTTGCAGCAAGCAGAAGGCACTTGGAAAGAAATCCTCTGGATTGCGGAGTAAGCTTAGAATAATTCAGTCCATTCTGGAACTGGAAAAACCCCTTTTTTCCTCTTGTATGGAATCCACCCTCGCACCTCAAATCTCGATCCACCTCAGACTCTTGGAACACCTGCTGTAGATCACCTGCACTCTACAATCACTCAAGCCTTTAAGGAAGCCACTTCTCATCTTCTGGTCTGCACCCTTCTTGTAAGGAACATTACAAGAAGGGTGCAGACCAACATCGAAAGGAAGCTCCCCAATATCAAGTGGGAGATCAAGTCTGGCTGTCCACCAAACATTTAACCTTAAAAGGACCACGTACTTTCAATCCACGATACCTGGGACCTTACCCAATCACTGCCATAATAAATCCAGTGGCAGTTAAATTGGGCCTACCTACTCATATGAAAGTTCAACCCTTCTTCCACGTTTCCTTACTAAAACCCATGCAACCTGGAACCCGTTTGACAAAATCTCCAGACCCTATCCTAGTGGATGGAGAACTGGAGTTCGAAATTCAGAACATCCTAGACTCCAAGATTTCCAAATCAAAGCTATACTATCTGATTGACTGGAAAGGTTATGGCCCCCAGGAAGGGTCTTGGGAACCATCGGAACATGTGCATGCACCCCGTCTGGTCAAGAAGTTTCATCGAACTTTTCCCGACAAACCAAGACCCCCGGAGAAGACGAACTTGGGAGGGGCCTTGAGGGGGGGTGCTGTCATGACCACTGCTTCCAAGGAGTCAGGAGCAGCCCAACGCCCTTGGAAGCAGGCTCACAACATTCATTGCAGACGCCAGCAAGTCCCTTTAGGGACCTTTTGGGCCTTGTCCTGGCACCGGTGGTGCCAGGCTCAATGTGGGGACTGGTCCCGGCACAAGAAGCGCCGGGCTCATAGCAAATACAGAAGTGCTTGGGTGGACCTACCTGCAGCAGACCATGCTGCTTCCTTACCGACAAGATGATGTCTTCATCCTCTTCTGGCAGGAACTACTTTTCCTCTGGGTGGGGCTGGCACCACTCCCTAGGACTGGAACTCTTCTGGAAACTGGAACTCTTTTTCTTACCTGGGCGAGGCTGTGGAAGAAGACGCCTAAGCACTCCTGTGCACTATTTAAACCACACCCGATTGGTGCAACGTGCTTCGCGTTATTCTGCATCAGCAGCAGGACGCTCACCGTGTCAGCTCCAGGGAATCTTCCATTCCGGCTCCTGTGAAAGCGAAATCTCCGGATTTACCTGATGAGAATCCAATCTTCAGTCTTCAGCAGCATCTGCAAAACAACAAAAACACAGATTAGCAAAGTCAAGGTCAGCGCTTCAACTTACCCGATCCACCGGAGTGTTTAAGGTATTTGCCGCATTCTTTCTCCGCCATCGAGCCCTGCAAAGACAAAAGAACATTGGTTAGTAACGTTCTGTTACTGAACGGCTTACCTGTGCGACGTATGCTCCAAAGTCAGCTCGCACCGCACTCCACCACCTGCAAGGCAAAAGAGAGACATTAAGGTGCGTTTAAAGGCCTAGAACAGACTTTCTACTTACGTGCCTTATCATCTTGTTCACTCTTCGGCACAAACCTGGGCATCATCTCCGGCGCCTTCATCATTCTCCATCTGAAAGGAAAAGACATTAAGGTGCGCATTAAAGTACTGTGGCATTCATTCTACTTACGTGCCTCCACGAACTTTGGCATTATTTCGCCATCATTTCTTCTCAGTGAACCCTGCAGAAAAGGGACGTTAAAAGAGAACATTAAGGACTTTGATATATGCAAAATACGCTTGTGCAATTAACGGCGGCATCGCTCTCTACTTACCCTCTGCAATCAAGAGGCTGATCCCAAATCCAGTGAAGTAACTTGACCCAGAGCCCCTGCACAAGACGCAGGATGGAGAGCCTGGCATTCACCTATTTAAGGTGAGCACAATTAGCAACCGAGTACCACGGGAGGAGAGAGTGTGGGGGTAGAGACTTCATCCAACCTTCCAGCTACTAATCCCCTGATTTTTCCACTTGTAGACATCTCATCCTCCAAGTCAAGCTTTCGGTGAGAAGGGGGCCAAACCAGGGAGCCAAACGAACCCTACGCATAACATTGAAGACGGTTTCACCGCCCAGCCAAGACCCGCGCCTCCGAGGGAACCAGGTGAGCGTTACAATGACAGGATGCAGTGCCTGACAGGATTTGGGTTGAGAGTAGTTGGTCTGATTGGTACACTAGCCTGCAACTCTGTCTGTGTCTTCAATGAGTAAAGAGGATAATAGACTATATGGGCCTCCCATAGATGGTAAGAGGCAATGTCTCAGGGTTGACTTCCTTAGACACGTAGCAGACCAGTATAATGGTCCGTGCTAGGCCTGTGGCTTTACCCAGGCACTTGACTCTGCTGTTTAGGGACTCTAGGGACTCTCAACTTGAGCACCTGATGGAGAGCTGTGCTCCAGGGGACATCACCTAGAATTAAGCAATGGTCAGGCTTAATCCCCTCAGTCCCAGCCCAGCTGGCTACCTGAAGCTGATCCATGAGGATGATGTGTGATTGGTGGCAAATCCAGTAAAAAGCAAACGTACAATCATGATCAGAGTTTATGCAAATCCCTATCCACAAACTTGCACCCAAAAACTTACACTAGAAATCTGTAAATTCCCCAATGAAAGATAAAGGGTAGAAAGGAGGTAACTAGGTATGCTAGTGTAGGTAAAGGCACACCAAAGGTAATAATAATTTAGCATTTATATAGCGCTACAAACCCTCAAGCATCTGAGCCTTTGCTTATTATTACCCACGGTGTGAGGTGCTCATTTATCGACCTCAGAAGGATGAACGGCTGAGTTTGACCCTGCCAGGATTCGAACCTACGTCAGTAGACTCTGCACAGGTGTCAAAGCGAGCACTCTACTCGCTGTGCTATCGGACCAGATCTCAGCAGTGCCAACAAAAAACTTAGCAGGGGATTGTACCATGCACATTTTTGGGAGACTGGGGGAGGCAGGAACACAATAAACCTTTTAATGCCCTGACCAAATACTTGATCTGCCTCTTACCTGTCTCCAAACCCTGTTTATCTGGATACAAGATCACCCGGGTGAGCCGTGATGTGGCATTTAAAGGGGATGGTAAGGCAAAGTTTAGGGCAGGATGGATTTTCCCAAACCCGTTAAAAGAAAGACACTAGGCTAGAATAACTTTGCACACAAATGAAAAAGCGGAAAAAAGGAATGCTGGTGTGTGGTACTTCAATTGTTGTTTGGTTCACTCATACTTTCTTCCGGTGCACTTCTAGGGTTTTTATGAGTTTTCTATAAAACGGGGAAATTGCAAGACACTACATACAAACAATATAACACTAAGCAGCTGCATAATTATAAAATCTTTACAACTATGAAAAATGTTCTTTAAAATATCTCAACAGTTCTTTTAAAAATATGGCTAATATTTAAAAAGTCCTTACAAATATGTACAAAGTCCATAGAGTGCACTGTAAAAAAAAAAAAAGAAAACATATAGAAGGCCTTACATTGGCGACAGCCCGGCCAGGCTGGTCTCAAGGTCTTTGCTGCTGCTTATTTATGTTGTTTCTGTAGATGGTTCTCTAGCAGATAAACAGTTATTGGAGTATGCAAGCAGCATCACGTGTGTGGGGTCCCAAAGTATTTACTTTGGCTGGGCTGTGTATGCTAGGAGCAGCCTAGCAATTACCTTTACCAGCAGCATGTGGGAGTCCCTGGTATTACGTTGGGCAGGCTGTGTAATTCAGCTGCAGCCCAGCATTGACTGCCGCAGTGGGGGCCCCACTAATAACCTCAACCTGGGCCACGTCTGCCAGGTGTGTCCCAGGGAGTCCTGATGGGCTGCCCGTTGAAACAGATACTCGGCCCATGAGGTTGTAGTAACGACACGTAAGGTCCTTTATGCTATTTTTTACTTCGAGGATCCCGGTGCGGCTTCTCGCTCCCGGGTACCCTTATTCTTTCATTTTTTTCTCCCACCCCCCTTGCCGGGGCGTTATAAAAATATTGGCAAAGCAATCAGTTGTGGCTTGTCTATAGATACTAGATATGGATTTCACAGGCACTGCTATTGTATGTCCAGGTACAAACAGCATTTTGCAACAGCTACCATAAATGGCCAGTTAGTCCCATTACTGCATTGCCTGGCAAATGCCTTTCCCATGCCTACACAAAAGCCAAAAACTGTTGGCATTGCCAATGCTTGTTTACCTTGAAGTCTCTAAGAAATATCTTCTCACAAATCCAGAATGTAAAAACGTAGTTTTGTCAATTCTCTATTTTTTTCGATAATAACTAGTCAGGAGATCACACAATAGCTGGTTTAGTTCTCTTGGACTTCATGTCTGAGCATAAGCACACTTTTAGTGTGGTTTGAGGGATTCAATTATGTAAAGGCAGCTTTGTTACCCATAGTTTGTGGCACAGAGGAGCTTTACATGTCCTGCAATATCCAGCATTCCTTGAAGCACAGAGCATTTTTGTAGTGTGTTGCACCGGCATAAAGACAGCTCGGAACAGAATGTCAGCAACTGTGCAATAATTGACTAATAGTAATTGCCCATCATCAGCCAAACACTTGAATTCCCATTAAGCTTGCATCAATTTAATCAGGGAATCATGCTAATGATGCACAATGGGGAATTCAATTGGATGATTGGAAACCAGATTGCAGATTTAGACTGCATTTAAGTTCGATTAATGTGCACTGCTTTAAACAATGGCTCAGTTTATTGCACTGTTTTGCAATGGCTCTAGCATGTTGTTTGGTGGTGTCCCTCACAGTTGGTTGCTCCAGTGAAATTGTATTTTCACATTTAATTAATTTCGGGAATTGTAAATATAATATTATATTGCTTAATGTGATGTTTGGGTTATGTAGCCATATACTTTCTGATCATGGTGTGGTGACTAGATCCAACCTCAAAAGTGATTCAAAATCCATCTCGTAAGTTTACAGACAAATTAAACTGAGATCGGCCAAGCATGGGTTAGACCTACTCTGCTAACATTAAACGCTTAATAAACTATGCCAACAACAGACACTAGAAGAAATACTTCCGATGATCTAACATGGTGACATATGTCAGCCTGTACTCAGGACTTTTGGTGTCATGGGACTAGAAAACGCTCTCCTTATTTGGCCGCCAACAAGGTTTCCCTAGCTACATTGCTGCTGCAGATTCTATGCCCTCTTGGCCTTCTTAGCCTCTCTGCAGCCTCCCTGAATGAATTGTTACTCATCTCATTCCATCGTGCACCGCTCTGCACTGGAGAAAGTATCCTTGTCATACAATGCTAGGCTTATGGGATGCTGTGTTCCTCACTCTTACCCATCTAGCTGCCTTTGTGTATCAAAGATGTTGGATACAAATATACATTTTGAAATACCCATAAAAGTCATCTTTTCAGACAACTGTACCTCCCCGATTGCCCAACCCTTTACCTGGCCGCACCCAGCACCCAATGCACAATGTCCCTAGGTAACATGAACGCATGAACATTTCTGGTTGCACTCTGGTGCCACAGAGAGTGTAACGCCACCTTCTCATGTCGAACTGTTTGCCAGATGACTCTCCTGAAATATCATGGATTATTCTCCGGGACCTGCCACATTATACTTGTTAATATCCAATGTGTATGTGGCTATTTTGTATACTTAAAGTCTCTTTATCCCCCTGACGCTAACTGTTCTAGCTTTGCTGTGCTGCGGCTATATGGTCTGCTGGGCTCTCCTAGCACAGCTACACTTCAATTGTTCACCTGTTCAACTTATGCAAGTGTGAATGAACCAAGAACTGTGAATGACACATTAATCTGTTCCTCGCCTCTGTCTCTGTCTTTACCCCTTAACCATTTCCTCTTCCAGAGCCCATAAGCATTCAATGTATTGCAGATGGACAAAAATGAATAAATCCGGTGATACTTGAATTATATCACGTGCTGAACTTCCCACTGTGGAAGTATACCGGAATCGGAAAAAGAAATGAATACGGGAGGAGGAGATCTGTACACTCATTCAATTGTAAAATATATTCTTTGTGGAGCAACCCAAAGATTTCCATATCTACCTAACACTAACACCAAATCCAGCACTCAAACTGTCTTAGTCAGAGACTTTAATCAAGGTCTCAATGACCCGAACAACGCAAATGCCACCACCCTAGTGAATGCCATCGCAGAAGCAGTTCTCACCTTCAGGAAGAACGGACCCACTCATACAAAATGTTGCACCTTGGATTGGATTGCAGACATCAACTGCCTGTCTCCATATCAAATACTGAACCATGTGTGTGGGCAGATCACAACCTCATCTCATTCCTCATCCAAGACAACCCCCACACCAACTTGACTAGACCCATGGCCCCACCAGCCCTAACCAGGAATAGGAACAACATCATAGTCCCTAGCCTCCTGCCTATGCTACAACCCATGACCAACGATGCTAACCTACCATCCAATCCAATTGATTTGGTGGACCTGTACAATAATACCATTAACTCAGCTATTGACTCTATTGCACCACTCAAACTCATCAAAGAGAAACCCACAGCCCACCTAAATATGTGGTGTACGCCCAGCCTAAAAACCCTGCGCATCAAAAAAAGACTTGCTGAGACCCGATGGAAAAACAACCCTACAGATCAGAACAAGCTCCTTCTCACCTCCCTGACCTCTAAGTATAAAAAATAAATCATTCAAACAAAAAAAGACACTTTCAATGACAGAGCAGAAAAAGCCAGCTCAAGCACCAGAGACATCTTCTCCATCCTAAGGGAATTGGAGACCCTGGTCACTCCCAAGGACTCCTGCCTCAATAACAAAGTATGGTGTACAGACATCCAAAACGCTCTCTGCTATAAAATAACCTTACTCCATGAAAAAATGAATACCAAAAAAACGACCCTACATAATATGCGCTCGAAACTCAAGAAGCCATACTGCAAGAATACTCCTCCAAACAAACCAGGCCCAGTTACCAATTCAAATTCAATTCCATCTCTACCACTGAGGCTGAAAAGATCATCTCTTCCCTCAAACCCTCGAAATGCCTAGGGAACACGTCCAGCACCTATAAACGAAGAACCCGCAAAAAAACTGGCTCCATTAATTTCCACATTTATCAATTCCTCCTTCAAATCCTGCTTAGTACCTACCAATCTTAAAGATGCCTGGGTACTCCCCCTACTAAAAAAAAAAACAACCTGGACCCCAACACTCCCACCAACTACAGGCCAATCACAACCATACCCGTTCTGCTCAAAATCCTTGATAAAGCTGCCTATCTCCAGATTCAAGCTTATCTGGAGATCAACAACCTATTGGGCACCTGCCAATCAGGTTTCAGGCCGAGAAATGGGACCGAGACAGCCCTCATCGACCTAAAGAATCAACTAGACGACCGGAAAGACAAAGGGGAAGCATCCATCCTTCTCTTTTTAGACTTAACTGCGCACTCGACCTCGTCGACCACAATGTCATGTGTAATCATCTCAAAACTATTGTCCATTTCTCTAATGAAGCCACCACCTGGATAAGCTCATTCTTGGATAACAGATCCATGAGAGTGTTCTCACCCTCATCTGCAGCGGACCCAGTACCCATTACATGCAGAGTACCACAAGGCTCCTGCGTATTCCCAACCCAGTATAATATATTTACGAAGACCCTGTTTGAAAATTCTTGGCAACCTGGGTGTCTCATATACCAATTATGCTAACGACACCCAGATCCTCATCCCTATACTAGGAGACTATGACAAAGACATAACCATGATCAACAAAATCTATCTAATTATACAAACCTGGATGGCCACCCACGGCTTATGTCTCAACTATGAAAACACAGAGCTTTTAATCGTTGTGTCCCCAAAGAGATTGACTAAACTGTCTACCCTGTACAACTCAATCCTCATTAACGGAATCTAAATCCAAGTATCCAAGGAGGTCAAGAGCGTACGCTTCTACCTCGACTCAGCTCTAAACCTCCACAAACAAATAAACGCCACTGCCTCTGCCACCAATTACACATGTAAACTGATTTACGCTTGCAAACCATTCCTGTCGACAAAGTGGACCATTGCAATGCTTTATACCTAGGCACCAGCAAATGCAACACCACCAAACTACAGACAATCCAAAACAATCCAAAACAATGCCCTTGACAGAATCAAACTCAAATCACTCAACCTCACTCATAAATGCCTTTCTAACAAGGCTCCCCGATACCTCACTGACAGATTCACCAAACATACCGCCAGACGACCCATCACAGCAGCACAATCCAACAACCTCAGAATACCCAAGTTCAAGCTAAAAAAAACAGGCGGAACAAGCTTCCCAGTCCTGGCTGCACAACTATGGAACTCTATCCCTGACTCTTTAAGAGCCATATCTCCCTTCCATTGTTTTAAGACCACCGCCAAGAAGTGGCTACACTCCCTAGACCAATGACCACTTGGCCCTTTTCCCGGTACTTTTCACTGCAGTTCACACCGAAAACCTGAAACAGTAACCCAGTAATCTATTCCATTGTATATATACTCATTGAGGCCACACTCTTCTGTATATATCTGTATTTTATCTGTTCATTGTATATTTCTGTACCTTTGATGTCCTGTCATATGTAACCTTGTAACCTGCTCTGCGCCCAGATGCCACGGGCCGGGGGTGCACTATAAATGAATAAACAATTACAATTTCAACAATCTTGGAGCCCAATAATGAATATCTTCTTGTTAATGTCAAAATGAAAAGTGATCATATAATAATAATAATAATAATAATAATAATAATAATAATAAACAATAAATAAAATAATAATGAAAATAAGGATAATGGATCTATGATGTTTTCGGGCATGCCAGTTTTGCCTAAACCTGGTTTCCTGTCGAGCTTTGATGGTGCAGAAAAATACCATGGTTGTGTCGCTCCCCCTCTGTACACTCCCCTAATGTAGGGGCCATCTCCCTCAATCCAATTCTCACTGCAACTTCCCCCCACCCATTTCCCTCGTCCTGTGCAGGCAACACCCCACGTCCCCTGGTCTAACACTAAGCCCTGATCTGTTCCCTTCTGTGACTGTGCAACCATCCCCCGGAACCAAATCCAACACAACCTTTTCTCCACGCTGGCCTCGTACCCGACCCCAGCCTTAACTTTTCAATCCTACTGAAGCCACTTCCTGCCCCTTTGCCTGAATGCACTATTTCCTGACAAACCATTTTACGGAACCTCAATTGTGGTGAAACTGTGCCACATGATTATGATGGCAGCTATATAGCTTTTCATGATGGTTTCCTCGTGCTTCTTATTGCTGTAATAATATCTGGTATGATTATCCAATTTATTGGTACTGAAGTTACCAAATTCGATAGGATGGAGGGCTGAGTCGACCCTGCCAGAATTCCAGTTTCAAGGTTTCCCCATGTCTGTAGTGAGCACTTAACATGTGAGCAATCAACCAAAATGTTGCATTTATTTTAAGTACATAATAATCATGCAAATGATATCGCAGTATCAACGCTATATATTCCTACATTTTATGTAGAATGCCAACTGTTAACATGTGTCTAGTCTTGTTTAATAGCACGGTTGTTTGGTTCGTCTTTGCCCTTGGGTGATCTTCTTCCTCTCCATTCACGCCCTCACCCCTCGTGTCCACAGCAACCCCAAGCCAATTTTTATTTTTTATATTATTACTTAATATTTTGCACTCTTCATTTGAACTCTCTCTACTTTTCTACCCAATCGCTATTTAGATCAGTCACCACTTAGAGTATGGAAGCATGTCCCAGAGTTTTAGTGTTTGTGGAGCTTTGCTATGAGGGGCACGTTCATTCTGGCATGATCAATTGTATGATGGCACTACATAGGCACCTTATCTATCATTTTAATTAATACATCTGTTTTAACACGCAGAGACCAGACTCTAATTGTGGGACAAGGATTCACACCTGTGTTGTGCTGCACTGTCCTGCTTCTAAGACAAACGGGTTGCCCCTGAGCTATCCTCGCAACTCATGATCATGCATGATTATTCTTTTTTCTCAACCCATTTATGCATTGACTCCATAAAGTAACTGTTTATAATTTAAAGATGTCGGTTAAGTAATTCTTGGGATGATACCTTACATTATCCCTTTTTCCACTGCCTCATACCCTTTCTACTCACCCATCTTCCCATCCACCATCACTTGTCTGCCTTTGCCCCCCACTATCCGTTTTGTGCCTTTGCCCTGCCCACCCACCCTCTTCTGCCTTTGCTACACCCACCCTCCCTCGCCCTTGCTCCACCAACCCACCCTCCCTAGCCTGTGCTCCACTAACCAACCCTCACGTGTCTGCCTTTGTGCCAACCACCCACCCTACCTTGTCTGCCTTTGCCTCTCCTACACTGCTGCATCTGCGTGTGTCCATCCCTTCCTCGTCTACGTTCATTCCAACCACCCACCCTATCTCATCTGCTTTCACCTAACCCACCCACCTTGCCACTTATGCTTTCACCACGTCCGCACTCAATGCATCCTTTGCTCTCACAACACTCACCTACACTGTTGTTATGGTGACCACATTCCTCAATCATCATTGTATATGGAGTAGGTGGCAGACCTAACAACTTTGACATTTGGGCTCCCTTCACTCCCCAGCCTTCAATTGGCAACTGTCATGGCTCCCGATGTCTCACCAGCATCCCCTTGTGGGGGCTCACATATTGTGTGGAATACGCATTTGACATGGACCTCTGGTTCAACTCCCGTCATATCCGCTTTGTTGCTCATGGTCTGTTGTCAAAGCAACAAATACTGTGACTCCCTCCCACATTGGTTGCGTTAATTGAGATGCCTGGGAACTTCTCAGTGCATCAGAAACACATGTGCTACCTAAAGAAGAGACCCTGACCGGGATCCCTGCTCCTCGTTTGTATTCTTGCAGTTGCGGTATAGCGCCGCTTTGTTTGCCTTGCTGTGCTACCTATCCCCCTGTTCTCTCTGTCGTCTGGTCTATTCCTTCCATTGGCCCTTTCATCTACTTCTGGTACTGTGTAACTTCCTCTGAAGCCATTCCCAGCCAGTGCTTGCGCTGTCCTGACACTAAGTTAAATCGCTGCTGGCAATGTGTTCTGTGGTGTTGGCAGACCCTACTTTGTCCTGGCTGTATTATTGGAGCCTAGCCGCGGGTGAAGTGGGCTTTCCATGCTGCCTTCCCACAGGCCATAGATGTCTGCATCTGTTGAAGACCCTCGACTGCTCATGAAACAACCCGACATGTACATAAGTGAAACGAGAGACTCAGCTTGACATGTTGCAATGCCTATCTTCTGTTATAAAGGAGAAAACTGATACCTTACAAGGAATATGAGACGAACTGAAGTGCTGCTTATTGACTTTGTTGAGCTAAGGGCTGGGAAAAAACTAAGCTGAAGTAGGTAGCTACATCTGTTGCCCTGGAAAAATTAGATGGGGATCTCAGGAAGTTTATTGTATTCTGTAATCACTTCTCCATTCAGTTCATGTTCTGCCCCTTTCATCAGGGTCGGACTGGGACAAGAAATGGGCCTGGTCCCCAAAAAAAAGTGGCCCACCCCTCGCCTCAAAAAAGTGGCACACCCCATGCCTCACGACCCTTGACCTCTGATGACATCCCCAGAAGTGATGTCATTTGACCCCACCCCAAAGTGACATCCCGGGAAGCGATGAAGCACGACCTTTCACCCATTGACAAAACAGGAAGTGGCATCAAATAGCATTGTTCCTAAGTACATTAAATTACTGTGAATCCAAGCAGACGTCCAAGGCCAAATGATAATATGTTGTTGTACAGCACTTACGCTTAAGGTCTTTTTTTATAGAAAAAATATGCATACAATATCACCCAACCTGTGTTGGTACTCATTTATCGACCTAAGAAGGATGAACGGCTTTTTGAAAAGAAAAAAAAACATTTGAAAAAAAATATATATTTCTTTTCAATTGTATTTCTTCCAAACCGGCGCAGACATGGCCAGAAACTGCCCCCCACTCCCCAGGCTTAATGACTAGAAAAGGAGGAGGTGCTGGTAAACATTCCAGAAGTCACCTCATTGCCATCCTTAATTGTACAGATCATGAGAATTGATCTTTGCCTTTCAGAGAGACATGCTGAATGGAGGAGAACAGAATGTGCTGGATCATGTCTTAGGCAGAGACTGCCCCCTCCAGCCAATTCACTGGCTCCAAGGATGGAGTGCCAGAACCAATGCAGATCAAATCAATTCATGGTCCCTGTCTGACGCTGAGAAACAGAGATGAAGGATGCACCGTCTGTCTGTATTGTGGGATGGCTGGACACTACATAGAGTCATGTCCTGTTTAACTGGCAATGCTATTAGAAAGCTAATGCCCCTGCCCCTCCAAACCAGTGTGAACACCACCCCAAATCCCATACTCAGCCGATGGTACAGGTGTTATTGGTTGTTTTAGATGTCCCACTGGAATGGTCGGCAAAACGGATGGAAAGATCACTACTTACACCCTTCTAGATAGTGGGGCATCATGGATTTATATGGAACAGGATTTGATGCTACAAGCACAGATTCCTACTATAAAGGCATCATGAAGTAAGACACAGACAACAGATGTAAAGTTCAAAATAAATCAAATGTCAGGATGGTAGAAGGCCTAACTTGTCCTATGCTAAGGTGGGATTTCCATACCTGAATGAAACTAAGGAGTCAAAGAGGTCAATTTATAGGTCTGTCTTTGTCCAAAATGTATACTTGGCCTCACAACTAAAGCTAAACAATGTGTAGGGATGTCAATTATAAAAGAAACAGCGTTTTACTCAAAATTCTGAGCTTCTTCCAGCTCCCAGCTCTCTTTCAGCTCCCCTTCCCCAAATGTAAGAAAGTTCCACAAAAGTCTTAAGATTACCTTTCTCCAGTTCAAAGTAAAATAGTTCCAAAAAATACTTGGGGTTCACTTCCCCAAGTTCCATGCAACACAGTTCAAACACAAAAGTTCTTGAAGCTCCATCCTCAAGACAACACATACAGTTTCTGAGGTCTCAGGATACCCCTCCCCAAGACTTTATCTTCACCACTTATACTTGCTTCAGTCTTCTCAAAAGGTTTCACACAACTCAAGGTCCACTTGACCGTCCATCTGGTTTGCCTCACCAGTTCACTTACAATGCTTTCATTGGTTTGTTTCACAATGTCTTTGGTTCTCAGCATTCAGGGCTAGGCGCAGTTGTCAGACAACACAGTCCATCCATCACAGGACGGGCAACCAGGATCCTTGGGCACTTTAGCCCACACAGGTTCTTTGGCAATGGCTCATGGACACCAAATCATCTCCACTTAGTTCCTCTCTGTTGGCCTCTTGCCCTTATGTGTTGAATTATAATCCTCTTGCCAGCCTTTGGCCTTGCTGCACTGCATTCATTCATAAAAGTTCACTTTGGGGTATTTTGTTCCTGCCCCACACGCATGCGCCCTTTTCTGTCATTCACTTTCACATCAGCACTTGTGTGGTTCTCTGTTATTTGCGTGGTCCAAAAGGTTTTATTAGGCTTAATATTCAATGTGTTTAGTTTCAAGGTTTCAATCAGTTTGTTGGTCAATATATTCAATATTCAATATGCACTCAAGTCGCTTAACTTTAAGTTTCCATTCAGTTCGGTATTCAATGTGCATTTGTTTTGCTTAATTTAAAGTTTCCATTCATTTCGGCATTCAATATGTGTTTGTTTTGCTTACTTCAAAGTTCCTATTTGGCATTAAATATGCATCTGCATTCACTTTCACATCAGCACTTGTGTGGTTCTCTTTTATTTGCGTGGTCCAAAAGGTTTTATTAGGCTTAATATTCAATGTGTTTAGTTTCAAGGTTTCAATCAGTTTGTTGGTCAATATATTCAATATTCAATATGCACTCAAGTCGCTTAACTTTAAGTTTCCATTCAGTTCGGTATTCAATGTGCATTTGTTTTGCTTAAGTTAAAGTTTCCATTCATTTCGGCATTCAATATGTGTTTGTTTTGCTTACTTCAAAGTTCCTATTTGGCATTAAATATGCATCTGTATTACTTAATTTCACAGGCCGTTACTTAATTTCATCTGATAGGAGCGCCCTGATGTTCGAGTGCCGTCTCCTCTTGGTGGCTCCCGCTGAATGCCACTTCACAGATGCGGACCACATCTTTTCTTATTCAGGCTTTCTCGCAGCTATGGCTTCTCGCACAGTATCACAGAGGCTCCCAGGCTTGCAGCAATTACCCGGCTCACTATTTCTGGGTCCGGCAAGTCCTCTGGGATATATGCCGGTGTCCTGGCTCATTCTACAGTCTCACCACGGCTGTCTCCTTTTTCCAAGGGTCCCCTGCTGGTCTCTCCCCCCACAGGCCTCCCTGTTGCTCTCTTTGGTGTTCTCTGTCTCTCATTTTATACACCTGCAGCCACTCAACAGGTTGCAGGTGTGTTCTCTCAACCGGGTATGCCTGGCATTGATTAAGGGAACATGCCTGACTCTTGCAGGCATCTTCTTCATCCCAATACTAGAGTGGTGAAATGGTGTAGTGTTCAATACTCTTAGTCGCCTCTTCCTCTTCTCAGTAATGTCAACTGTCATATGTGGGGAAATGAGGGGAACAGGTTTATAGTAACCCATAATAGTTGAGGGAGTGTTAGGTTGGTCCTCAACTGGAAAAAGGGGATACTATGTCCCACCTCTGTGTACCCGACTCCTAATCCCAAAGGACCCACCACCTAGGCGATCCTCCCTCACTTCTCCATCCCCAGAGGCGGGATCCAAGAGTGATGGCCTTTCCTTGGCCACCTGAGAAGAGCATCCAGGGGGTTTAGAAATGTGAATACCTTCAGGTTTCTCACATACCCTTCCCCAATGTGGGTTTGACAATGGTGCTTCAAATGGAGACTGGAAAAGAAAGTCTACAGTATCTTGCTCTCAGCTTTTCTGATGTTCCACTGTGAAGTAACAAGGTTGACGGTCCAAGAGACCCTGCATATCCCTTAGGCTGGATTCTCTTCTCTTTTCAGACTCAGGATGCTCTGGTTTCCTTCGGCAAGAGAGCCTTTCTCTAAGAGTCTTAGATTTGACTTGGATTGCCTGTGAAACCCATTGATCAAATTGTGGTAAATCAGTTCCCAGGACTAACTCGGCCGGTAAGTTGGAAATAACCACTACAGTTAGACTGTTTTTCTTCCCAAGATGGTAATGGAGATCTGGGTTTGTGGGTGATTTTCCATATGGCCATGTACACAGTGTGAAGGTATCACGAAGTAAGACACAGACAACAGACTAGAAATTCAAATAGAAGATATTTATAAACTTAAATGTCCCCAAGCAAAAGAACATTTAATGAAAAAGGCTATCAATTGCCTTTGTCCAGTTCAAGGTATTGTAGTTGAGATTCCCTTCCCCAAGCTTCAAGCAACTCAGTTCAAAGTAACACAGTTCAAAACAAAAGGGGTCTAGAGGGTCTGTTCTCAAGACGACATGTGTGGCTCCTTTAAGTCTCATGGTTCCCTTCACCAAGACTTCAACTTCACCATGTATATTTGTAACAGTTTTCCAAAATGTCTCAGCAAAACACTAGGTCAACCTGACCCACCTTCTGGCTGGCTTTGCAAGTTCATATGCAGTTGTTTATTAGGCTGTTGCTCAGTGTGCTTATGTTTCGCCATTCAGGGCCCTCTGGTTTAGGCGCAGTTGTTAGACCGCATGGTCCACCCATTTCAGGTCGCGCAACAAGGGCCCCGGGACTCCTCAGCACAGGCACAGGTTCCTTTGCACTTGCTCCTGTGCACCAAGTCTCCTTCAATTTCTTTAGGCCGACCTCTTGGCTGTACGTATAATCCTACCCTCTGTTGGCTCCTTCTTGTTAGCCTTGGGGTCCTGCCACCATGTGTCACACACCTCCTGCCAAGCTGTGGCCTTGTCACAGTGCAAGTGCTCATTAAGGTTCACTGTATGGCTCCTTAGGTTTTAGTTTACATCATTGTATAAGATACATTTGGTACTACTAGAAAACTTGCAGTTGTATCATTGGATGCACCAGACACCAAACACCATATAATGACAATCAACTTCACATTTTGTTTGGTTAAACCTTTAATGCCAGATTTCTCCAATGCAGATTCCAAAGTAATTTTGCAGTATAAATTGCTCAATTATTATCAAAATGAATTTTCCAAGATAGTATTAATTGGTTTAGTTTACTTTCAAAGTCAAAGGACTTTGAAAGTAAACTGATAAGAATTGAGCAATTATACAGCAACATTACTTTGGAATCTGCATTGGAGAAATCTGGCATTAAATGATTAATCAAACAAAATGTGCAATTCATTGTCATTATATGGTGTTTGGTGTCCTATTAATTTAAATGTTGCACATTTTTTTGCTTGATTTATGTTTGCTATAAATGTGGCCATGCTTTTATCCCAGCTGATTTTGTTAGATACGTACAAACTCTGTAGGCCCACTCTCCATGCGTGTCTTTGAAACTGTAATCTTCTCAAGGGTCTCAAAATATCCCCCACCTGCCACCTACAACGACAGTCCTAAAACAAAATTCGACTGCATGCTCATTGCCGCATAAAATAAATTTGTTCACTGCAGTGTGATATCACGAAATGCTTCCTAAATGCGATTATGCCAACTAAAATGATAGTCCGTTGTAAGATAACAGGAAAGAAAGCTCGCATTATCGGTGTTTCATCTTTGTTCATGGCTGTCCACTCAGAAAGTGCTTGTCAGCCATCCAACTGTTACATTTCAACAGAAATGCAGATTGTATTTCAAACCCGAAGCAACATGCATGTGTAACAATGAACCATTATTTCAAGAAAAACATACTTTCCATAATAAAACAGCCACATCTGTTGCTTTCATAGAGAATTCTAAACGGGTTTCAGTTGCGTCCACAAAGAGAAGGATTGACAGGAAAATACATGCAAGAAGTTTGTGTTGCTATGGTAACATACAGTTCTTTCTCATGTGACCAAGAAAAAGTACGTAAACGGAAATGATGATGTAAAATGGCAAATAATTCAGTATTGCAAAAAAAGGGCAGTAGCATTCATGTTTTCAAGCGCCTCCTATCCAATCATCAAATCACAACTAGGAAGTGTTGGCAAACGTCCCACAATCTTGACAAAGGTTCCAATGACATTTTATAATTAATTTGCAATGTATTCATTATAGTTCTCACATGAATATCATATGTGTACGCTTACTCTGATTATTTGCAGTGTTGTTAGCAGTGGTGGATATTTTCACTGCTAACCACACACTGCAAATAACCAGAGTAAATATAAAAATATGATATTCATGTCAGAATTTAAATCAGAGGTAAATAAAAATGTGGAGTTCAAATAATTAGTGAAATTAACATGCATCATGTGTATTGCAAAACAAATCAATGAAAAGTAAGACATACAAATTCTCTTTTTAAGAAAATGGAGAAACAAAAACACACAAACAATTTAGCGCAAACAGCGTGATGATGAGCACTTTGTACAAATGACCTGTAGTCGGCACGCGGAACACCACAAAACGTATTGCCAAAAAACCTCAAAATTAATTATCTCGGGAACGGCATAACCTATCGAGATACAAATAGTTGCATTAATTCGACAATGAAATAAAGAATATTCCATGCCAGACCTCACCGTTCATGAGGCGTTACGGCCACAAGATCAACGCCATACACAAACCCACAAACAAACACACCTTTGTTTTATTAATATAGATGGAGATATTATTTGAGTAATATGGCACTAGGTGAGCTTAGTATCTATCTTAGTTATAACCCCAGAATTAAAAGCACATGAAGAAGAAACCACTTTAAAGTGGAGTGAGAAGTAACATTGTCCTCCTACTCACAAAAGTACCTCGCCATAGAAGCATTATTTCTTTTGCAAGGTGTGTGTTAGGAGGGGACCTTTGTAATTCAAAAATGAATCTTCTAGATAGCTTCACAAACGCTTCTGATAAGAGTCATTGGTGAAATAGCTATGTTTCATGCCAGGCATGTCTGCCAAAAATTGCAGAGCTCTCGAATTTTCCATGGCCCTGCATGAGAAGGCGATCCAGTGCTTGGAATTCTGGTACTTTTTCCTGTTCGTAAAAAGGGAAAGAAATACCAGAATCCAGAAAAAAACTAAAGAGAACTGGATGGGCTTCTCACCATGCCATGGGAAACCTGAGACCTCTGACATTGATAAATGAGGGCAGAATGGGATATAAAATATAGCAAGGTTTATGATGAGAGCAGGATTATGAAAAAGGGACTTTTATGAAGGACTACGTTGAGGAAAATTTAGTAAGACTAAGGACTTTCACAAATAAAGAGTGGTCAGTTGAAAAACTATATGTCATGGGGAGACATAGGGCAGTGGATGTGGCCAAGGAAATGTGCACAAAATGACATAGTGAGTAATACATATCAAACAACATGCACTCAAGAACCAAGAAACATGCACGCTAACCTCAGGATGTGCAAGTGGAAGGTGATACAAATATATGAAAAGGTATGATTACAAAGAAAGTCTATGAGCCTATAACCCAAAATTGCTGTTACAGCTGGTGTCGGAGCTAAGCCCACATACAGGACAAGCAATGGCAGGGTCTGTGAACTAACACCCTTGATGGAATTGTGTAAGGTAACTAAAGACTTAAAGACAATACTTGCAAGGACGAGAAACGCCACCTGGAAAGTCAGCGAAGCCCACAAACCCTGCTGATGAAACAGGGACCAAGAAAGTCTACAACAGCAAAGGAAGGATAACTTAATACATAAGACTTAGGAATAGTGCTTACACATAGGGATGAAGCCATAGGAATTTGCACAGAAGCTGGACACCACTGCACACCACACCTAACAATGAAGAAGAAGCAAAGACAGACATTATAGGTAAAGCCAGGAACAGACTCCAAGAGAAAGTCAGGACATGGGCCAACAAAAACTAAATTACAAGTGCAAAACCTCCCCGTCTGCCCACCCAGGGAAGGAAAAGAAAAGGGTACAAAATAGGAAATCAATCAATGAGGTGTGTCTAAAGGATCAAGGTTACACTGCAGAACAGGGAAAGGTCAAAGCAATAAAGAATATAGACCGCCTGGGCTGCACAAGAAAAGGAAAACACAGGAAAGTGCTGACTGCAAAACAGATGAAGACAGAAAGGGAATCCAGGAAGCAGAAAATACTAAAAAGCACACTAAATACAAAGCCCAGGGATCCAGGAACAAGAAATAAGAAATCACAAACTACACACTAAACAAAAGAACCAGGCAAACGGGATTGGTCATAAACTGGAACACTGAAACAATGAACAGCACTGGACTGAAGCAAACTGAGTGATTTAAAGCTGGCTAACAATCACAAAACTGATTTGTGCTTTTTTGCTAGGACCTGCCAACCACAGGTGCTCCTTATCATTCACCCCACCTTGTCCTGCAAGAATGGAGATGAAGCATTGAGCCAGGCATTCTAGTCTTTTGATTAAAGCATCATTATGGAAATATGTATCTGGAGCTCCAAAATCACCACAACATTGTCTTATACATTTGGAAGGAAAGTCCAATTGGGAATAAACCCGAAATCAGGCCCCCATTAGGCGGGAACGAGTGTGAAGGAGCAAATTGTGACACTATAATGACGGAGAAAAACACAATGGTGGACTATGATTAAGGACTATGACAATGGAGAAGGACTAAGATGTAGGGCAATGATGAAGAAGCAGGACTATCATGAATTATTATGACACAGGGGAAGAGAAGGACTATCATGATGTACTATGATGAAGGAGAAGGACCATGCAAAGGGGAAGGACTATACTGAAGGATGATAATGAAGGGCTATGTCAAAGAAAAATAACTAAAACGGGAAAGGAACAATACAAAATAAAAGGACTATAGTGAAGGAGAAGGACTATAGTGAAGGACTATAATGAAAGAGAATATTGGCTCGGAAGTCTTGGAGGAAGAAGAACTATCATGATGCTATTTAATGAAGATGGACCATGCACAGGGGAAGGACTATGCTGAAGGATGATAATGAAGGACTATGTGTGAGGGGTCAGAAATGTATTGCGGACAACTTTGTGAAGGTTTTTCAATAAATGCCATTTTATTAAATAAAGAGGTTGGGGAAACGCCTTACTATGCCTACCCTGACAAGAATTCTCCTGCCTAAAATATACTAAAGGAAACACTCTAGCAAAGGATAGATGTCCCTCACATTCATACATACAATAAATCAATAACGTATTATATGGCAGTTAAAAAGGTATCACGAGGATATAGATATCACAGTTCAATTATTAATATAGCAATATGTGATATGATGAGACATTTATAATGTGCCTGTATACAAGTGATTCTCGGCGCAACAAGGGACGGAAGACAGAGGGAGGACAAGCCAAACACTCTTACTAGGCCTTGTATCATTCAGATTGTGCAAGTGAGAGAACGAGAAGTGCAAGGGGAAAGAGAGGGGGAATGCAAGGGAGAGGGGAGGGGAAAACAGGACAGCAATGCTCTTAGTAAGTGCAGCCAGTCTTTACTTATAATCTGGGTGAATTCCCCTTCCCCAGATTCAAGTAGGGTTCTGCTCCACAGTTCCAAAAAGAATTGAAGAAATCCTGGTTTACAACAAAGTTCCAATATAGTTTTTGGTAATAGAAAGTTCCAGCACTACAGTGATTAAAGAAACAAAACAAAAGATTCTTTCTCTTTCTCTTCAAACGCAGGATAGTTTTGTAGTTAATCAAAAGCCAGAACCGTTGTCTTTGAATTCAATTTCTCTACAACAGTTTTATGCAGTTCTTTCCACAGCACTACAAACAACATACATTGTCTATGTTAGGACCACTTTACAGCACTTCATCAACTTCTACCTGGTTTACTTCCATGCGGGGCCTACTATCTCAATCACACCTGGTTTACTCCCATGCCAGGCCTACTACTTCAAGAGTTTGCCATCCGGGTATACTCCCTTGCCCAGACAGCTTTTCACAAATAATAAGTTCTTCTGTGGTAAAGAACAACTTAACTTAGCAACAACTTCACAACGTTGAGTATTTTTCAGCATTACACTATTAGCAACTCTTCAGGGAAAACAACATTCACATTGGTGCTCTTCAATACTACTCTGCAAATTATGCTCTTCTCCTTCTGAATAACCTTTATCAGAAGGGTAGCCTTTCTCCCACTCTCGTTTCCTCTCGTGGTGCAGAGTAACCAAATACTGACTAGGATAGGGTCTTATTCTATTTCTTCCTTGGCTTTGGCAATGTGTGTTTATACCATTAGTGATTAAATGTTTCTCAAAATGTGGGTAACAAGCTGCACAACCGTTGGGCCTGTCATTAGTCTGCTTTCACCTTTGGAAATGTCTGCTGAATGTCTGCTGAATTGAAATTGCCATATTTTCGATTTCTCTTGGCTTGGGCAATGGTTGTATGTATAAGCTTTTAACAAAAGTGTCCCTTTGGGTTGCTGGGTTTTCCATAATCTCACACGCTTAATGTTACAGTAATTTGGTTTTAACAAATGTGACTTTCGCTGCTTTCTGATAGTTCAAGATTCAAAAAATCTTCCAATATCACTTTCACACATAAACGAGGGCTTCTTGAGAGGTCTCGGAGGGCTGTAGGGTCAATGTAAGCTGATGAACTCACCGGGTGAGGAGTGTGTGTCTGATCCCCTCACTGCTCAAAGGTGTTCTACTTCTCTGGTTCCTCACGACCCAGCAAACAGCTACTTCTGGTCTGCCGCCACCCGTGCCACTCGAAAAACGGAGCATCCTTCACTCCTGAGGCTTCCTGGTGCTAACCATTCACATGAGACAGCCTCCTGGGAAGAAAAGCTTCCCTCACTTCCACTTCCCACTGCGCAGCCTCTGCCCTCTGGATGGCTGGAGACACAGACCATCTCAGGACCCGCGACTGTCGTCACCTCCCTCCTCCAGCTTCTGCATCGGCTGCATGCACTGCTCTGCCTGCTCCTTCTACTCGACCTGCCTTCTTTTCACCTGCACTTGAGGGGGCCTTTTAAACCTCCCAGTCTCCCTCAGGTGTGGGCCATTAACATTAATAATGTGGCCAGTCATGAAACATTGTTCCTCTTTAGCCCTCTTCTACATCCCAGTACTTAGGGAATTAGGGTACATGAAGTGCCAAATGACAAAGTTAGTTTTTTCTGGTTGGATGTTCCTTCTTAAACTTATTTCTGTTCCCTGTAATTTCCTTTTAAGGAAGTATCATAAGAATTACTCACTGGATTGTATTAAAAAGAGCAATGAAGTTATTTAGGGTTTAAACTGTTATTATTCATAGACCTCCCTTTACTGCACCTTTGGAAGTTAGGGGCGCTTCTAGCTTTATGAGTCTTCCGGGTTTTAGAGGGGTTTTTATTTCTCTCAGTGTAAAAGGGCTTCTGATGATGATGATTTTTACCCACCTTAAGATGTTCAATGTGTGGGATAGGCAGATTATTATGACAACACGCCATTACATATTTTGGAATTTAGGAAATGTCCTCCTTGGAGAAGGATAAGTACTGCGTCTAATCCCATGGAGTCCTTTCATTCCTTTCATTCCGCTTGGCCCTTTCTCTTGCCAGGTGATCCTGCAGCAGAACACCACTCCCAAGGTTAGGATAAGGAATCATCTGCCTTTCCCTGGCCACCTGGAAGGAGACTTTAGGCAAGGACCTAGTGAGGAGTCTATAGGATTCAGCACATATGTTAAAGGAAAATATCTATGGTGAAAAAGGAACATCACAAAAGAAAAGGACTATGGTGAAAGAGAAGAACTCCTCTTAAGGACTATAATTAAAGATAATAATCGCTTGTAGGAGAAGAACCATGCAAATGGGAAGGACTATGATGAAGGATGATAATTAAGGACTATGTCAAAGGAAAGAACTAGGATGGGGGCAGGAACAGCACAAAAGAAAAGGGACTATGGTGAAGGAGAACAACCACCCTTGCTTGACTCCAAATAAATCCAGGAAACAATAACAAGGTGCACAAATTGCAGAAAGACAGCTCTTTAAGGCATGCAATTATCAGCTGGCCCAACCACACTGGGCCACCGTTTTTATAGAAAAAACCACCAAATTACAATATATCACAGATATGAAGTTAATGCAAATTCCTATTCTCCTACTGGATCTAAAGACCGACATACATTACCTTATTCTATTGGTTAGTACATTGCATGTGACATTCCAAATCCACCCCCCTACAGACGACCTAATAGGGCAATTACTAAAAGTGAAATCAGCACCACGTGGTAACAATATTAGATGCACTAGCATTCTTTCCCATGAAACCAGACATCTTGGCACCCTAGACCGTTCCCACACCTTGTAGCTTCCTAATTGTGAAATATATCTTTGCAACTACCACATTGATACATGTTGCTCTTCTCACTACTCAGCTGGGCCAAGGACAGAAACTGTTAGTTTGCAGGATGTTCATCTTGCTTGGAAAAGAGAGATGCTTATAAAAAAAATATGAAACTGAGGTCTCACTTTTGTGTAGTAATTTATATTTGTGCTACCAAGACACTCTGCCATGAACTTGGCAGTCGTACGACTTCACTAGAGGGCAGTAGATCCAAAGCCTCATTCAGTATTTTGGCAGTGCCTCAACCTGAGGCCTAGTTTACACCAGAACACGTCTTTTATGACTATTATATTTCCGTCCGACTACAGCTAGAGACACTAAACCGTTATTATTTTGTGTGCTCAAATTCCCTGGAAAATGCTTAGTGAGAAAGGATAACAGTAACCTTATCTCTGAAAGAATAGCTAATATGATTAATGTTTGCCCTGCCTTGCTGTCCAGCCGTGCACTTGGCAGCTTAAAAAGTTCTCTTGGAAGCAGCAGAAACGAGGCTAAATCAAAAATGGCAGAGACATTAAAACCAACATGGCAACAATACCAGCAGCATAATGGCAGAAACCTTTACATTTTAGTATTCTTGCAGCCTGTATTTCCCTTTATGTTCGGGGCATTGCATTTGCATATTGATATCTTGAGGGACGATTATCAATGAGAATAATGGCTTGGATGAAGAACTATGTTAAAGGAGAAGGATTAGTGTGATGGGCTATCATGAAGGAGAAGGACTAAGATGAAGGAGAAGGACTCGGACAAAGGACTATGATGAATATCTATGACAAATGGAAAGTGCCAGGAAAAAATACAAGGACAATGATGAAGGGCTGGGAACAAGGGGAAGAACTGATGCACTATGATGAAGGAGATAGACAAAGAAGAACAATGGTGTTGGAGACGACTTATTCTGCTTCTGAACCCCCTTATACTTTATTCCCTGTTCTGTAGCATTGTCCACAGCACGGTGGGGAAAGCACCACCATATGTGCCACAAGTGAAAATCATATCCTCTTTATTTACAAAATCAGACCGCTCCACTTTTCCAATGCTCTATCAGTAACTCAAACAACTTAGGAAGCCTGTAACGTTGTCCTAGCAGCGCACACTGATTTGTAGAGGCAGTCCAAATTGACTAAAAAGGTTCCTGCCCAAGGTACCCACGTCTGGGCATAGCTACTCTCACACAGGGAGACAAACTATAACAAATAAAGTGATGAGTGTAAGTTTTACTATCTGAACCACTGGCACTGCTCTGGGAAACCTTCCATGGCACTGTTTTTTTTAATTGTCTGTGCCATTGCAAAGGGGGGGATTTTGACCTGTACACAGCAAGGTTTGTATTGCATACACAAATAAATGAGGATAGAAAAACACAATAATCCCCACAAAAGTCAAAAAGCATACATATACAGATGTACAAATAGCGTAACAGGACCACTCATGTGCCCTCGTATAGAATCATTCTGACAGCCTACATCTCGGTGTCCAGGTTTTATTCTGAATATAATAAATGCATCTCCCCTCCCAGACATAATGACAATGCACCACCCCAGTTAACATGGGCTTGATCCACATGGTTTATATGTTTGAGGAAAAGGGGCAGCAAAATAAAAAATGGTCAACTGCTTCAATAACTTGTGAGGCACACATGCAAGCACTGACACTCTTTTAACTGCAGCATTTTCAATGCTGCTTTAACACTTATGTGGGGGAGAACCCCAGGATTAAGCTACCTATAAAGACTTCTCTGTTGGTGGCAGGTGAACAGGGCCCTCATTTAAAAAAGTGTTTTTTGTAATCAAGCCCCAGGTCTTTATGCAATGTCCTACCAAACTGAGTTTTCCTTTCTAAACAGTTGCTGCAATTGGAGGTACATATCAACTGATCACATATTCATTTGCATGTTATGTTATGCTGATTTATGCATCACACCACTGACATTTGCATGGCCTCCAGATGCTCACGTGGCTCTGTAAGAAAAGTGGGCAGGGTTGGTTAGTCAGGGAGAGAGGAATAGGATAGAGGTTGTGCTCATCTTTTAATGCATGCAGAACCAGGAGAAACTGGCATCTGTTCATTTGAGCTTTCTGTGTTTGTGTTGTCTGCACTTGGCTTTGTGAGGTGTCAGAAATTAAACAGACACAAGGTTGTTGTGTTCTTAATCAAAGCCATTTTTATTAAATAAAAAAGGGAGGGAAAAATGCCTCTCTAGCCCTGTTCTAAAGAGGAACTTCCCTACCTAGAAACTAAAACGGAGGATATGTCTGCAACAGGATGTCAGTAATTGAAAAAGCCATCTTTTTGTCCAAAGCCTACCTATCCTGACCCTCACACTTATAAACAAACAACAAAAGTTGCAAGGAAACATATTTGCAAAAATCTAAAGTGTAAGAATGACTCCAGCGAAAATGTTCGCCAAGGCAAAGACCCTGGGATCCAGAGGATGGTCCCTTTCCCCATGATTCTAAAACAGGATGGCAACACTTATTTTCAGCTAACAGTTCCTTGGTGTCTTCAGTGGACTCACAAAGTTCTTGTTCAACCAAAAGGTTCTGTTCAAACAAAGAGTTCTGTAACAATCTTTCTGTACTGCAGTTTACCCGTTATACTCCCCTGCCAGGAATCCTTATACAATTTCCAACTGCTGGTATACTCGCCTGCCAGGATTTAGGATTTTCAGATCACCTGGTGTACTCTCCTGATCGGAATCTTTACACAATTTCCACTACCAGTTGTTAGATTCAACTTCAGCTGCCTGGGGTATTCATCTGCCAGGGCTTTTCATGTATTCTACAGTTCCTTGATTTATCACAATAGCATATGCAATGTGCTACTTGATATATCTATTTGTGGTAATATTTTTTACTCAAATCTACTTGCTCAAATTTCACCCCCACATTGGTATCTCATGTGTCTGTATTTCCCTGGCTTCAAACATTCTTCTTATATGCATCAAACATTCTTCTTATTGGGGTTGCATTTATACTTTGCATTGACTGCATTCAAACATACTATGCCTTTGTATATTTCCTACATTAGCAATCTTGTACCATTCAATCACTTGTTGGAACACCCCTGGTGCCCAGCTGCTTTCGGCAGACTCACCGTCCTTTTCCAGTGTCTCCAACATTACCCGTGCTTCTGTGCTGTGGCCTCTTCTTCTGCCTTCCAGGTTGGAGTGTGTAGATGCTCCCTCAGCACCCGGCGTGGGTCTGCAGTCACACTCCAACTCTCCTTCTCAGCCTGGGATAAAGTCTGCTGCCTCACTGAGTGACCAAATCTCCAGGAGCTCCTGCTCCGCTCCTGGTATCTCAGCGGTCCTTCCTGCTCACACGCAGAATTCCTCTTCCTATCCCAATGGCCTTCTCTGCTCTGCCGACTCTGTCAGTGTGCTTTTCATTCAGGAGCCCCAGTGTGGATGGCAACATCTCCCTCTGCGCTGCTCTCTGCACCGCTCTTCTCCATTGCGTGGGTGCCATTTTTAAATGTCCCGCTCTTTGCAGGTTTGGAAAAACAACTATTTTGCATGTTGCACTTTGATCTCCTGTCACTCTGCACAAACACCCTTGTCCTCCTCCTCATCTCAGCACCTGAGTGGTTATGGGAGTTGAAGTCGATAACTTTCATTGGGCTTTTAGCTCCTGGATGGTTTCTCTGACGGTTTTCACAAAAAGGCACACCAGGATTAGAGATCATGGTTCCCTTTGGACTTAAATGGTTTTTCTCCTAGACCTTACATAAAGGCACATCAAGAACAGAAGGTGGCATGTGTGAGTAGTGAGTGTTTGTATGGAAAGTGTGGACCTGACTAGTGTGATGCAGAGAAAAGGTTTCTTGACTTCCTCTACAGGGGCAATCACGATCTGACAATAGGCCATTACGGTCTTGGGGTTCAAGGGTCTTTCTCATGGGGAAAGGGGCTCCAATGAAGTTATAACATCTACCCAGTAATTGTCTTCCCCTCATGTAACCAGCCCCAGGGTCAGGATCAAGCAGTGGCTACTGTCCCCTGGCCATATGGGTGGTTGTTCCCACCGGGGGAATCTGTGAAGACTCCATTGCATTCACCACAGCTTGTGATGTCCAAAAAGGTGGCATCTAGAGTTGTTTGTTGTCTGCAAATATTGGGTTTGTAGCATGATTAGAGAGGGATGTGTGGTTTGAGTATTCTGGTGGGTTGTTTCACTAGCCCTCTGAGTGTGTGTAGTACATGAGAGATTGTGTGGGTGTTGAAAAGAGAAGGGGGATTGATTACTTGACTTTTGGTGATCTCTGGGTGTTGAGTAGTTTTAGTGTCGGTTTTCCATTCTGTATTGTCCCGTTTGCTTGGGTCCAGGCATATGGTTTGTAGGAGCACATGTCTCTGTTTATTTCAGATATTTGAATAGCCATGTTTTAGTCATTTCCTGAATGTTAGGTGGTCTTCTGTCATTATTATTTCCTTTATTATCGGGTTCCATAGTTTAGTTATCAGACAGGAGAAAGCTGAGACATTTTATTACTGTCAATGTCTCCAGTTGGATTCTCATGCTCGGTGGCCAGGTCAGGTATGCCTTTGTTGTATTGCCTTCTGGAGGGGAGATACTATTTTCTGTTTTGGTTGGAATTGGCTTAAGGTTGTTGTTTGCCATCCAGATGTTTATGTCAGTGAGACATTTGTTGGGGGTGTTGTCTGGATTTTGGTCAGAAGTAATCTTGAAGATGAGTTGGTTGTTAAATGCATAGTTGTAGACTGTCAGTCCCTGGGTTTCAATGAGTTTCATTAGGGGGGTTATATAGATGTTGAAGAGAAGTGGACAGATGCTTGATCCTTGTGGTATACCACAGGTGATATTTTTAGTGCTTGATGTAAATGGCAGTAGGTGTGTTCATTCGATTCGATTGGTGAAGAAAGATTTCAGCGCTTGTAGTGTGGAGCTTTTAATGCTGCATTCCTTCAGTCTCTTTGTTATCGTTGTGTGTCTGATTGTCTGAAAGTTGGCTGATATGTCCAGTAGTATGACAACCGATTGGGTGCTGTTGTCCATGTTTATTTTTAGGTCGTCCCATATGGAGAGGACTGCTGATTTCGTTCCTTCCATGGATCTGAATCCGACTTGGTATTGGCCAAGTATTCTGTTGCTTTCTACATAATTGAGTTGTTGTTTGTAGACGTTTTTCTCTAGAATTTTTGCTGGGTATTGTAGATTTGATATAGGTCTGTAGTTAGTAGTGGCTTCTGTATTTCCTGTCTCATCTTTTAAGAGGGGGTTGATATACGCTGATTTGAATGATTTTGGTACTATTCCTGTGTTTAGTGATATATTTATTAGTAGTATATATATATATACATTCCAAAGCACAATTCACCCTATGGCCACAATCAATGTGTTTTCCTGAACAGTTTAACACTTGTGTTCACAATTTTAGCATCTTTAGAAAAGCCAACAGTTTTGTTTTTCTGTCAGACAGCAACTTCCCCTTTTTCATTTGTCATTAACATTACAACTTGCATGCAAAACAATTTTCTACAAATCATCCTAAAACATTATCAACATGTCAGTACTATTCTGGATCCCTCCATCCCTCACTTAATGAAGGACCTAAAGACCTTATTTTTCAGAGAACATCTCTCCAGTCACTGACCTTTCCACTCAACCCAACTTCTCTCCCTCTGGAGCTCTGCTCTTCCCTACTCCTCCTATCCTTCCCAGTGGCATCTCCTACCACCATCACACTACCAGGCACAACATAATAAATCTCACACATACATATTACTACTATTAATTTATAATAACAATTTTGATCAAGAAATTATACAGAAAATTAAAAATATAATTCCGAAGGTTAAGCATGAAGAAATTGCAAATTCGAAAGGATTGCATGAGAAGACATCCTACCACTGATTATAGCATACAACCAACTTACTAATCAAATGACTGATATCCTGCTACCTTTGCAGTCAACAGTGCTTCGTTTCTGGTGGTCCTCATCATTAAGCTCATTACCATATCTCCATATCATTGTTTTTCAGTTCACAAAGTCTTTATTCAAAAACAAGAGTCTTTAGCACAACAACACAACACGCATTACATTGCAATTTAAGAATAAATATTACACAGACATAAAAACACTGAAATTGAATCTATAAAATCTCACAATCATCTGGCACTAAAACATATATAAAGCTGGTGTTCATAAAAATGCACCAAGAGAGTTAAAATGTCCCTTGCATTGTTAAATATCCAGTGAACGTCTAATCAAATAATTCCTTTACGCACATGCGTGATAAAAGAATTTTGCTTAAAAATAAGCAACATCTGGGTCAACAGTCGTTTTGCATAACAATAACGCTTCCGCTGCTATGAGAACACAGGCATGTTTAAAAAGTGGGAACAAGTACATCATCCTGAGATCCTTGAGTTTGTCGCAGAACATCATGAAATGCATTATGGTTTCTGCACAAGTGCCACATAATGGGCAAATATCTGAATTGGACTCCTTCCAGTTGCAAGAAAATCTGGCAACCTTTAATGTATCTGTCCTAAACGCCATAAAAAGCACTTGTGCATAGGCTGGAGATATAAAATCAAGATATTCCTCATATCTAAAACCATTTTTCAAAGCCAAATAATGCTCACCGTTTTTAGTCGTAGACCAAAGCTTTCAAGCTTTTCCCACATATCTTGCTGGACTACAGATTTCACCTTGCACTTGCTACTTTTTGTTACCGCTGCCAGGCGCAGCCACAAGCTGCTTAGATTAAGGACATTCAACTGTTGCTTAATATGCATTACCCAAGAGAATGCACACCTACTGGTTCTAAACTCTAATTTAGGGCCTCCTTTTAGTTAGTAAATCCCAGTGTTGCCCAAAGTCTGATCCAGTAAAAGACCGGTTTAAGGGTTTACAATTGGTTTCAGCTGACACTCCATATGCAATGGAACACCCAGAAAGCTCCTGGGAAGCCTGAGTCGGTTTTTCTAGGCATTTGTTTTCAGTAGTTGCCAACCGTTTGGAGTCATTGTGACCCCATCACTCAGCAACATATAAGGCGGCTGCGGCAGTTTGTATTTTATACATTTCTAATATTAGGGATACAGCCCCACCTCCAAGGTTTACAAAGCAAATCTGAGGCCTCCACTGTTTTTTTTCAGATGTATACAAGATCGATCAATCCGACCAAACCAGGTGTTAGTGTCTGAGAACCTTACACCAAGGTAATCATATAATGTAACCTGTTCCAACCTGGTACCGTCCACCTCCATCATTAGGTTGCAAGGTTTAGCTCTTTTCAGCCTAACCATTGTACTTTTCTTGACCCTCTCATGGCTCCTTTGTCACCCACATTCTAAGCAGCTAACACTGCTGATGGCCTTCCCTAGATCACAAAGAGTCTAGAACAAATCATGACGGCACTTCGCTTGACTCTACGCGCACTCCGTGTGTTCTCATTCTGCTCAATCTCTCTTCTGCCTTTGACATTGTCAACCATGCCATCCTGCTCAACCGTCTCCGTGATGACCTGGGTATCACTGGTCAGGCTCTGGCGTGGCTGACCTCTTTCCTTTCCAATCGACCCTCCCAGGTCCAACTTGGGTCCTTCCTCTCTGACATCTTTTTCTCCACCTGTGGTGTTCCCCAGGGATCTAATCTCTCTCCCTGGCTGTTCAACCAGTATCTGGCACTCCTTGCCCACCGCATCGCTGCTCTCTGCCCCTACTTTCAGTGCTATGTGGACGACACCCAGCTCATTTTCAGGCTACCCACGGCCTCCTCCTTTCCTTCCCTCATCTCTGACTGACTGTCTCCCATCCAGGAATGGTGTGCCGCCTATGACCTCTGCCTTAATGCTAGTAAGACTGAGATTCTACTCATCGGCACACCCACTCCCTCCTTCCCTGTAGCTCTCTGGCCAGCCTCGCTTGGCCCTCCTCCTGCTCCTACCTGCAAGGCAAAAAACCTCGGGGTCATCTTCAACTCCACACTCTCCTTCTCTCTTCATATATCTGACGTCTCTTAGAAGTCACACTACCAGCTGCACCTCCTCAGAGGTATTCTTCCCTTCCTCTCCTTCCCCCAGAAGCTCACTGTCTCCCTAGCCCTGGTTCTCTCGAAGCTGGACTACTGTAACAGCCTCTATCTTAATCTGCCTGCCTCCACTCTCCGCCCCCTGCAACTCATCCAGAACAGAACTGCGAGACTTGTCCTTGGCCTCAAGCCCAGGGACCGTATCTCTCCAGGACTGAAATCTCTACACTGGCTCCCAGTGGCTGCGAGGATTAAGTTCAAAACCCTCTGCATTGTCCACAAGGCCTTCTGGGGCCTGGGGCCTAAATACCTTGAACTCTCTCTTCCTAAATATCTTCCTTCCCGAGCCCTTCGCTCATCCATCTCCAACTCCCTCAGGGTCAGCCGCTTCTCGAAGCAACAAGTTGGGGGTCGATCTCTCGCCGTGGCAGGGGCCTGCCTCTGGAACAGCCTTCCTGCCTCCCTGAAACTTGAGGAGAACCATCTCCGGTTCCGGAAGCACCTCAAAACCTTCCTCTTTGCTTCTGCTTTCTCTCTCCCTCTCCCCTGCTAAATTCTCGACTGAATCTGCACCGAATCTGCAACTGGGCCACTCTCACCGACCTCGGTCCTGGGCCCAGCCACTCTCCTCTTGCACTGCCTCCCTGGCAACCCCTGCACTGAGGGACTGTCTCTGTATCCCTACAGCCCCCCCTTTCCCAGCACTTGTCTGCACTTGCCTTGCACTTGCCACCAGCTGGCCCTATTTATTTACTTATTCTACTTACTTGTACTGCACTTCCCCCCTCCCCTTCCCCTTGCACTTTTCCCTTCCCCCTACCCCTGCACTTGCGCGGTCTGAATGACACCTGGCCTAGTAGGATCGCTGTCTGTCTTCCCCTTGTCCCCCCTCCCTGCCTCGTTGCGCCATGAAGCACTTGTGTATAGGCGCGTTACAAATGCCATATCATATCATATCATATCATATCACGGCAGAGCTGCCCCAACCTCATCCACATTAAGTTAGATACAGGACTGCTTTAATCGACCCGAACACTCAGGCTACCACTGGGATGTAATTTACAGCCTGCTTAGACTGCGACTCTCACGCACAGCCTATGCTTAACCACCCCCACAGATCTCTGGAAGCACAGGAGTTTCCACGCAGCTTCTAGGACAGAGAGACCTGCATATATAAGGCCCCAGAAGAAGTTTGTGAATTAGCACAATCGAAACGTCAGTGATCCTCGTGGGAAATTGATTACATACCACATCCAAGGACCACACTGAATTTTTTCGTCACTGTTTAATAGACGTCGGACCAGTCTCTTTTGGTCAGGGATCAGCTACAGCTGACCACATTTTTGAACCATTGTCACATAGACAAACATAATCGTCTCTATCCACAATAACCCGGTTAGGGCATAATACCTATGCCTCACATCAAAAAGGACTTTGTGTTCTCCTAACCTTACCGGTCTGTTTGAATGTATTGAAAAAAATAGGAACTGAATACAATACTACACAGCATTGAAACTATGAGGTTGTAACCTCTATGAAGTAATATTGTGTATACCTCTAGTTCGATTATAACAATTACAAAGAATCATTGCATATTGTTTGTACAGACCTGAGAAGAATTGCACTCTTTCTGCATTGTTCATCTTTATCTTTGCCCATATACACACAGTTGTTGACCTGTTTTTGACCTCGCTATGTCAAGTTAAAATCATGGTGTTTCTCTGTGCTGTCTTGTTTTATCTGAACACTTGATCCTTTCTTTTTTAAGAAAAAAACTTATAAAGATTAGCCACCAAAATAATAAAGAGGCTACCATAAAACCAGTCATAGTTAATGGTTGTTTCTTCACCTCATGATTAGGATTTATCACTAATGCATGGGTCCCTTGGGAAGGTTTAAATCACAAACTGCTCAAAAGTGACTGCAGTACGGAATTAGAGAGGACAGGAACACCCAATGTACACATACCTTGATCTTCCAGCCCACTAGTTCCTGTCCGACTTTAGGGCTGTCCCTCCAGTTACAAGTAGAACAAATCATAAGCAATCATCGCGATACTCACATTGAAGTTCTCAATCAATGGGACCTTTCTCAATCTGGGTTTTGCTCAATACATTGCTTTGGTGTATGCATGAGATTAACTTAATAGCTGATAAATGTTTCCTCTCCTTCCTCATTTGTCTTGATCTGCCAGAAGTCATTCATATTTCGCACATTGACCATCTACTAAATAGGGTGTTTTAAGTGGCTGGTTTGTCCAAACAGTGACTGAGATGTTGCCCAAGTGTTTTGTCTAACAGACATTAGAAAGTAAGGCTAGCGGTTTAATATCCCCTCCCTTTCCTTCTCTATATGGTGTACCTCAAGGCTCCACTCTTCACCCTTACTTTTTTACATATATGTAAAACCACTCATGGGCCTCCTCTGTGAATACCATATGAAATTGGAATCCAACACTGATGAGGCACAAAATATTAAAGTAGCAGGTGACAATGAGCAACCAGTCAATGTTTCAAGGTCTAGCTGCCTTAAACAATGGATGCACAATAACAGTTAAATAGTGAAACACAACTGACCTTGCCATTCTCACACCTAAATACCACCCGTGCACCCCTCCAATGCCATCTACTTCTCGTGGCCAATTCCCATCTTCCCCAAAGTAAGGAACCTGGGATTCCTCAGAGATACCAATGCAAGCACACCTTTCCCTAATGAGAGAAGTAGTTAAGATGTGCTTCTTCAAACTCAAGGATGCTTCTTCAAACTCAAGGATCTCAAATTCCCTAATGCATATCCACAATACACATACTGGGGATTTCTGCTGACTAGTACATGCTCTCTTACACTATATAAATACCCATCTCCTTTATGGTCCGTTAAAGTGTCTAGTCAATGGAGAGAATGGTACTGTAATCCTGTTCAAGATTACATTATTTTAATAACACCATGGTCCAGCACCAAAATATCTAAAGACCAAAATGATGCAGGGTCATTGATCTTCATTTGGCTGATGAGCTTCTGCCCAAGCTTCTGCCCAAGGTTTCCAGCTCTAGACATTTTTGGCAAGATAGATAGAAGAGCTTCTACCACTGCCCCCTCATTGTGGAACCAACTGCTGGTCTACATCCACCAATCAGAATGGTGCCTCATTTTGTAAATGTGCTGAGGACCTGCCTGTTCAACTTATTACAGTGTCATTTCTCTATTTTTGCTCTCACATCTGTTGCATACCATTCAGTTTTACTGAACATCAAAAAAAATATGTTCTCAAAGTTTAAGAACAGAATACCTTTCTCTATATCCAGACCTACACTCTTCTTAGTATAGTCCCATATTAGAACAGGAATGTTATAAAGGATTCTCTCAAAACAGGATTGTCCTCCCCAAGAACCATCTCAGTGAAGCAAGGTCACCAATAGGTCACTGTAATTTCGGCAAGATGGGCCAGGATTGGCATTTATTCACTATTTCATTCATCCAGTTTCACAACACCTTCAGATTCCAACACACATTTGCATGGTACAAGACACATCATTCACACCTTCTCAGTGATCTAATAACCTCCATCTGTAAATTAACATTGCAACCCCCATCATTTAGAATATCATAAAATCAAGGAGCTGGATGCCGCTTTGTAAAATGGGGAAAAGAGCCAATTCAAGAAAATTAAACAAATCAATGTTTTTTCTCCACTCCAGGAACTGTACCCATAATTGCCATTGTTTAATGGGAATCCTGCAAAAAGTAAGCAGGTTTCTGCCCCATATGAATATGTGTATCCCGTGGGCATCCAGGAATGAAGCCAGGGAATCATCACCACACTCTTTATCAAAATGACAGGGGGCTTTGATTGTATATTGCCTATCCATTTTGCTGGGCCCGTAATTTTCATAATATTTAAAATATAATTAAAATCCCAAATCTACATAATCTGCAACAATTTCCTAGACTAATGTATTTATCGTCCTGTGTCTTTTTATCTGTTTGATTTTAGTTCTTTCTTCCTCCATGACTAGAGGCTCTGTATATTTATGATTGTGACTGTGGTCTGCTTTAAAGCATTGGTTTCTTCCTTTTCTGTGTTTTAAGTTTTGTGTTTTCGTCAATCATGCTTAAGGTAGTAGAATGGATCCATAACCCCTGGAAACGAAATGTCTACTCCTGGCATTGAATTCCATAACTACAACTCCTAGAATGCAATTATGTGTTGAATATAAGTCTACAACTGGAAAGAAAAATATGTCCAGCTGACCTAGGGGAGTGAAAGGTCATCTGGTCACCCTGGTAATGTCCGTTCACAATACTCTCAATTATTATGGGGAACAAGTTCTAGGACTGGATCACACTTTCACCAGGCTACATTAAACATTCAATTTTCTTGCGACTCACGAATAAAGTCCACCATCTTCGAGGTTTGTACTGTTTACCTTCTATATAAAAGGTATGGATCCTTTGGTAGATTAGAGTAAATGAATTCCGATAATAATGCTAGTTCTCCCATGAGAAGCTGTGTCCTTGGATCAAACAGGACCACCACACCCATGGACTATACCATTGGACAGAAAATCCTGGAACTGTAAATTTACTGTGCCCTGTTGTGTCAGGCTGTATCATCTAGGACAACAGGAGCTAATACCCCAGAAGCACAGGTAGACAGTATTTCTAGCACTAAAACAGTGATCAACGTAAAAATGCAAAATGTTTCCAGGTACTGACCATCTTATTCTGAGACCTGAGGTTACTGGTAAGTAGCTTCTGTTTCCCAAAAGATCCAAAAACTGCATTTTCACGTGTCACCATCTAGATAAAATGAAGATGCAAACATATGAAACCAGTAGCTAATGTCATCACCAAGATGCATGATTGTTACACATTGTGATGTAACCGTTTTGCCAAACTAGCAACATTCCTCACCCACATAAAATACAAAAAGAGAGGACTTAACACCTCATTACGAGTTAAACTAATAATGGTGGGTAAAAGGCAGCACAGATTGTGATTTAAAATCCTTCATTACACTGTGTGCTATTATGCTAATTTGCTCTTGTCTTTCTTTTCAAGACACCGTGGCTCTGGAACACAAGGCAGTGTTGGTACAATTATCCTTATCAGGTATTTAACAATGTTTTATCTACACTTTTCTTGTAAACATATATATGCTACAACAGATGGGGCCCCATACCTTCACAAATCCTACATATTGTTAAATTATTTGGGTATCAAAAGTTATATGTATTCCATTAGTGAAAGAGACCCATGTAGTATTCTCTGAAATATAAATTGATTTTTAAGTGATCTACTACTTCCCAGAGCAAAATACAGCAGAAATAGTTGGAGAGTCCTACCAGTACATTGGAGGGAGGGGGTAATATCCCCCTTATTGTAGTAATGCATTGGCTGGGATATTATTCCTCTGGGCATGTATGAATTAGCTTTGGGCAGTGCCCCGTGGATGTTCCCCTTGTGTCCGATTTCCTTTTTAATCATCTTTTAATCTACTCTAGTTGTCAGTGAATTGGGGCTTAATGGTTTAAGAATGGGAACTGTGACCTATTCCATTACGTGCTAAGGACACCAAGGATATGCAGTGAAATCCTAGGCTACACTTCCACCGCAAGGTTTCCATCAAAATCCCCCTCCAAATCTTTTTCTTGGAGCAGCAGGCTCGCAAATGGATTGCAGGCCATGCCCAGGCGCAACACCAGTACATCATTTTATACAATCCACAATTAACACAATATATAATTACATTATACATAATGCAGCTCTCAACGCTGTTTGGCAAGTGAGTGTTGCCATCTCTTCACATGCTTGGTGTAAAACTGCCAAAATCACATGTTTAGAAAAGCAATATTTTCCAGTATTCTCTCATCTCTTAGCTTCATCGTTTGAGTTTTCCATTTTCTGTGTTCTTTTTTGCTCTCATGTTCTAGAACCAGTGGAAGCCTGCTTTTTGGCCCTGCATGTGGGTGTCTGGTGGCTGCCTACATTTCACTTGTTATCCAAGATAATCCTCTTCTGTTGTTCTCCACTGTCTCTTTACATCCACATTCAGGTCATAAAAATAAAGAAGAAAAATGTTTGTCTTTTTGGCACATTTTATCTGCTATGTGCCCCTCACCAAGAACAGCCATGGAAGAACAACTATAGAAACATGTAATTCACACTCATCGTTACCCAGCCAAAAATAACTTTTTTAAAAACCATATTTGATGGAATTGGAAAAATACCATTTTTAAGATTGCAATCTCCCATTGCACTGGATTTTCCCACAGGGGGCCATCTAGTTGACTATATTTATTACACTGTTTGATTAACTTCTATCTGATTTGGATTATTAATTTCTTGCTTAGTTTCATTGTTCAGAGATAGACAATTATAACATCTTGCGGGATTGTGCATAATTGCCCTTGTTTTTAGTGTTTTTTTATTGTTGACTTGTGCATTTTGTGTTCTGTTGTGTTCAATGTTTATACTTACTGTTCTTGTATTCTTTGTTTATGTCAAGCATTGAATGCAATTGAAAAGGATTTTTATTTTTGTATCTTTGCATTTATGGTTCTGGCAGTTATTACGCATCATTATGTACTGACTTTAATAGATGATTATTTAATAAAATTAGGTTTTGAGTTGTCTTTTTTATTTATTCCCATTGTAACATTTTGCTGATATTTCCTTGATTCTGCCCTTGATTTATGAGTAAATGGGAATCCACCTTCTGGTTTGTGTTTAGGGTTTTCTGACACTAGTTTGCAGCAAATCCCAGGAGAATTTCAAATAAAAACAGTTAAAAATTTTATTACGTTAAATCTGCAAAATGGCGCAAGGTTTCTCAGAATTAAGGTGTTGCTAATCTTAACCTTTTACAAATGATGCTGTATTTTCACAAATTTACTCCACCTTTTGCCCTGCATTTGCACTTCACTGTGCAATTACTGAAATTTGGCGCTGGGGACCTGTGCATGCCAAAATGAAAGTGTACATGCCCCTGCCGCCGAATAACGCCAGAACCAGAAAATGAGCTCCATAATACAAAAATAGCATAAAAGTGAGTCATCAAAGTGTCATTCCACCCTCGACAAACATGCTTTTAGCAATCGCTAGATTGAACATCTGCACCTACTGCTTAAACGATATATAACATTTCACAGGTGTATATAAAGCCCACATCACTGATTTTCAAAAGCCAAAACAGCACCGTAAATTAGCCTTGGAAGTTGTGTTTACCCATAGAAAATAAAATATTTACTAGTCCACTATATGGGAAGCAATGATCGCACGTATAGACTTGTAACCAGGCTCATCCAGACAGGTTACTTGAATTTGTACATAAAACATGAGATTAACCTCTGTCAGGAGAATGAAGTCATATGATTTGGATTAAAATATTATTATATACATTTCTTTAAAATTGTTCAGGGGTTTAATTTTACTTGCCAGATTCATGGATGGATTCATTAAAACGTATCAGACTACTTCTCACAGTTGGCTCTTGTCTTTGGCACGCTTTCTACAATGTAAGGCCTGCTTTGTTTTCTAACAGTTTTGAAAAATAATAAATGCATCTAACTTTTGGTCACACTTTATATGCTTTCAGCCACTGACTGCTGATCTTCATTACTATTACATTTTGGAGCTGTCATTCTATTGGTCCTTAATGTTTTCTCAGTTCACAGACATCAAAAGAAAGGTAAGACTTGCATACATGTATGCAATACGCACAAGTCTTTGTTGCATGCATAAATGTTCCAAATGGAAATCATATCTTTGTGGAATTCAATGTAAAACCTAACTCCAAGACTGACATTTGTGTGGAATCTTGGGAACTAATTGTCAGATTGCTACCATTTAGGGGTCTAATCTTCGAATTCTAAGAAAAGATAGTGACTGCGACCCCTAAAATGTAGAGAGATTTCACTACCTTTACGGTAGAGGTGGAATGTTTCCATGTGTCAGAGCACATTGTCACTATGTCGGGGATCTGCAACCCTTGGCTCCCCAGATGTTTTGGACTACACATCCCATCATCTCTAGCCAGCATATTCTATAGTGTGGGTTCATGGGAGTTGTAGTCCAAAACTTCTGGTGGGCTCCATGTTGCAGACCCCTGCACTATGTGTTCTGATGCGTACACACAATCAACGCCTTCATAAATTATGTTATATCCACCTTAAAGCATATGGGACTTTTCCTGAAAAACAAAACTATTCACATACAATAAGTACACAGTCTGAATAGCATGGCTGTTTGTGTACTTAGTGAATGCAACTTCAACTGTGTTTATCTACCGCTCCCTCAGCTTATGACAGATTTGACATTTTAGTGTAGCACAACACTGAACAAAATCACACTGGATGTGTTAACAGTGTGATGCAGATCTTGCATCACTGGTGGGGAAAGGGAATGTAAACTGGACCTGTTTTTATTTTCCTCCGGGATGAGTGACAGTTGTTGTAGGTGCATTATGAAGGGGAGGTCCCACTACCGATAACCTCATCTACCTTTACACAAAAGACAGATATCCAGGACATAAGCCAGTCCTGATGCTGATGGTTTGAAATATAAAGCGAGTTTTTCCTTTTGAAGATAGGAGGCAAGAGGCTTTTCTTGATAGCAATTCGAAAATGATTCTGAGAGTCTTGAACTGAATGATCAATGGTATGATGTTTTGGAGATGGGATCACCCAAAGTTGGTGTCATCAGAGGAGACATGTCTTTATTTTTGCTAGGATCATATCTTAAATGCAGACACCTTTAAATTTATAGGCCTGAACGAAATTAATGTCAAAATTCCACTTGCCTATTTTGCAACATGCAGAAAATTTTGAATACAAAATAGGGCCACTGAGTTCTCTGGGGTTTTTCCCCAAATATGACTCTGGAGCTCCCCTTAAGAATTGCAGTAAGAACTGTTAATCCAAGATTTTCATCTTTTGATCCAGGGATTTGGAACACCACATTGGATGATTTACACTATTCTCATCTCTTTATTTCTATATTGCTCAACCCGCTCAGCCTTTTTATTTGATCAGTCTCTATATTTTTGGCTTTGTGCAATCTCTTCAGGCAAGTGATTTTACGTGAAGGGGTAGTGATGTTGAGCAAATTCCAATGATCCAAGGTCTCTAAATGAAAAAGCCTACCACTATTGTTCTGCCATTTGTAGATATGTATGACAGAATTTCTTTTCAGCTCCCTGGCCAAAACTGTGCTACTTGACAGCACTGCCCGTGTGGGTTACATGTAACACAAGTCCCACACTATATCAGGGATGATGATGTTGACATGTAAATTCGTGTCTATCCATGTCAGTCATGCTTAAAGTGCTTGTTGTGTGAGCTGTAGGTCCAGCCTTGATGCTAAATGCTCAGTGCAATGTAAATACTTTCAAAATCAGTAAACGTGAGCCGTGCGCATTACCTTATTATATTGAAATACAATACATTTGAGTTTTCTTCAATAGTCTGGACTGAGCGCCATTGACTTTGAGTCCAGGACATTACAGTCCTCTTCTATAAACATAGCTGTTCACTGGTCTTCAGACCTTTCTGGGATGATCGGCAAGTTTCCTGATAAATAGTAAACAATGCGATAACAATGCAAATGAAATATGGCACTGTGGAATAAAAACAAACCTCCATAATTGCTGTGGTCTACACAGGATCAGTGACGTCTGCTGACAATTTAGTTGAAAATATGTCTAGTGCTGGATGACGAGATCATCCTTGCTATGGTTTACACAAGCAAAATGCTGTTCACTGATACCAGTGCTATGGATTAGGTCTGCTCATACCGTCTGTGTAGGCAACTTTAGTGCTTGTAGGCAGAGGATAGGTTTAGTCTGTTGAAGGTTGGGCATGATAATGATGGGAGGTGACCACTCCTGCCCATTGATTATAAATATACCAGGCTCAAAGCCCAGCAGTTCGGGGAGGTGGAGCTGGCAAGAAGACAAGGGGCAGATGCAGACGGCTGGAAGACTGGCAGAAGAAGACAGAGGCCTTCCAGAAGGGAGGGCGCAACTCCCTCTTTTTTATTTTAGTGGCTTTTAAGGCCACTAAGCTGTATTTCGGGCTCTTTTAAGGCATTTTGAGTCCCACAAGAACCCACCTTTTGACATTTTGAGCAGGGCTCAATACCTAAAAGAGCAGACCCTGTTCTTAATGGGCTACATGCTGACCTTGTATCCCAATTAACAATTGAATTATTTCGAAGCATTTCTTTGCTTATTTTGTATTCTATTTTTATGGTGCTCTGATAAGGACGTTTTTGATATGTTTGCAAATTTTTGGGAATGTTTTCCTGGATTGTTTAAACTTATTCAGGCCTTCAATTATATTCAGCTCTCATCTCTCTACCTTCTACAGTTAGTATGAGAGAACGTTTTTACCCTTTATTAATATCACATTGAGAAAGGTATTGAGAAAGATATTGAGGTATTTGGGCAGGTGCTTCCATGATGTTGCCCATCATGATTTGGTGAGGCAGATGTTTCTATGAAGATTGCCTGGCATGGTTTCGAGGTCACCTAGCATGACCTGGTGAGACAGGTAGTTGGTTTTTAAGGTGACTATGATTTATTGGAGAAGGTTGATCAGTCTTGGTCTTGATTCAAGGCAGAGGAGAAGACAATGATTTCAGCTTGTACCTTGTGTTTTGTATAGTGACAATAATAATAGCGATGTATCTTTATTACATATTTCTCATAATTAAAAGATTTATTTTTTACGTGAGAGTGTAAGACACATTCATTGAGTGTTCAGCATTGAGTGTTATCAGATGAGTTTGAACATGGGTATTAAGTGTGGGGCATCTATTTGAAACATTGTGTACTGATGTGTTATACAAGGTGCATGTCTTTATACAAACCAACGGTTACAGGATGATGTGAGCAGTGGACTATCAATACAAATATGTGACATTGGTAACCCTCTCCAGTGTTGGCAATTGAGAGCAGCCGTCTACTGCAGGGCTTGTTGGCTGATCTCTTTACTGTTGCACAGTGACAGGTACATGTTTTTCCCTACACCTACTCCTACCATAGCCCCTGATGGACACTCCCCTGAGGGTGAAGGGAAGTCTTTTGAGGTAGGGGTGATCAAAATTATATCACTGTGGCACCCCAGATGTGACAGTGCTCACCTTTTCTACACCCTAATAATAATATTCTCCCCACCTGGCTACTGAAGAGGAGCCAGGGGGTTTGCTACAGGGCTGGTATCTGAAAGAATAATATGAACTCTAGTGAAGAACAGGTTGTGAAACAAAGCTTAAAGCACTCTAGTAAAATGCATCGTGGAACTTCAAGCAAGTGCTTTTAACAGCTATCTAGCTAAGAGACATTAGCACACTCTAGTTAAGTGTGGGGTGTCCAGCAAATAGCTAAAAACACACTCTAGTGAAGAGCAGGCTGTCTTTCCAAGTAAGATATCTAGCTAAGAGAAATGGCTAACCCACATGTGCATATCCCTATACCTGTGAACTACCATCATGCAGAATCCGGGTGGTTACAGGAAGAAGTTGTTAGGGATGTCAACACCGACTTCACATTAATAGTACCCATAGGATTGCCAAGGGAAACCCTGTTTACATATATAAAGACACTGGGAAACAAGCCAGGGTGTGTTTGATGTCCATATAACAATGAGGACCGTTTTGGGATTGCCTACTGTGGGTTGCCCAGTTCAATGTTCACACTTAAGAAACACACAGTTTCTTTGTTAGAGTAAAAGTTTTGAAAAATCAACGTGTCTCTAAATAAACTTACAAGCGTATGTGAATGCACTGTGTGTTCTAAAAAACACATGTTGGACCAGAATGGATCATGTGTTTGACGCTTTCTAGATTAACAGAAACAGAATATTAATGGATTTTCTCTATTAAGCGGGTGCAGAATGTTAAAACAAGGAAAAAGAAGAATGGTGGAATATTCTTCAATCAATTTCTCAATTTTTCTCTCTCAATATTTTCGTTAAAAAACAGGGAATCCACAGAGTTGTTGTATTGGGGATTCAAAAGCCAAATGCACTGACTCCAGGTAGTCTTGTTGTACTCTTGGGTCAGGTCATTTTATAGCCGACCGGTTTCTGTGGTGAAGAGTGGTTGAACCACATTCATCAGGGCTCAGAATATGGGCCGGTGAGTAAAAGCCCTCTTCATTACTGTTGCAGCGTTGTCTGCATTAATAATGTTCCTCTACCCTATCCATGTTGCTGGTTGCGCACAGAGGGGTAACAGGTGGCCTGAGACCTGCTACTTGAGTCTGGGTCTGGCGGGCCACGCTGAAAGAGAACCTGAAATAAACAAGAACTCTGAGTTCTCAGGAGGTTCTAGAGGTCCAGGGGAGTAGCAAGGTAAGCTCAGGAAGTCAGGAATAAGAGGGTCAGGCAGCCTACCCTTTGAATTCAGAGGGGGACAAATGAGAAACCAAGAATAAGAGGGTCTGGGACCCTAAGTGAGTTGGATACTTGGCAGGAGAGTGAAACAAGGGGATACATTGAAGTTGTGTGAGTCTGGGACCCACTTCAAAATAAGAGAATGTGAAGTAGAGGGTCTGGGACCCCAAGTGAGTTGTATACCTGGCAGGAGAGTGAACCAAGGGTACACCGCAGAGCTGTGTGAGTCTGGTACCCACACCCACCCGAGAAACTAAAGTTTAAAGTCAAAGGTGTCTGTGACCCTGTGAGCGAAAAGACAGAGACAATTCATGCAAACCTATTGACTTGGCAGGAGAGAGAGTGTCATGCTTACCTGAGTTTCCGCGGGAGCAGTGGAGTCCTCTGGCTCTTCTCTCACTTCCTACTTGCCCAATACTGCTGGAAGGACTATCTGCCAAAAAAGGTGACTGGTTTAGAATGAGAGGTGAATAGCCCAAACCCCACCCCTCTTCCCTGTCCCTTCTAAATCTAGAAGTTTTAGTTCCCCCCTAACTAACGCATGACTCACCTTTCTCTTTTATTTGGTGAGCTCTCCATCCTGCTCTTGCAGGGGCGCAGTGTCTGGGGCCGGTGGGCGTCATTGGAGATGGCCGCTAGTAACAACTAATGTTCAGGTATGTTTTCAGTTCAGATAAAGTCTGGGACCAGTTGCCGCACTGGTCGGTTTTCTTGTGCCAAAGGTAAGTTCAGGAAACCAGTTCAATCATTGGATTCAGAGTTGGCCTAGCAGGTAAGTTCTGGTACCAGGTAACTTCAATATCCCAGTTGCCTCACTGGGTTGCTTGCATTGCGTGATTTAAAGTCTGAATGCGGAGAGCGTGCAGAGAGTGAAAGTTTACGATTCTAACCTTTGTCTTTCCTTTACACAGGACCGCTCCGTGAGTCACTAAGGTACTGGACGGTTGAAGGAGTAAGAGGAAGGACCAGAAACAGTTCCAGATGAAGACCGCACACCAGAGGTGAGTTTCTGTTGGCGGTCTCGGAGTGGTACCTTAGCGAGCAGCAGAGAGAGAAAAAAGCCCTGATGCAAAGCCTGTTGTTAATCACCTGTTCTTGTCTTCCTTTTCAGGTGCTGGTATGCTGTGGGAGCTGCAGGACGCAGGCGTGCGACTCCAGAGAAGGAACCTGCTGTCAAACTCATCTTTCTGCCTCGAAGCCGACGATCGTGGAATCCACTCGGAGATAACAGGTAAGCAGGAGGAGTCAGAGTAAGCGTGTGATACAGAATTCACACGAAGCGCGTGTTGGTCTCTGGGCGTGGCTTATCTAGGCAGCTACACCCAGAGACTAGACCGCACTGCTTGCTTTGAGCTGGAAACCATTGTCCATGTTGGAAGAAGCAGGAAGTTCTCTTGAATGCGATTGGATGATGAGGTTTTCCTGATGACACACTCCTGGTTCTCAAGGCCTTAACCCATGCCGCTCCTGCCTGCCTTCCCCACCTATCCCTATGGACCAAACAAAGAGGGCCTGAACGTAGGCCCCTGGCCCTTAACCATGACAGTCTTCCCCCTTAAGGCCCCTCCAATGGTGTGTCCTCTGGTCCTGGCTTGGTGGTATTGTCTCTATGAAATTTACGTACCAGACGGGGGGAGTGTAGGTTCCCACTAGGTACCCATGACCTGTCCTGAGGCCTGTATCCTTTCCAATATATTAAGTAATACAGGACCTTTTTTACAACTTTGGAGTCTAAGATTTGCTTGACCTCATATTCTGGCTCTTCGCCCTCTACTATTATGGGAGCAGGTGGCGCTTGTATTCGGGTCCCAGGTTGTACCGGTTTTAGTAAAGAAACATGGAACACTGGGTGGATGCGCATTTGAAGTGGTAGCTGGAGCTTCATGGTCATAGGTGAGACTACTGCTTCGATTGTAAATGGGCCCAGGAATGTGGGTTGGAATTTTCTGGCCCCTTTCAATGGAACATATTTTGATGCTAGCCATACGGAGTCCCCTACTCGATAGGCTGGAGCTTCTTTTCGGTGACGATCGGCGTGTCTCTTTTGTGTAGCCTTAGCTGCTTCCAGGTGTGTTGTCACACCTTTGACAGCTTGTGTGATTTGTTCATGTAGAGTCTGGGTGGCTGGCATTTTGATGATCTCTGGTGGGTCGTACGCAGATGTTCGAGGGTTCTGTCCCTACATTGTGTAAAAAGGAGTCAACTGTGTAGAACTGTGCGTTGAGTTGTTGCAAGCATATTCTGCTATCCATAGGATTTCTGTCCAGGAGTGATCAGTTTGATGCAAAAGACAACAAAGGTATTGCTCCAGGGTTTGGTTTGTGCATTCTGTCTGTCCATCAGTTTGTGGATGGTGACTTGTAGACAATCAGATCTCTAACCTGACCAAAGAGCAACATTTCTTCCAGAATTGTGACACAAACTGGCTTCCTCTGTCGGAGATTACCACGAACGGGAAGCCATGTAGCCTCACTATGTTGTTGAGAAAGACTCGGGCCAAGACTTGGGCTGATGGAATGCATTTTAATGCAATAAAATGAGCCATCTTGGTAAAGAGGTCAACAACCACTAAAACAGTGTTATAACCAGAGCTGGGTGGTAAGTCTGTGATGAAATCCATGGAAATGGTGTGCCAGGGTGTGGGTGGTATCGCCAATGGTTGTAATAAGCCAGCTTATTTTTGTCTTGAGGCCTTATTTTGAGCACAAGTTCCACACAAGTTGATAAAGTCGGTGATGTCTTGCTGCCAAGTAGGCCACCAATAGGCTCTTTTCATTTTCTTCATGGTCTTTGCTATTACAGGGTGCCCTTCAATGGGTGAGCTGTGGTAAATTGTAAGAATTTCTTCCTGCAGGGTACGTGTTGGGAGGTATAGGCATTTCTGGTAATATGTCAGCCTATCTTGGACTGAAAAGCTGGTTCCTTTCTTGGCCCACGTCAGTAGTTCCTCCTTTGGTAAGTTGTTTCTTATCTTCTTTTTGATCTCTTCCCAAAGACTGTCTCCACAAAGGCCTAGGATTCTGTCCCCCGGTACGATATTCACTGGATCGGGGACATAGAAGGCTTCTTCCCCTTTGCCTATCCGCGATAGTGCGTCTGCTTTGCCATTCTTGATTCCAGCTCTGTAAGTGATCACAAAATCATGCTCTGACAGAAATAGGGCCCAGCGGAGTTGTCGGGATGATTGGGCTTTAGCCGAGCACAGGTATTGGAGGTCCTGATGATCAGTTAAGATAGTGATGGTATGTTTGGCTCTGAGTAAAAATGCCTCCATTCTTTGTGGACTTCTTTGATTGCCAGCAGTTCCTTATCCGTGATCGCATAGTTCAGTTCTGCGGGAGAAAATTTCTTCGACCAGAAAGCTACTGGGTGAAGGTGGCCAGTGGTTATATTCCTTTGAGACCAGGTGAGTATAGCTTCCCCCTTCCTGTTGTCCATTTTAATGCCTTGTGGAGATAGTAAGAAAACCAAGAAACTCTACTTCGGTGACCTGGAAGGAACATTTTTCTAATTTGGCATATAGATGTTGTCACGTAACTTGCGGAGAACTGCTCGCACATGTGACACGTGTTTTTGAGGGGTTGCCGAGTAGATGAGGGTGTCATTGATATATACTATGGCGCAATCATCCAGTAGTTCTCATAGGACATCGTTCATAAAGTGTTGGAATCCAGCCGGGGCATTACATAGCCCGAAAGGCATCACTTGGTATTTGTAGAGACCGTACCTGGTGCGAAATGCAGTTTTCCATTCATCACCTTCTTTGATGCGTACCAGGTGATAGGCCCCTCTGAGATCCAATTTTGTAAATATCTGAGCCCGGCTTACTTGGTCCAGTAGTACAGGGATTAGTGGCAGCCGATACCTATTCTTTACCTTGACCTGATTTAGTGCTCTGTAGTCGATGCAAGTTCGTAAATCTCCCTCTTTTTTGGGCACAAAAAAGAGGGGAGAGGCTGCGCGTGACTTCGAAGGACGGATGAAACCATTTGAAAGGTATTGGTCCAGGTAGTTTTTTAGATGAGCGTTTTCATCTTCTGTCAAGGCGTAAATCCAGCTACATGGGACTCATGCTCCTGATATTAAATCAATTTCACAATCGTAGGTGTGATGTGGTGGTAATGTGTTGGCCTGTTCTTTGGCGAATACGTCTTGGTACTCCTGGTACTCAGGGGGTAAGGCTCCTAGCAATCTTAACACAGGTGTGGTCTTTGGAGACGCGAGTAGTGGGAGTTGAGACACCTGGTTTATAGTCCCATAACAATGGTTGCACTCCTTTGGGAAGGTTAATGTTCTGGCGCACCAGTCTATCTGGGGATTGTGCTTTTCGAGCCATGGTATGCTGAGTATCATCTGAAACTGTGGGGCTGAAATGAGATCAAAGGAGACCCGTTCTTTATGTCCATTGTGACAGAGCAGAAAAATGTCTGCAGTACATTGGTTTACTGGGCCGGAGAGTAATTGCATTCCATCCACAGCGGTTACGTTCTCTGCGGTTGTCTTTGCACAAATAGGGAGTCCCATTCTACCAGCCGTGGCCAGATCCATGTACTTTCCGATGGTGCCACTGTCAATAAAAGCTTCAATAGCATGCAGTTTGATTGGTTGTTGTTGGTCTATAACGACCACCGGAATAGCAAAGTGTGAGGTCTGATTAGTTCTTTCCTCGCTCAACAAACCAACCTCTTAGTTTGCCAATCGCACTGGAGTTTTCCATCTCGGTTGGAGCCTTTCCCCCATCTCTGGCTCCTACCGTCTTTCGTGGAGGCTTGGTGGTACAGTTGCAGAGAAAATGTCCATCCTGACCACAGTACAGGCACAATTGTTCTTGTCGTCTTCGGTCTCGCTCTGCCTTGATGAGTGGTCCACGTATACCACCTAACTGCATGGGTTCAGGATGGGGTTCTGCAGGTGGACGACCTGGTGTTTCCTTGGGTCGCATGTAAAAGGTTCTGTTCTCTGAGCGGATGCGATCAGTCTTACTGGTCTGTAAGCAGTGATCTAGTTGGATGGTCAAATCAATGAAGTCCGCACAGTTATCAGGCGGATTTACCACCTGTGCCAGTGCGTCCTTGAGGTCCCTACGCAGAACCCTGTAGAACAAGGAGATTTGCTTCTTCTCGGGCCAGTTTGCCTTATCTACAAGCCAATTGAACGTAGCCACGTAGGCCAAAAGGTCTTGGTTACCCTGCTGGAGAGACAGCAGTTCATCATCCACGGCCTGCCCTTGTGTGCGGCGGGCAAAGAGTTTCTCTAATTCCTGCTGGAAACCGGAGTAATTCCAGAGGAAGGGGTCATCCCTGTTTACTAATGGGATTGTCCAATCCGTGGCATGACCTCCCAAGTAAGAAAGTAAAAAGGCCACACAAAAAGTGTAAGCGACACTGGTTCATAAATGTTCCAAACCTTTTTGGGTCTCCCATGAATCTTTCTGGAGGCGCTAACGGTATGTTTCCCGGAGGGACCACTTGCACTGGTGTCACAGGTTGGGATTGTAACGACAGGGCTGAGGTGTTTGTAGCTCCACCTGGCAACGGAGCTAGGCCCGCCTGGGTTTGTAATAGTTGCCGGGCTATCTCATCTGTCTTATCTCTATTCACTACCAGTTCGCACCTCAAAGCGTTTGTTTCTGAACGAGCTGCATGCACTTCTGCTGTTAGTTCTCCCAGTAGCTGTGACAGCTGATCGACCCCCGAGGTCTCTATCGCTCAGGCAGATTGGTTTAAGGAAGGCTTTGTATTCTTTCATGCTTACCTGAGTCTCCGCGGAAGTGATGGAGTCCTCTAGCACTTCTCTCACTTCCTACTTGCTCAATACTGCTGGAAGGACTATCTGCCAAAAAAGGTGACTGGTTTAGAATGAGAGGTGAATAACCCAAACCCCACCCCTCTTCCATGTCCCTTCTAAATCTAGAAGTGTTAGTTCCCCCGTAACTAGTGCATGACTCACCTTTCTGTTTTATTTGGTGAGCTCTACATCCTGCTCTTGCAGGGGCATATTGCCTGGGGCCCGGTGGGCGTCGTTGGAGATGGCTGCTAGTAACGGCTAATGTTCAGGTACGTTTTCAGTTCAGATAAAGTCTGGGACCAGTTTCTGCACTGGTCGGTTTTCTTGTGCCAAGTTCAGGAAACCAGTTCACTCACTGGATTCGGAGTTGGCCGTGCAGGTAAATTCTGGTACTAGGTAAGTTCAATATCCCAGTTGCCTCACTGGGTTGCTTGCATTACGTGATTTAAAGTCTGAATGCGGAGAGCATGCAGAGAGTGAAAGTTTCTGATTCTAACCTTTGTCTTTCCCTTACACAGGACCGCTCCGGGAGTTACTAAGGTACTGGACGGCTGAAGGAGTAAGAGGAAGGACCAGAAGCAGTTCCAGATGAAGAGCGCACATCGGAGGAGAGTTTCTGTAGGCGGTCTCAGAGTGGTACCTTAGCAAGCGGCAGAGAGAGAAGATGGCCCCAATGCAAAGCCTGTTTTTAATCACCTGCTCTTGTCTTCCTATTCAGGCGCTGGTATGCTGTGGGAGCTGCAGGACGCAAGCGAGTGACTCCAGAGAAGGAACCCGCTGTCAAACTCATCTTTCTGCCTCGAAGCCGACGATTGCGGAATCCACACGGAGATAACAGGTAAGCGGGAGGAGTCCAAGTAAGCGTGTGATACAGAATTCACACGAAGCGCGTGTTGGTCTCTGGGCGTAGCTTATATAGGCAGCCACAACCAGAGACTAGACTGTGCTGCTTGTTTTGAGCTGGAAACCATTGTCCATGTTGGAGAAAGCAAGAAGTCTCTTGAATGTGATTGGATGATGAGGTTTCCCTGATGACATGCTCCTGGTTCTCAAGGCCTTAAGCCATGCAGCTCCTGCCCACCTATCCCTATGAACCAAACATAAAGAGGGCTTGAAGGTAGGTGCCTGGCCCTTAACCATGACAGAGACCCAAGCCACGTTTGCAAGTCTGGGACATATGAGAGACTGAGAACAAGAGGGCCAAGAACTCTTGAACTGATAAAAGGAATGCTATCCTTGATAGCGGAGTGTGTCAAGCTGGTAGGTCACAGGAACTGTGAAGTCAGGGAACAGTTTGTCTTGAGTCATTCAGAGACTTTATCTCAAGTCTAGAGAAAAGGAGTACAAGCCTAGCATTGGGATTCTACACCTGGTAGTGCAGCATACCACGCTGGTAGGATATAGGGACTGTGAAGTTAAGCAACAGTTCATTGTGAGATATTCAGGTCTTAAGATAAGAAGAATAGTTCTAGGCGAAAGGAGCACAACCCCTGCCTTTGGCATCCTGTATTTTGGGACATTATTTTTCATCACTGTATTGCCAGCGGGACTGGGAACATTTCTGTTGTTTGAGAGCCCAACAAACACTTGTTACTTCAAAGAGACCATCCTTGCACAGTTATCTTATACTATTAGTGTTATGGAAAGTAGTAGGATTTGGACACGACGCTGAACTTTACTTTGGACATTTTGACACTGTTAGTTTCATTAGCTACTTTTGATGAGGCAGGGAAACCCCTCTTAGAGATAGAGCTTGCTAGGATTTCCTCCAAAAACCAATCAACAGGCCACCCTTGTGTCCGGCTCTTACGCCTACACTCTTACAATACCATGACTGCTAACCTGACCAAAAAGATGAGTTATGCGTAGATTAGAAATGCAGAGTCCGCGGATGTCCATCTGCATTGTTTCCTCTTTCCTGATACAAATCAAGACATGTTTTGTGTGTGCTGAAACATCTTCCCCAACATTTCTTAAATTGAATGAGTTTAAATACAACTACAGCTTTAAAAGCATAATAAGGGCATGTGTTGATTTTCACCTTAGGTCTTCACATTCACAGATTATCGGCTGTGGTCTTTAATGCTAGTTATGAGCCGAAGCAATCACAAAGGTAGCAAAGGTAACCACAGTGTTCAAGTGAAGTGAAACACAGCAATGTTGGTAACCATTCTGTATTGTACAGAGCAGCTGAACTGAATGTACACCTAGAAAACTGCATGTTAAGCTGTATTCTAGGTTTCTGGGATTTCACCCAGCCCTGTCCTCGTCCCTCTTACTGGACCGTTGACCTCATATCATTTATCATGTTCAATGGCCCTTCCAATAAGTAGTGGTAATTGTATTATACTCTTTATATACACATATTTCAATTGATCTTTTCTTATTCTAATTCTGAATGTTCTTCCTTATTTGTCCCCCCATATGCGTGCCCCAGGGGTGGCCTGTATTGTCTTTAGCATCATGGATTATTGCAACTCTCTCTTTTTAGCGTAACCAACATATTTAATTCAGCGTCTTCAAGTTTGGCAGAATCTGGCTGCCAGATTTGCTACTCAAGCTCCTTGTGGGGTCCATGTTTCTCCTATTTTGCATTCACTTCATTGGCTCCTGTACTTAATTCATTTTAAATCTCTGTGCATTGTCTACCTCGCCTTTTATGGCCTGGTTCAGAGACGTCATGGAGAGAGTACTGTGAACGCAGATGCTTTGAACCTAGACTGGCGCAAAGTCCTGTGGTTGTGCAGCCTCACTCCCATGCACTTTAGAGCCCAAAGTGCAAAGCTGGTAAAACTCATCTTTGCGTCTGACTAAAGTACTCCAGCTGCTGGATTTTTAATTATTTGCACTATATCCTTTGCCTGCACACTACTGTGCTTTCCCGCCTTAAACATGTACTCACATCTTGAAGGCCCTGTCCCCTCTTCTGGAACGGCTTGAGGTTTCTCTGCATTGCATAGCTCTAAAGATGTGTTCTATACCAGGTGGAAGATTAGGGTCACTAAAGCAATTGACCCACTCTAACAGTATTGTAAATATACACTTAGTTTCTTCTCTGTTAGACCAAAGTGACATGCACCTTTTATCGCATTCCTCTTATCGCATTAAAAAAAAAAGGTTTGAGCGTAGTTGATACAAACTGAACACACCAAAAACATACAATGGAAAGTATGAGTTCTGCATGCATCAAATTCGTTATTCAACCAAGGAGAGAGTGAGCAATAGCTTGGCAGAGTTGCCAAGATTTTGTCATAACAGAATGGAAAACTTCGAGCCAAACAGTGAGAAATGTAGAATGCTCGATTAGGCTCCTCCTCCTGAATCACAGGAGCATGATAAGAATTTTCCAAATTTAAAAATGACTCGCTGTACACATTCTGTTATCAAAAATCAATACTTCTCATACCACCAAACTTCAAATAACATAGTGAAGCAGGGATGTTCTGTATGTATTTGCATCAGAGACCGATTTCACCCAAAGGTACCCCAAGATCCTCGCCCCACCCAGAACCCGTAGACCCACGCAGAAAACAGAACCTTCACCAAAATAAAAAGGCTTCTTCCCGGGATCAATGCAGCATAGCGGTACTCTCCCAGACAATACTGAAAGTAGAGAGGGACCCCGTCCCCACTCACACCTACACAGGCATTGAAGAGGTACCCATTGAGGCCAAATTGTACAATATATTTCTGGGAACTATGACACACCCGGGGACTCGGCCATTTTCAACTCCTGTTTGTGCCAGACTCTGGACAGACACCAGTTCTCCACAAGAAACAGGAATGTCTGTGTTCCATCCAGTGTCTCCAGTTGTCCGAGAGTCTTTGGGCAGTCCAAACTCCTTACTAGCGGTAGGAGCAGACAGCCCCCCCATATTCAAGAATCCAGATGAGTGGCTAGGCCAGTACTCGCAACAAAGAAAAAATAGGAGTAACTAGTGCCTGTGTGTAAGTCCCTTTATGCCACCTGCGCTACTCAGGTGATGTTTTCCGATCAACAGCATGAGAAGCACATTCCACAAAGAGGACCTGCGCTATAGTGCTGCCTGATATGCAAGAAGCAAATACGTTGAAAAGCTTTCTTTTCATTTACACAGCCCATGAAAATCCATTGGCGAATGATAAAACACTCTGGGCTATTAAGAAAGGCTGTGCATAGTGTGGCATTCATGCTATGGGGATGTAGGAGTTATGGCTGGCAACTAGCTTGCAAGTTGACATTGCCATCAGCAAAGAACTTTTAGATTCCAAGGCAAATACCTATTTTTTGACTTGCCTAGAAAATACTCTATTACGTGTTCACTCCTTAAAATAATATCTTTACTCACAACTTCTCAGTCTAGAGCACAGTCTCAGTTACAGACGCCTTGCAGCTTCTGGGAAATGCAACTCTAACCTGGCCTTGGAAATCTTATGGAGGCTTTCTGGGTTCCATTTAAAACCCCTAGAAGGAACTTTTCCTGCTCAGTGTCCAAGCAGTGCAACACAACAGCTTCTCTAAGAGCCATCTAAGCAGAGTACTTCTATTGGATCGGGCACTGTGAAACTACTATGGTGGTGATTTGACACAGTCATAAAAGTAGGGTAACATAACTTCTATTCCTATTCACGAGAGCCAGAGCAAACCTTATTGGGACCCAGGTCATTTGGGTAATCCTTTGTTGATCTCAGTGTTTCTCACTGTACTGGTTGTTTGTACACTGTCTTCTGTTCCAGCAGCAACAGTTTGTCACCGGCCGGTTGACAGTGCTTTATTGCATTATGGTTTTTGGCACTATGCACACTGATATTAATGTTACATATAGTGATCCATTCTTGTAGGAAATGTATATCATATTATAATGATATAGTAACCATATTTTTCTTAGTGTACTGGAACAATGCTATGTGATGCCACTTCCTGTTTTGTGAAGGGGTAAAAGGTTGTCTGCCATCACTTCCTGTGATTTCACTGGGTGTGGGGTCAAATGTCATCAGTTCCTGTGATGTCATCAGAGGTCAAAAGTCGTTTGATCTCACATCTGCTACCCCTGGTAGTTTGGTGAAATGACAGCTCTGGCCTGGAATATTTTTAACCTAAGTTATGTCCCTACATTCCATCTCTAGCTCTCCACTCTCAAGATGCTTGTCTTGTTCATATTCCACGTTTTAAATGTTCCCATTGGGGGGGACGTGCTTTCTCAGCGGATGCAGCTGTTTTATGGAACCAACTTCCGTGTTCACTCCAGGCTGCTGAAAGCCATCTGATTTTCAGACGTTCTATGAAAACGCACCTTTTTTTTAAATTGAGGGGTTAACAGTGTGGTAGTTGCTCTACATGCGTGTATTCAGCGTAAAGATGGCCGGTCTATGCTGCACTTTAGAAATAAACTTAACATAACATATCTTTTATAATGTTCCATTAATAAGGTTTCCCTTTTTTCTTTGGTTGGCTTTTTTCTAATATAAGTTTCAGTTGATGATTTTTCTGTTTAACTTTGTGCGTATTCCTTGGTGCAACTTGCTGTGGTATTACCTTTGTATTTTTAAGTTAGAAATGAGTTGTTACTCTATCAAAGTATGTGTAGTTTTGCAATTCCAATAGTTATCTGCTTTGCGGTAGATGCATCTACAACTGTCAGACTAGGATACATTGTTCTTATCTTCTGCTAACTCGTGTGTATTTGATTAAGATCCAAAATTTGTACAGAAAAAGAAATCACATTTTTTCTATTATCCCTCGAGGTCTTAACGTTCTTTTTGTCTCACTGCTTGTGTCATGGTGTACACTGACATGTGTGTCACAGTGAGCCTATTTAAGGCCCTCTTGACTATTAGCGTTCTTTACAAAATGTGGTGTTCACTTTTTATCCAACTCACATTTATATTACAAAATGCAGAGACAAACATTGAGGTCCTACCTTCACAGAAACAGCCAGTAGCCAACTCCAGCCAGGAGACAGGAAGATTGGCTAAGATTGGGGTTTTAAGAAGATGCAAGGTATGGGGGCAGTAGAAAAGAGCGAGCTGAGGGATGCTCTGGGCAGGGAAACAAATCAATGAGCATGGTTGTAAAATGGATAGATAGGGGTGAGCTTAGTGCAGTTTATTTAGCACTAGCTTTGAGACTGTGGTTAAAAAAGGCGTCTCTATTTGCCATAACAATGTATATGTCACCCCTGTGAAGGCGGTGTCACAGATTAAGGACAATGTGCCATGAGCTTTTCAAGTTAGGTGGTTAGGGGCAGCCTGAAGAAAAGTGAAATTGCTTTATGTACAGAGCTCTAGAGAGTTATGTCTCTCACCACAGTCCCTTCACCAAACTCACATTCATATTACAAAATGTAGAGCAAAAAATGGATGTCCTAGAGAAATAGCAGACCCATGCAGCCAGGCGACCAGAGAGAGCGACTGGGAATGGGAATGGATTTTAGCAAGAAGCCACTGATGTATATGTTATCGTCATAGCAATCTTAGTGGATAATTTTACTAATACTAAAATAGGCATAAATATTCCTTGTCAAAAGAGAAGAGATCAATGCAAATGCAGCTAAGCATTTCTGCACACCTCACTTACATATAAGTGGAAGGGTCATGGGATTTGGGCAGATCATGGCATTTAGAGAAATGCAGGAATTGACCCAGGATCTTGCCTTGATTCACGGGGCGTAGCCACTGAAACACTTCGCGCCCCACCCTCAAGGATGCCAGAACAGTCGGGCACGGAGTACATCTTTATATTGTAAATGTCCTGGGTCGTTACTGGTGCAATCCCACTTGCAGTTCTGTACTCCCTGCAACCATGGATAGCGGTGGGGTGGGGTGCAGCTGCTACCCGCGCTGCGCCTGTAATATATTGTGACCAAAGGAAGAAAAAGCAAACACAGCCCATGGAGAATTCCTGAAGCTGCACTTGTATTTACCAATCCGCTTTTAAATTAAAACCACAAACAAAACGTTCCTTTATAACCTAGACGCACAAAACGGGGTGCATGTGGTGGTGTGGTGGTGTGGTGCTGCAGGGGTTGCGGCCAGTGACCAAACAATATCCAACGACACGTATTCCGTTGAGAAATAGGATGTAATGCTTTAATGTTAACACTGCAAGGAGTATATGATTGTTTACATGCATTTCGCATATATGGCATCTGAGTGCCACCATGTTTTTCTCCTGCTCAGCCTCCCTCCTTGAGCAGTTAAATACGATTAGTGCTGTGCATGATGTTCTTTCTGTTGCATTCTTTGAATATCCAGTTTGTGTCAAACAGAAAATCGTAGAAAGACGTTGGATGTAGAATATAGTCCACATTAGTGCGTATATAACAAACGCACTAAAGTAAATAGTGAAGATTCTGCTGCACAGCCAACAGATATTACGCTGGACCCTGACACAACATTAACAAGGCAGCATCTCAGTTCATATGCATTGGTGCTAACTAAAAGTGCATTTTGCATCAGTGATGTCAGTTCCCTGATGTCATCAGGGTCGAAGGTCACATGATATCCCTTCCCGTGATGCTTGCATTGCCTAAGGCTTTGTAACATCATTTTCTATACGAATTGACATGCCTGTACACAGCTCACAGTATTTCAGATTCCCATAAGCTTTATCTACAACTTTCTTTATTGGCCTTAATGTTTAATGTTGTACTGACATCTGAGCAAAAGAGTTGCAACGCCCACCGTTCAGTACGTAATGGCCATAGGAATGATTGGAATTGTATTCAGAGTGATTGCCTAGAGAGAACACTGTAACGTTCCTGCCCTTAAGAACTGTATGCCTGAATCACAGTATTAGAATCTGCCATGAACAGCAATCCTCTTCCACTGTGCCAGAAAACAGCATGGCAATCAGGGGAGGACTGGAAACGTGTGGTCTCGGGGGCAGGTTTGGCCCATAGTGCAATGCCCCAAGCCAACAGTGCAGTCGCCCCAAATTCCAGAATAAGCATTCTCAATGCCCACAGTGCAGTCGCCCCAAATTCCAGAATAAGCATTCTCAATACCAACCTCTTCCATTCCTACACATTCTCAGGTATATATAGTAGACATTATTGACATTACTTTCCTTTATGCAACATATTTTTCAGTTTTGTTTGTGGTTTCTAAGAGACCTTGACCCCTGGAAATTCTCCACTTACCAAACATAGTAAATTTATTTCACCAGGCTCATACAATTGGTAAAATGGAAAAGCTGGGATTTGAGCACAGTTTTCAATGTGTTACAGTTTGTAATTTGTCAGCCGGTTACGTCTTCTTCCATTCCATTGCATCTTTAGTTTTGGAACAATGTACAGAGGTGGTGAAGCTATAGAATTAAGTGGTGGAACAGAGCCATTGCTGGGTTTGCTCACAGAGTCATACATGAGCTGGCATGGCAAAATACCCATGTATGGCTTCCTGCCTCCCAGTCCAGAACCTATACTTGAACCATGTGTACTTATTCACCACAAAATAATACCCTCACTTGTCATCCTGCCAGCTCACCAGTATGATTAACATAAAGTGTTGACAATATTAATAGAATAACACTATGGAGTATAAACCCATATGCTTGAGGTTTTCTCTACATGTAGTTAAAGAAAATAAGGCACAATGATGAACAGTGATTTGCTCAGGATCACATAATGTGGAAAATGGGGATGCTTTCTGCTTTCTGCAAAATTGTTATTCAAGACTTAAACTAGTATACTGTATAGACCTTGAACTAATTCTATTTTTCAAAGCACTAGTGTATCTACAAGGGGGGGGAGGTGGGATGAGAAACCTGAGGGTATTCTGACTCTTACTCCCCTTGGATCCTCTATGCAGGTGGCCAGGGAAAGGCAATTGCTTTTGGATGCTGACCCTGGGGGTGGAGAACTGAGGGCGGATCACCCAGGTGGAGGGTCCTTGGGGATTGGGAGTGGGACGCACTTAGGAGAGACATGGTTTCCCCCTTTTCCTAGTGTGAGACAGGCATGGTATCTACAGATGACACAGACAACTAAAAGAAAAACATTATTTTACTGGTCAGGATGGTGCAACGCCTACTTTGCCCTAACTCTAAGATGGGAATGTTCCCAATCAGAAAGTAAACAAAGGGAAGTCTAAGTCGGTCAGTCAAAAACAAAATACTTTCTGTGTCAAAACCTATGCTTGCCCTCACTTCTATAGAATATTAATGTGTATGGGACTTGGTAAACTTAATAGTGTTCAAAGTAAAAAATATTTTGTCAATGAAGTTCTTTGGTAACTCTCTTCCCCAAGTTCAAGGCACTCGGGGATCACAAAGGTCCACAGGCTTCTCAGGATTCCCTTGTCAAAAGTTCACAGCACCTTATTTGGCTTCTCCGGGTTCCCGTTCCCCGAACCCAAAGGCCCTTTGGTTTACACTCTTCAATGTGTCTCCCAGGCTACTCTTACCCAAGCTTAGACCCTTTCGATTCCACAGAGTTCACTTTCAAAATACCAAGGTTCAACTGATTAAGTTCCACTTTCTTTAGCATAAAAGTTCAACTTGCTTAACACAAAAGTTCCACTTGCAAAACCATGACAGTTCAACAGGTTTCCTTCAGGGTTCCCGTCCCCATTCTCAATAGATCCTCTTTGCTTATTTCACTTTAGTTTATCAGGCAGTTCATTTGTTCAATGGGGCTCCCTTGGTCGTGGTACAGTTGTCAGACCGCACAATCCACCCACTACAGGTCGTGCAACTAGGTGCCCTGGGCCTCAGCTGTGCCCTCTTGTTAAAGTTCATTACGCCAAAATAATATTCTCTTTCAACATTCACTTGCTTTATGTGGGATGTCTCAACCCACTCATCCAAGCCCTGCAACATCAATAGGCATTGCTGGCAGCAGAAACATCAAAATGGCCACTGGAAAGCATGCTGCTCGCCAGAAATCACCAGAAAATGTGCAGTGAAAACCTGAAAAATAGGCTGCCATCCACTTTTGCCTATCTTAGTGAGCACCGGAGACCACTGCCAAAACCCATCCTTTGGCTGCTCACAGAGCAAAATCTCTGCCAAGGAATACAGAGCTGTCTCAAAAATCAGTTTTTATTTGGTGTCAAATTTGCTAAAATCAAGGGTCACAAACCACCTAAAAAGATCCAACCTCCTTTTTCGGTGTTCCACATCATTATACTGTGTGTTATTAGAACACAATCCACTTTTAAAGATATGTCATGGAAAGACAGCTATCAAAATGGGTGTAGTACCATTACTCGCCTCTGTCAGGTGCTGGCGATTTATAATTCTGACAGGAGAGCTGTGTTTTAGAAGTTTACTATGCCAAAGAAGAGAATTCCATCAAAATGCCATATAGAGTGCCACACAGTGATTTCATTGTTGAAAAAGACTTGATTTAAAGATATGTTGCTTATTGTGAGTTTATAAATATATTTTTTTACAAGGAAGTATGTTACAATTGATCAGAAAGTAACTTGATGCAGTTAAAACTCCAAAAGGCTTGCTTCCCATGAGAACCCTTCACACCTTTTCCCTGGACAAAGGAAACCTCCCCTGCCCTGGGATAAGAGATTGACAGACTGGTGTGAACAGGAACTAGCCAAGGCACCCTGGCCTGCTGCTCTCACTCAAGACAATGGATTCTTTGGGATGAATAGAATATGCTGATTTGGGTGTGACTGGTAAACAACTGCTCTGGGAGAGACAGGACCTCTGAGGCAGCCAGATTTAGGCGCGGAGACAAACCGATGTGGATTCAGGTAGCCCAGCAAATATATGTTTTATAAAATTGCGTATAACAAATTTTACCAAGCTGACAAAAATATGAAACTTTGGGATTCTTAAAATGAAAAATTCACCCACAATTTAAGACTAAGCTGGACGCCGTTTGATGTTCTGAGACTAAACCCCAGAATTATTAATATTGCAGCTGCAGTGTTTTTGCTATGAACATAAGAATTTACAGGAATGTGCCCAGAGAGGATATGTATATTTGTGTACAATTTGGTGCAGAACCAATATTGGGAAACCCACCAAAAGCGCGAATAAGTTGTCATTTCTGAACTAGAGCTCTTAGGAAGATCAGAGTTGGACAAGAATGTACCTTAAGTAATTTGTGATGTGTATATGTATTATGAACAACTTGTATATCTGGGAAATATGTTTTTTGGGTAAAATTGATTTTCTCTGTAAAAGCAAAGGGGAGGGATTTCAGTTAAGCCATAAACATGACACCGGGTGACACGCTGATTCTCCAGTCAGGGGACAGAGAATCCTCTAACCTATCAAATCCTTGGGGGTTGGGCATAGAGAATCAGCCTTCCCACCGACTTTGGAAACACATAAAAAGAGACTGTTTAGGACAGAGAAAAAACACAATTTTTTCCACTAATCACCGATTCCTGCGAAGCACTCTGCCAGACCAGATCCAGACAATATCCAGACAGAGACTCCAGACTCCAGATCTAGATCCAGAGACCAAACTCTAGAACCCACACTCTAGAACCTTGAAGCAGAGAGGCCTAAACCAAAAGCTGAATCCGTTTCAGCAGGCTTCAGAATCTTTTGCAAACCTGATTCTCACATTCAACAGCCGGGCTGAGCTGACTGCTTCTAGCTAAGAACCCTGTGCTAGAACCGAGGTCCAGACCCAGAAAGCAGTGCTGTAATCCAAGACCCGTCAGATCCAGTTCAAGAGGCCACAGACCGCCGTGCAGTGCTGAACGCAGAACCCAGAGAGCCTGAGACCTGTCCGGTGGCGAGAGTGAAGCCAAACCCCTTTACCAGATCTTTGACGAGGCCCATTCCATTCCAAAGCTAGGAGTGAGTATCTAGTCTAGAACTGTCCATAACCAATCTCTTAGTTTAAAGTAATCCTCTTCCAACCATTTTAACCTGTCCAGTACTGCATTATAGAATCTTGTGTCCACCCTGTTGATTTCAAATCTGTAAAGCGCATCTGTCATTTCTGAAATCTTGATTTTATTTCTGAAAATCTACCTTCACAAAAACATCCGTAACTTTTGAACCGCACATCCTAGAACTGTCATTTTAAAGCTAAGATCCTAAGCTTTCCAACAAACCCAAAACGACATTCCAATTCATTATAGCTTTTCAGTAATCGCGATTTATGCACGCAGAAAAATTGCCGTGAATTGCACTTTGGCTGAATTTCATTTTCTGTCAAAATAGCTGCTCCTTGTTCTCAATTGCTGAAATTCGTTTTCAATTTGATAATCATTCATGAATCATTGCTAGTGTTGACCTGAACCAATCTAAAGTAACTATCACTCATCCTGAATCTCTTTTAGTGAATTAAAATCATTTTAGCATATTTCCCATCCATTGCAATCACATTCAAAAGCATTTTGCCTGTTTTAAAATCATTCCTGTGTCTCTCTAAGCTTGCTGGGGGAACTGGGATTGAATTGCATTGTTGATTAATATTCCTGAAACCTGCCCTCATTTCCATCTCTTCATATTGCATAGGGTGGGGAGTGAGTAGTCACAGGGGAAAAAGTGACCATATTATCTTTTGTTGAAATCATATCAAGTTTATTTCTGTGTTGCATTCTTTCCCATTATTGCAGTTCCTTGAATCATATAAAGTATTCTCTGCTACGGTATCCTTCATATTCATATTCCTAAGTGATTAAAGAGATTGTCAATTGTGTAATATAACCTCTTGTTGATTAACGTCCATATTCATAAGTGTGCTATTCAGATATTCTTTTGTTCATAAAAGTGTGATATATATCTTGTTTAATTCTTCAAATAAACCTTTTAATTTGCAAAACAAACCTACTTCTTGGCTCAGTGAGGTCAGGGGAATTCAAAGAGAGGGGCGTTATATAAGGGTTCATCATCCAGATTTAAAGAACTTTGACATACAAATATATATATAAGGGCTTCCATTGGGCATCCCATCCTAAGCATTGACTTAGTTGGATTGCTCGATTGAAGTCACTTACAGATATATTTTCTTCATATTTTCTTCATATTTTCTTTAATGTGTTTCTGTGGTTCTCCTGGGTCGGTCTCCTGCCTGAGAACCTTCCAAGTATATATTTCTTTATGATGAGGTCTCTGCAGCCATCCTGAATCAATCTCCCGCATGGTGGCCACCCCAATGCTTAATTATTCTTTCTAGTTTTCCTCGGGTTTTGCTCACACTTCATTTATTCACCTAGCTTCCCTTTTCTCTCAATGCCTTTTTTCTCTTGCTTCACAGCTTCACACAGCTCCCCTTTTCTAAGTGTCTTCCTTCATGGCACAGAGGCTGTTTACTTTAAAGTACATTTCACATGGAGACTTTCGAAAACATTAATTCCCTTCTTTGAAGGGACGCAACCACTCCAATACAATGTATACTTTAAAACTGGTTAGAATAGAAGTTTGTCCTTTAGCACTCACAATCAAAGTCTCTCACACAGACCGGCTCCCCTTTGAAGACTTTCCTTTCTATTGCACTTGCAACAGACTTTGTAAAATGCCTGTAGGGGTTCTTCCAAAAGACAACAACGCCATGAGACACACGTATAGGTACAAGGGGACCACGTACACTACATGGATGGATAGTATTCGCCTACTGACTACTACTCACATGATGGGCCAGTGTGCAAGTCACAAATTCTAAAGCTTTGCCTGTAGCAGCTTAGTTTTCTGAGCTGTTTTCAGGCTACTTTATTCTTTCCGAACAAGAAAAGACAACAACGCCAAAGGATAATTTCCTGACCACCGATACCAACGCCATGGACAGATTTTCAGTCGCAAAGGCAGACATGGTATGTTTGGAAGTCGCAGCTTCCTGGACGCACGCCGTTGGCAAGACTACAGCAACAGCTGTGGGACACCCGAGCCTGCAGGAACATTTGCTCACAACGCGCAGTGATAGGGATAGACACATAGGGCATCATCTCCATGATGACCCTTCAAGTGCTAGGAACACAGCCGCGTAGAAACTTCTTTCTCTGTTGAGTGCAGCAGGAGAGAGGACTACAGGCCTGCAGCCCCCACATCTGCAAGTTCAGGTAAGATGCAGGACCATCCTCTACGACCACTAACAAGTACTAACAAGCTCCCATAGTGCGAATTTGTCTACAGCACTGTAACGGGTAACTAACACCAAGGCGTGAGTCAAGCAGCTTCAAACGACAGACAAATGTGTTCATGCTACGTCTGGCACTGTTTTAATATAACTAGTACTTTTTGGTATTCAAACCATGTAGGTCAAACCGGTAGCCGGCTTATATCTTAATGTTGCTCCTTCATATGGGGTTACCAAATGCACCACACAATCTCTGTCCTTTTTCACAGGAGCAGAGACCGCAAGACTCTCCATGACTCGGAGTCCATGCCACCAAGTATGAACCCTGGATATCATTCCCACAGGTAACGAATAGGGACTGTTATTTCTATAGGTATTGCCCTAATAACACTCGGTAGTGGGTTTGTCCTACATCACCACCAAGCATTTATATATACTTTCCCTGTAGGTGTTGACATCGCTTCATTTACCCCTTATGCCACAAAGAGGTGACACCATAATATGTCTACCAACAACCAATTGTCCAACAACAACTACACACGGGTATCCACATTAACAGGTAATATACAAACAGCACCAATGGTTTGCAACAGGTTTTGAGCCATCCAACTCCCCTTCTGACAGGGTATTTTCTTTCCTGTAGGAAGCATCAGGGGTTGCCATGACATGAGCAGACTAGATGTCAGGTAGTCACATAATGCTCCATGGTGCAGAATTTATATTGTGATTGTCTCTAAGGGCTGATCTGTTCTCCGCTGCAGATGCAAGCTGACACTTGGGATCCAAGTCCCGGTGTCATGATGCCTACCCACGGGCATCCAGACCAAGTCCAGCAACCCCGGAAGCAGGCATCATGTTACCCAGAGAAAGCCCAGCAACCCTTGTTAGGGGCTATATGGGTACAGTCCTGGCGTCTATGGTGCCAGGCTCATATGGGGGAACAGTCCTGGCGCCATAGGCACCAGGCTCATATGTTAAAACTTACCTGATGCAGACCATGCTGCAAGAGATCCAAGCCCATGTGAGGCTTGGAAGGGACTACTTTACCTAGGGACTATTTTGTTACTCGGGTGTGGTTGTGGAGGAATACTTAGCTGGGACTACTTTGGAAGCTATTTAAACCACGCCTGAAGGGCAGCACACGCTTCGCGTTATTCTGCATCCTGCAGCGTAATGCTCACTGTGCCTGCAGTCAGCATCCAGCCTCGTGCCACGCCCGCCTCGAGTCCAGAGCGCCTAGAAAGAAGGGAAAGAAGAAGAAAGGTTAGAACAAGAACATTATTGGGTTTCTTACCTGATTCCGGATTCATCGCACCTTTGAACGAGAAAAATACTTTATTTTAAACACGTTGCATCGCCAGCAGCAGCGCCGCGCCATACTCACCGTTCCTCGCAGCATTATGTTGCCGCATTCCAGCACTGTCATGATGCCTACCCCCGGGGACCCAGACCACATCCAGCAACCCCGGAAGCAGGCATCAAGTTATCCTAAGCAAGCCCAACAACCCATGCTAGGGGCTATTTGGGTCCAGTCCTGGCGCATATGGCGCTAGGCTCATATGGAGAGTAAGTCCTGGTGCCATAGGTCCCAGGCTCATAGATTAAAACTTACCTGATGCAGACCATGCTGCAAACTTACCTGATGCAGACCATGCTGCAAGAGCTCCAAACCAAAAGAGGCTTGGAAGGGACTACTTTACTTAGGGACTATTTTTTACTCGGGCAGGGCTGGGGAGAAATACTTACCTGGGACTACTTTGGAGGCTATTTAAACCACGCCCGAAGAGCAGCACACGCTTCGCGTTATTCTGCATCCAGCAGCGTAACGCTCACCATGCCTGCAAGTCTGCATCCAGCCTTCTGCCACGCCCGCCTCGAGTTTGGAGATCCTAGAAAAAGGGAGAAAGAAGGAGAAAAGGTTAGAACAAGAGCAATACCTTTAATCCTTACCTGAATTCCCGATCCATCGCGCCTTCGAGCTGGAAGGAAGAAGTTATTTTAAGCGCGTCGCCTCGCCTGCTGCAACGCCGCGCTGAACTCACCGGCCTTCGCAGCATCTTCACATTCCACCGCATCCTCCTGCATGTTCCCGCCACACTCTGGCACCTAAGGAGAAGACAAGAACAGCAAGGTGAGCCAAGGGAAAACACAGAGGAATATTAGTTACCCCCCCATAGACTTACCTGACCACCGGGGGTACTTTTCTTCTTCATGGGTCGGCGCAGCTTCCACTGCATCTTTGCCGAACCCCGGCCCCTAAGGGGAAACAAAAGGACAGCAAGGTGAAACAAAGGGACTAACAAGGGGAACCCTCCTCACCACAATAGACTTACCTGATTTTACCGCCGGAGGTATTATTCCCCAAGACTTCATACTTTCTCTCAGCGCCTGAATAAGGGAGAAAGCAACAGGTTACATATTGACATTATTTTATCGAACTGTGTTGGAAAATACAAATCCTTACCAGAATACTACTGGTTGCCACGAGGAACTCTTCATTAGGGTCAAGCTGCAACCTGCAAGGAATCGGACAAGAGTGAAAGTCAGGCATTTGAACTCTTACGAACTTTATACTTACGGCGTCTTGCCGGGAATCTCGGAGTCAATATTGTTCTGGAACTCACCAATTCCTTCGAGCCAGTGAAGCAACTGGTTATCAACGTGCCCCTGCGCTCAATTCAGGATGGAGAGCTCATCTTTTCAAACCATCAGGTGAGACTATAAGAGGGGACATTAAAGGCGATCTGTGGGGAGAACAGAGGGGCTGGGGGGATTTACGCTCAACTCCACAGGTGGTTAATTCCCTTTCTCCATTTGCAGAAGAATATTCCTACGGGCCAAGCAAACGGAGCTAGGTGGGCCAGTCCAGTCCGTCATCTCGGCCCTACGTGTCACATTGGTGGAGACCGCAGCTGTCCAATTCCGATCGACGCCTCTGTGGGAGCCAGGTGAGCGTAACAGAACGCAAAGCCTACCCACAAATTCCCACCTGGGCGTTATGGATACCTCAGAGATTGACCAATTGGCCCAATTACTAGGGGAACCGCGGGCCGAAGTGCATTCCGCCTGTCAAGAAACCAATGCTCTTAGGAGAGAACTGATTTTGTCAAAGGAGCGGACTGATGACCTTGCTAGGCAACTATTGCAAAGCCAGGCTGGACAAGCACCCCTGCCTGGTTCCGGGGGAAATCCAGCTCGTGTGTTATCGAGTAACCCTGTGCAAATAAACCTACCAGGAAATATTCCATTAGCTCCACCCGAACGCTTTGCCGGAGATCCCAAAAGGTTTGCCGTGTTTATCAACCAATGCCGCTTGCACTTTTTATGCTGACCTGGAGCCTTCCCAAACGATCAAGCCAAGTTAGCCTTTGTATTGTCATATCTCAGCGGCAGTGCAGCTGATTGGTCAATTCCACTAGTTACTCAGGATGACCCAATTCTTCAGGATTTTCAGGGCTTTCAAACAAGCATGGAAAGACTGTTGCCTGGCACTCCCAAGGACAGGCCCTGGATAACGAACTTTTGTCCCTACGACAGGGTAACCAGGACCTTCTAGCCTACATCGCAACCTTTAATAGGTTGATAGTGGAAACTGGATGGCCTGAGGTAAAACGAATCACGTTATTTCATTGAGGGCTTCGAGGAGAACTCAAGGATATCTTGGCTCAAGTCGTGAACCCAGCTCAAGACTGCGCTGAATATATAGACTTAGTGGTCCAGTTAGATCACAGACTTCAGAACAGAAAGGCTGATCGAGCCAAGTTTGAGAATCGGGTGTTGGTCAAAACACACGCTAACCCCAAAGGAGCAGATGTTTCAGAACCCATGCAAATCGGAGGGGTTAAAGGATCCTTAACCCAGAAGGAAAGAGAAGGGAGACGGCAAATGCAATTGTGTGTATATTGTGGAACTTCTGTGCATTTTCTACGGGATTGCCCTGTAAAACCACCCAAGAAGATGGTAGGAGGTGCTGATAAAAGCCATATGGAGTCAGACTCGGGAAACGACCACGCCCGACATGCGTAGAGGTCCGCTTGCCGAGCTTGAAGAAGGATACTCAGACCTCGCATTTCATCATACCAATGGTTCTCGTAGATCCAGGGCAGCCATCGCGTATGCACGCAGTAAGGGCATACATTGATAGCGTAGCCATAGGAAACTATGTGGACTATGAATTGGCTTCCAGGATGAATCTACCTCAGATGTCATCACCACAGTCGATGGAACTGAAATTGCCTCTGGGCCTGTAACTCATTCCACCGCAGAGATGACACTATTGGGTCAGGATGGGTATCGAGAGACTATTGTGTTTGATCTAATCAAAGCCCCACAGTTCCAAATAATGCTGGGGATACGTTGGTTGGAAACACATAATCCTTGTATTGATTGGCGAGAGAAGAGAATAACCTTCCTGGATTGTGCACAAACCTGTTACCCAAAGAAAAGTCAGAACGCAGGCCTGGCCACAGTAACCGCAGCAGTTATGTAACTACCTCCAGAATACCAAGAATTCCAGAATGTCTTCCAAAAAGAACAGGCAAACACCTTACCTCCTCACAGATCGTACGATTTTCAAATTGATCTCATACCCGTGCACAACCCCCTTGTAGCAGGATCTATGCCCTTACGGAACCTGAGAACCTTCACCTACGACAATACTTGGACCAGTACCTTGCCAATGGCTTTATTCGCCCATCCAAGTCCCCTGCATCTTCAGCTTTGTTCCTCGTGCCCAAAAAGGAAGGTGACCTCAGAACGTGCATAGACTACCGCGCATTAAACCAGATAACTGTTAAGAACCGATACCCATTGCCTCTGATCCCTGAACTACTAGACCAAGTGAAGGACGCTTGTATATACACTAAATTAGATCTCCGGGGGGCATACCATCTGGTAAGTGTAAAAGAAGGCGACGAGTGGAAGACTGCTTTCCGCACTAAGTATGGGTTATTCGAATACCAGATGATGCCTTTCGGGTTGTGCAATGCACTAGCAGCCTTCCAATACTTCATGAACGATGTCCTTCGTGAACTCATTGACGTTTGTGTTGTCGTATATATCGATGATATTCTAGTATACTCCTCTTCAGAATCTGACCATGTGAAGCACGTCCGAGCAGTGCTTGAGAAATTGTGCCAGCACAAACTATATGCAAAACTGGAAAATGCGTTTTTCATGCCACAGAAGTTGAATTCCTTGGGTTTATCCTGACCCCAAAGGGAGTCCGAATGGAGTCACGAAAGGTGGACGCAATGCTTAAGTGGCCATCACCAAGTTCAGTTAAAGGAGAACAAAGCATGCTCGGCTTTGCCAATTTCTACCGCAGATTCATCCCGGATTTTTCACATGTTGTACATCCCATCACAGCACTCTTGCGAAAAAATAAACGCTTTATGTGGACTGGAGAAGCTGAAAATGCCTTGCAAGAGCTGAAAGCGAAATTCACGTCTGCACCTGTGTTAAAGCACCCGTGCCCTGAACTTCCATACATAGTGGAAACCGATGCATCCACTCTAGCCATGGGAGCTGTCCTGTCTCAAAAGGACCCTAAAAACTGGCCAGCTTCATCCAGTAGCATTTTGGTCCAGAAAGTTCTCGGCACCCGAGTTAAACTATGCGGTTACCGACAAGGAGTTATTAGCCATTAAATCCGCCTTCAAGGCTTGGCGGCACTATCTTCTCGGTGCCAGGCATACCATTACTGTGATCACCGATCACCGGAACTTACAGTATTTAAAGACAGCCAAGGCCCAATCATCACGTCAACTCCGATGGGCATTGTTCTTTGCCGAGTTTGATTTCGTAATAACCTATCGACCAGGTTGCAAGAATGGTAAAGCAGACGCCTTATCCCGAATAGGGATGGGAGAGGCAGAAGTGAACCCAGAACCAGTAACTATAATTTCCGAACAAAGAATTCTTGGCATGACTACTCTACAGACACTAGAGGACATTCAGGTAAAGATCCAGAAACTCTTTGATCCTACAGCCCTGCAGGACTGGGTAAAAAAAGGCCCAGACTACTCTGTCACCAAAGATCTGCCTTATTACCAAGGGCGGCTATTTCTGCCACACAAGGAACTACAAGAGCTAGTCATTTCCCGTTATCATGATACCCTAATGGAGGGGCACCCAGGTATTGCAAAAACTGAAGCCAAAATTAAAAGACAATTCTGGTGGCCCACCTGGCGAAAGGATATTAAATCATTTGTGATGTCTTGTGGCATTTGCGCCCAAAACAAATGTCAAAAGAAAAAAACAGCTGGACTCTTACAACCTTTAGACATTCTGCCTACTCCATGGCACACCTTATCATTAGACTTTATTACTGATCTACCCCCATGCAATTGATTTAACCCCATTCTAGTTATTGTGGATCGTTTTTCCAAGATGGCCCACTTTATTCCTTTAAAGGGATTACCTTCAGCTTCAATCCTGGCCAAGGAGTTCCTCGAAAACATTGTTCGCATACACATATTTCCGTCCATATTGGTCTCTGACCGGGGCAGCCAATTCATTTCACATTTTTGGAAAAAATGCTGTCGATTGGCGCAAATCGATGTGAGGTTATCGACCAGTCACCACCCCCAGACTGATGGTCAAATGGAGAGGACCAACCAGACTCTCGAACAATACCTGCGTTGTATGTTACATCAGACTGAGAGTAATTGGAAAGACATTCTTTGGATTGCCGAATATGCATACAATAGTTCAGTACACTCTGGAACTGGACAAAGCCCCTTTTATACCTTATATGGGCACCATCCTCGAACCTCAGACCTTGACTCACCCAACCACTTAGAAATGCCCGCAGTGGACCATCTGCACGCTACGATTACACAAGCTTTTAAGGAAGCAACTACACATTTAAAACAGGCGAAAGAAAAATACAAGAAAGATGCTGATCGGCATAGAAGTGATACTCCACAATACCAGATAGGGGACCAAGTATGGTTAGCCATAAAACATATACCTCTAAAGGGAACACGGACCTATAACCCCAGATATTTGGGACCTTACTCTTTTAAGGCCATTATCAACCCGGTGGCTGTCAAGTTAGACTTACCTGCTAATATGCAAAATCACCCCGTCTTTCATGTGTCACTTGAAGCCAGTGCAACCAGGGACAAGACTAACCAAGCCACCAGACCCTATCCTTGTAGACAGAGAACCCGAATTTGAAGTTAAGAACATCCTGGACTCCAAGCTGATAAAGTAAAAACTCTTTTATTTAATCGACTAGAAAGGTTACGGACCACAGGAAAGGTCATGGGAACCTAGTGACCATGTTCATGCACCCCGATTGGTGAAAGAATTCCACCGAAATTTCCCAGACAAACCGAAACCACAGGGAAGAACGACTTTAGGAGGGGCCTTGGGGGGGAGTGCTGTCATGATGCCTACCCCCGGGGACCCAGACCACGTCCAGCAACCCCGGAAGCAGACATCAAGTTATCCTAAGCAAGCCCAACAACCCCTGCTAGGGGCTATTTGGGTCCAGTCCTGGCGCCTATGGCACCAGGCTCATATGGAGAGTTAGTCCTTTGAACTCTTACGAACTTTATACTTACGGCGTTTTGCCGGGAATCTCGGAGTCAATATTGTTCTGGAACTCACCTATTCCTTCGAGCCAGTGAAGCAACTGGTTATCAACGCGCCCCTGCGCTCAATGCAGGATGGAGAGCTCATCTTTTCAAACCATCAGGTGAGACTATAAGAGGGGACATCAAAGGCGATCTGTGGGGAGAACAGCAAGGGTTGGGGGATTTACGCTCAACTCCACGGGCGGTTAATTCCCTTTCTCCATTTGCAGAAGAATATTCCTACGGGCCAAGCAAACGGAGCTAGGTGGGCCAGTCCAGTCCGTCATCTCGGCCCTACGCATCACATTGGTGGAGACCGCAGCTGTCCAGTTCCGATCGACGCCTCTGTGAGAGCCAGGTGAGCGTAACAAGCACCTAAGGGGGACAAGAAAACAACAAGGTGAGCCGAGGGGAAACAAACAAGGACAATCTCTTGCCACCATATACTTACCTGATTTTACTGCCGGAGGTATTATTCACCAGCACGCCAAATCTTCTTATGCCGCACCTGTAAGAAAAGAGGAAGCAGCGAGTTAAACTTTGGCATCATTTAACGAACAGTGTGGGATAGCACAGACTCTTACCTGAACGCTTTCAGCTGCCACAGAACTATCTTCTTTTGGGTCTAAGCTGCAAGATAAACAAAGGAATTGGACAAGAGTGATTATTCAGACATTTTTGAACTCTTAAGAACTATATACTTACGGTCCTTCGCCAGGAGTTTTGGAGCCAAGATTTGTCTATAACTCTTCCAATATCCTCAAGCCAGTGAAGTAACTGGCCATCAAAGCGCCCCTGCGTTCCTCGCAGGATGGAGAGCTCATCATTCAAAACTATAAGGTGAGCTTTGTGAACGGGAATATCAGAGGTGATAAATGGTGACGCAGTGAGGGGCTATTACTCAATTCCACGGGTGGCTAATTCCCTTTCTCCACCTTTAGGAGACTACTTCTATGGGTCAAGCAGATGAAGCTGGGTGGGCCAGTCCAGTCAGTCATCTATGCACTACGCATCACGTTGGTGGAGACTGTGGCTGTCCAGTTCCGCCCAACACCCCTGTGGGAACCAGGTGAGCGTAACACCCGGCAGGTAAAATAGTGGGCAGTGACTAAGAGTTTCAATTTATAGTATCATTGCTTAGTAGTTAAAGGCACTGATTGAGAGGGTCCACTCACACTGTCATTCATGTATTCTCACACAGGGTCTTCAAATTGATGCCCTGATGAAGGCGGCCTCAACGATTTCAGTGACCGCCAAAAACGTGAAGTGGGCAGGGAATCAGAATTCACTATCTGTACACCCTTCTTGATTCAATTTTGTTTACTATTTAACATCACGTAGGCAAAGATATCTTTCACCACAAGACCCTGACATAGGTCTCACACAGTCTCAGGACTAAGAGCACAACTTTGCAAATCCTCAAATTGTTAATGAACATTCCATACATTGGAACAGTCCTATCTACTGTTGTACTTTAGGAGTCTATGTCATCTTCAAAGTAGTAAATGGATGCTTGGTACATCAAAAGAATTTTCATTGATGTGAGAGATTAGACATTCAATTGTGTTATGTTGTGTATTTTACATTTTTGATTCATAATTTGAATTTTGATGATTTGTTTTGTTTTATTATTTTTCAGATTGTATTCAGATGAAACAGTATCTCTTTGTATTTCTTATTTTTCAAAACACACATCGTTTGAAGCACATGTAAATTAAAAATTATATGATTCCTTATTGGACATTAGATGTACTTTTTCAAGTTTGTACATGCATAGGTTTAGTGAGTTTTTTTGTGAGTTTTCCTCCATCAGTCGAATTGCCCATAGACTAGCACAAATAAGGAGTCTGGACAATGGGACACTAAATGAGAAATCCGTAAAGAAATGTTTGATAGTCTTGTAGTTAGTTCAATTCTGTTGATGTTGCAGGCTGGTGTACACCAATATTTGTAAATATGTTATACTGAGGCCCAGTACACCCACCTGTTTTGGCCTCCTCCTATAACCTTAGGGTTTTTTTGTGATCATCACAGGCAACCTTGTTGCTTAGGATTCACAATTGATTGGACGTTCTTTGATTAATTCAATACAAAGTGAGTCCATCACCAATTGGTTTCTTTCTCTTCCAAGGTCTACACAATTTGTCGGGTAGGGCCTGGGTGGAGATACAGTTCTTTGGAGACTATCACGTTATACAAAGTAGTGTACACACACCAAAATTGCCCTTGCAATAACTGCTTAGACATTTATAGAATTTCTATTTGGGACTGGATATTCCAGCCATCAGTACACAATAGGGTATGGCAGAGAATGCTAACCTTATTTTCACTGAACAACAAATACAGGATACCATACAGGGTCCATCTTTTTTTGATCCATCAGGTAACAATTCAGCTGCGGGCACTACAAATACAGGGGACAGTATTTTGTGGCTAAAAAGAAAATGTTCCACACTGAACTGCATGCCCATTCCTTAAGGGAATATCTTAAGGCCAGCATAACACTGAATGGCCTTATAGTTATAAATACCGTTTGTTTATTCCTTGATGATAAAGAATACATCATGAACTTCAGTTAGATCGTGACAAAATGCAGTTGCGACAAAATGGTCCTCACAATCACCACGGCTCACAGAATTAGCCACCAGATGCAAAAAGAGTTAGGCACAGAAGAGGCCAAATTTCAAACCAGCACCACCATCACAGATGCTAAAAACCAATTACTAAACCTAAACTAACAATTTGAGGATTTCAAATCAACAACACTTGCCAGAAAAACTAAAAAACTTCAGAAGGATATAAATGACTTTCAACTTGATTTAGTATACCCTTATATCTCTGATAATTACATTGTTAATGGGAATCAAGGAGGCCACTCGGGTTCGTTTCCATCTAGAACACAGATAAACCGACACAGAGGGGTCACTTTCTCAGATCGAGTAGTGGATCTGACGACCAATCCAGACAACAGATCGGTCAACCGCACACGAATTTCACGTATCCACCACCACCCCCTTTCTTCCCTTTTTTAGGGGGGATAGTTTTGACAACCCCCAATGGGGCCACCCACAATGGGGTCCACCTCAAAGAGGAGGCAGACTAGGCTCCTGGCCCAGACGTCGCAGGCAGAGGTATTAAGTTCTAATACTGACCTTCAACCTACACCCATATTTAACCTAGCAGGCATTGACCTTACAGAGGTGCAAATGTCTGTATTGATGAAGGGATTATCCTTTGTACCAACCACGCAGACTGATTGGTGTTACTCGGAAATGGAAGTCTGCACTTTCCTTAGAAAAGTGAGACTCCAAACTTTCTTTAGAGAACACCACTCAGAACCTGAGGACCAAGAACCAGATACCGGTTTACACAAACCTTTGTCATTTACCCTTTCAGATAATCAAGTTCCGAGTGAACTTTTAACATTCCAAAAATGCATCTTACAAGACCTAGCTAAACTTAAAACCAAGAAAATGGGCTTTCATAACAACTTAACCTTAAAAGAGAAACAAGCCCTCACACTACTTCAAAATAACAAGGGCATTGTGATTAAACCGGCTGACAAAGGGGGTGGAGTAGCTATCATGACTACTGCTCAATACAATGACATGGTACTTGCATTACTTAGTGATAGAGAATGCTATTCCATCCTCCGAAAAGACCCCACTAAAGACTTGGGGCAAGAAATCACAGAAGCAGTAGGTTATGCATTGGAGCGTGACTGGATATCCGAAAAGAAGCAGAATTCCTCACAACACCTGGAGGCAGAACTCCCTGCTTTTACGCTCTGCCGAAGATACATAAGGACCCTTGCAATCCACCAGGCAGACCAATAGTGTCGGGGTCTGGTTCCATTATGGAGCCCTTCTGCAAATTTGTTGACACCTTTCTACAACCTCTCAGCATGAAAACCACCACGTACTTGAGGGACAAGACACACACAATCACCATTTTTGAGGACATGCCATTTGACCCCTCTACACAGATTTTGGTCACCATGGACATCAAGTCCCTCTATTCCAATATATCACAGGAGACGGCGATTTAATGTGTTTGTGAGTGGCTGACCAGGGACCCCTTACAACATTGGGTGCCCACCAACTTCATTCTGGAGCTGATGTCTACAGCTCTGTGTAAAAACCTCTTTACTTTTGATAGACAAACATACTTGCAGACTAAGGGGACAGCGATCCTATACATGGCAAAATATGAGGAAGACTATGGGCCTCATTACGAGTTTGGAGTTAGCATATTAGCACCATGGCTGCCTCCAAACCGGGCTCCATTACCAGGTTCCTGCAATGGGGATTTACTGGGTCATTCCGACATAGGAGGACCCGGTAATTCCTCCTTGCAGGAACCATTCCCCATTCCCATTGAGCCCCTATAGGGCTCAAGGGGAATGGGGAGGTTGGTAATAATGTGCACATTACAAGTGGCCCGTTATTAACTCCCTCTTCCCCTCGCGGGACCCAGAAAAGACGTCTGGTTTTACCAGAGGTCTGATCCGGGTCCCGCAAAGGGATCCTTGTAATCGGCGCTCCCGTAATGAAGGGTGCAAGTCCCGTACCGGCCCCCTTCATTACGGGAGCACGAGGGTTAAAATGAGGCCCCATGTGTTCTCCTCACTAAACAGATGGCGGGACCAGGTGGGCCAGTGGTACAGATATATTGATAATGTGATCTTCTTCTGGTCTGGCCACCTGGACCAATTACTGCAATTCTGGGAATGTTTGAACACCTGTAACTAGGATATTCAGTTCACGATAGAACACAGCACAGCACAAGTTCCTTTTCTTGATCTGATTATTTGCAACAAAGGTGGTAGACTTGAATGTGATATTCATCAGAAGCCGACAGATAGAAATACGTTGCTACACCACACCAGCAACCACCCGGACCACACGAAGGACAATTTGCCCTATGGGCAATTCCCACGTATTCGTAGGAATTGCACATCAACAGAGGATTTTAAGAGACACTCCACATCTCTCTCCACCAGATTACGGACAAGGGGTTACTCCCAAAAACTATTGGGCCAAGTGGCCAAAACAGCACTTAATACCAACAGAGAAGCGCTTCTGCAACCGCTCAATACTACAGGAACCAACAGTGAAGATCGCTTAATCTGTGTTGTCATTCATGGTGCACACACATCACAGATTAAGAAGATCATTAATAAATACTGGCAAATAGCCCGACTAAGTCTACCTGAAGATTCTCCACTCACATTTGCATACAAAAGAGCAAAGAATATCCAAGAACATCTGGTTCACTCACTTTTTCAATTGGATTCAGCATACACGGGGCAAAGAACATAACGCCCACTGCAAGGACACCACCCATGTGGGAACAGTGTGGCCTGTCAATTTACTAAAAAGATCAAAACCTTTACAATTGGCCAGCAGGAATGGACACTCAAAGACTTCACCAACTGTAAAAGTTTGAATGTTATTTATTGCATTCAGTGCCCTTTTGGCCTTAGATACGTTGGACAAACCACGCAGGCCATCCACCTCAGAATATCTGAACATCGGTCCAAGATCCGATGCAAGACACTGATAGCACCATTGGTAGCACATTTCCTAAAGGCCAGGCATACCCCCAAATGATTTCATCTGGTGGGTGCTGGAAGGAGTCATAGGTGGGGCAGACATACAACACAGTCTCCTACACAAGGAATCCAGATGGATCCATCACTTGGACACGTACCACCATGGCTTGGATGACATTTTCAAGCCTACAGTACATTGAAACTCTTTACAAAAAAGCAGATGTTTTTCTAATCAGATAATTAAATCCAGCGCTCTATGTTTCATGATACACAATAAATAGCATTCAGGGACTACAGTCTAGTGACAGGCACTTCACATTAAGGTCTTCACTACCTCTAAGCTTTATCCCAGGCAATTTTAGGACAGCAATATCGGTTACCGCTATACTTCTGCACGGTCCATAGACCTTGATTAGATTCAAGAACTAACTAGCAATGCCATCAACAGCACTTTAAGCCACCTTTGGATCACTATGATTCATTGCTGCAACCTACCACCAATAGGAATGTACATGTACTTTACGAGCTACAAAGCCAACCTGTAGCAGCTTAGGTTTCTGAGCGGGCTTCATGCAGGCACCCAACACACGTATAGGTACAAGGGGACCAGGTACACTACATGGATAGATAGCATTCGCCTACTGACTACTACTCACATGATGGGCCAGTGTGCAAGTCACAAATTGTAAAGCTTCGCCTGTAGCAGCTTAGTTTTCTGAGCTGTTTTCAGGCTACTTTATTCTTTCGGAACAAGAAAAGACAACAACGCCGTGAGATAATTTCCTGACCACCGAAACCAACGCCGTGGACAGATTTTCAGTTGCAAAAGCAGACACGGCACGTTTGGAAGTCGCAGCTTCCTGGACGCACGCCGTGGCCAAGACTACAGCAACAGCTGTAGGACACCCTATCCTGCAGCAACAATCTCTCACAACGCACACCAAGAGGGAGAGACACATAGGGCATCATCTCCATGACGACTTTTCAAGTGCTAGGAACACAGCCGCGCACAAACTCCTTTCTCTGTTGAGCGCGGCAGGAGAGAGAACTACAGGCCTTCAGCCCCATATCTGCAAGTTCAGGTAAGGTGCAGGACCATCCTGTATGAGCACTAGCAAGTACTACTTAGCTCCCATAGTCCGAATTTGTCTACAGCACTGTAACGGGTAACTAACAGCATGTCGTGTGTCAAGCAGCTTCAAACGACAGACAAATGTGTTCACGCTACGTCTGGCACTGTTTTAATATAACTAGCCAGATATGGACACAATTGTATATTCCAGTAGTTTTTGGTATTCAAACCATGTAGATTAAACTGGCAGCCGGCTTATGTCTTAATGTTGCTCCTCCGTATGGGGTTACCAAATGGACCACACAATCTCTGTCCTTTTTCACAGGAGCAGAGACCGCTAGACTCTCCATGACTCGCCACCAAGTTTGAACCATAGCTACCATTCCCACAGGTAACAAATAGGGACTGTTATTTCTATAGGCATTGTCCTATTAACCCTCGGTAGTGGGTTTGTCCCACATCACCACCAAGCATTGATACATATATTTATTTGGTTGTTCCCTGTAGGTGTTGACATTGCTTCATTTACCCCTTATGCCACAAAGAGGTGACATGATAATATGTCTACCCACAACCAATTGTCCAACAACAACTAGACACGGGCATCCACATTAACAGGTAATTTACAAACAGCACCAATGGTTTGCAACACGTTTTAAGCCATCCAACTCTCCTTCTGACAGGGTATTTTCTTTCTTGTAGGAAGCATCAGGGGTTGCCATGACATGAGCAGACTAGATGCTACGTCTGGCACTGTTTTAATATAACTAGTACTTTTTGGTATTCAAACCATGTAGGTCAAACCGGCAGCCGGCTTATATCTTAATGTTGCTCCTTCATATGGGGTTACCAAATGCACCACACAATCTCTGTCCTTTTTCACAGGAGCAGAGACCGCAAGACTCTCCATGACTCAGAGTCCATGCCACCAAGTATGAACCCTGGATATCATTCCCACAGGTAACGAATAGGGACTGTTATTTCTATAGGTATTGCCCTAATAACACTCGGTAGTGGGTTTGTCCTACATCACCACCAAGCATTCATATATACTTTCCCTGTAGGTGTTGACATCGCTTCATTTACCATGACATGAGCAGACTAGATGTCAGGTAGTCACATAAGGCTCCATGGAGCAGAATTTCTATTGTGATTGTCTCCAAGGGCTGATCTGTTCTCCACTGCAGACGCAAGCCGACACTTGGGATCCAAGTCCACGCAGGTAAAATAGTGGCCGGTGACTAAGAGTTTCAATTTATAGTACCATTGCTTAGTAGTTACAGGCACAGATTGAGAAGGTCCACTCACACTGTCATTCATGTATTCTCACACAGGGTCTTCAAATTGATGCCCTGATGAAGGCAGCCAAAACGATTTCAGTGACCGCCGAAACGTGAAGTGGGCAGGGAATCAGAATTCACTATCTGTACACCTTGCTTGATTACATTTTGTTTGCTATTTAACATCAGGTAGGCAAAGATATCTTTCATCAGAAGACCCAGACATAGGTCTCACACAGTCTCAGGACTAAGAGGACAACTTTGCAAATCCTCAAATCATTAATGGACATTCTATACATTTGAACAGTCCTATTTACTGTTGTACTTTAGGATTCTATGTCATCTTCATCAGTAGTAAATGGGTGCTTGGTACATCGAAAGAATTTTCATCGATGTGAGAAATTAGACATTCAATTGTGTTATGTTGTGTATTTTATATTTTTGATTCATAATTTGATTTTTGATAGTTTGTTTTGTTTTATTATTTTTCAGATTGTATTCAGATGAAACAGTGTCTCTTTGTATTTCTTATTTTTCAAAACACACATCATTTGAAGCACATGTAAATTAAAAATGATATGATTCCTTATTGGACATTTGATGTTGTACTTTTTGAAGTTTGTACATGCATAAGCTTAGTGAGTTTTTTTAATGAGTTTTCCTCCATCAGCGAATTGCCCATAGAGTAGCACAAATAAGGAGTCTGGACAGTGGGACACCAAATGAGATATCCGTAAAGAAATGCTGGATAGTCTTGTAGTTAGTTCAATTCTGTTTCAGTTTCAGGCTGGGGTACACCAATATTTGTAAATGGGGTTCTTCCACTACTCAATCAGGCATTCCAGCACTATTATAGTGCCCCAACAGGTTGAGCACACCTCTTGGTGGGTGGAAGAATGGCCCTTCAGCTGGCCTCTATCTTCTGCCTCACCTCTGTCCCAAGGAGCCACACCTGCAAGGAATAACAGCCTTCATAGTCCCCAGGGTGTGAGTTGTTTCCAGGCTGCAGCACTGCACACAACTGCTCCCATCAGTCTTGTCTCCTTTCAGCTTCTCTTCTGACTTCATGTCTGCTTCTGTCACTCCCAGGACTGCTACTGCTGTTGCTGCTTTCTCCCTCTTTTTTATACACCTGTGACTAATGGGTTGCATGTGGGTATACTTTGTTTCAATTGCCTGACCTTGCCTCGCCGTTATTGGGAAATCTCCATTGAGTATGCCGGTGTGCCTCTGTTTGCATCTTCTTCGTCCCAGTGCCACTGCAGTGTTTCATATAGGAAGTCTGTATTCCTCCTGACCCCCTCTTCTTCATCATAGTACTTGAGTGCTATTTTGGGACACCAAGACTGTGGGCCTCATTCCGAGTATGGCGGTAGGGGGTTAACAGCACCAGTAAAGATGCCGGTGCCGTTAACACCCTACCGCCACATTCCGAGGTCCCTTAGCAGGTCCCGCCAGGAACGGCTGATCTAACCAGCCGTTCTTAGCGGGACCCGTTAAGGGACCAGGGAGCAAATAATAGCGGGCCCGTTATTTGCTCCTTCCCCATTACCATTGAGCCCTATCGGGGCTCGAATGGGAATGTGGAATGGTTTTCTGAATGGGGACTTACCGGGTCTTCCAAGGTTGGAATGACCCGGGAAGTCCCCATTCAGAGAACCCGGACCCGGATTTGGAGGCAGCCATGGTGCTAATAGCACCATGGCTACCTCCAAACTCGGAATGACCCCCTGTGTGCGCCTTAATATATCCCATGAAGGCTGAGAGGGGTTGGGTAGACCAATGTCAGAAAAGGAGGGATACTGCATATCATTTCTTGAGGGGTACTTATGATAGGAAGGTTGTTTCACCTTTTTCTAGTTTTTCTTCCCCACCCCAATGTAAGAGTTTTGTTCATCATGGTAAGGGGGTGACACGTCAAATCATCTCCTTGTCTTATCACTTTAATGATAGTAAATAGGTGTATGTTCTGGTCCTTTCATTCTTGTTTCCTCAGTAAATGAGGGTAATAGGGAAGGGAAGGATTGTGTTTCACAATTGGCTATAAGAGTTGAGGGAGGGGAGGATAGTTCAGTGTCATGGTCAGAAAAAGGTTTTTGCCAACCTTTGTTCTTAGATTTCTTTCCTTTTCTTTTATGTGTAGTATTTTATGGAAAGTCATGTGGTAGGACAGGACATGAGTGACAATATACTATGAGAGTAGAGCAACGGTAGGATCAGTCGGTATCAGATAATGTGGTATGCCAGGTATCGCCCTTGGGTATTCCCTCCCCAATCCCTGAAGACCCTCTGCCCAGGTGATCCTCCCTCGCTAGTCCACCTCCTGGTCCCCTGTGTAGAAGATCCCCAGGGAGTAGGCAGGGAAGGACTCTTGGGTTTTTCACACTAAAGACAGTCAATCTAAACCTCCCCCACCTTTTATGGGCAGTTTCAAGCCAGCTCCGCTCATTATTCCCCACAAAACACCTAACAGTACTGAGACGAAGAAAGAAGAGGTGACTGAGAGTAGGGAAGATTACCTCTCTTCACCACTTAGGTACTGAGACGAGGAAGATGCATCCCAAGCACTGGGAAGGTCAGACATGTCTGCCTAACTATGGTCAGGCAGATCCAATTGACCAAGCACACCTGCAGTCTGTTAGAAGGCTGCATTTACATAAAATGAGAGGTGAGAGGCATAAGAAAGAATACCGTAGAGTAATCCGCAGAGAGCCCAGCATAGAATCCTGAGGAGAATTTGCAAAGGGAACCGTGCGGGATAAGCAGGGGACCCGCTGTTCGTGGGAGCAGCCGTGGTGGAACTGGACGCCAAACAGGATGCCAGCAGACCCGAAGTACAGAGGACGCTGCCCGTGTCCGTGAGAAAAGAGCAGGGCAAGCAGGGCGAGCATTGGCGGTGTTCCCCGCCGCAGAAGTGGAGTACAGACACCAGCAGATTCCAGCGCAAGCAGGACACTGGTGAGTGTCAGAGGTACACACAGTTACCGGGGAGCGCCGAATAGGACTGCAGGCATTTGCCCATCCATATATTGAATACTGAACTCTATGAAAACTTAACATTACAAGAAACCTAGATATACTGAACACCAAACAAATGAAAACTTTGCAAATAACCTAGGTATACTGAATACCGAACTACATGAAAACTCAACATTGCAAGAAACACTGATATACTGAATACTGACCTATATGAAACTTTTACCCTGAAATAAACCAATGCTTATTAAATACTGCACTAAAGGAAATTTTCCATTAAAATAAACAAGAACATTGACTAGCGAATTCCAAAATGCTTTAAACGTCGAGACAACGTGAGTGAGACATAAAACTTGAACCTAATTAAGCAACACAGGAGCACTTTTGAACTGAGAACTGAAACTCAAATCATGGAAGACCAATGTTGCACAACAAATTACAGCTAACCTTACAGTTGGCTACATTAATTGCTCAAGAAAGCATGAACCATGAACTTTGCTGAGTGAATACAATGTGGCAAGGCAACAACTTAGCGACGGGGGTGTGATAAATGGTGGCAGGGCCACAAGGCAATGAAGGAGAAGACAAAGAAACATAACATTGCACCCTAAAGTCAGGAGGCCAGTACAGAGGAGTCAAGTAAGGGTTACTTTGCGTACAGGAGCAAGCTCCAAGGAACTTGTTTGTGGGGCTGAGAAGTCTGCGGACCCTGGTTGCCTGGCCTGTGATGGGTGGACCGCATGGCCTGACAACTGTGCCTAGATCTGAGGACCCTGATTGGTGAAAGCTAAGGACACCCCGCAACATGCCGCAATGAGAGTCCAGGGATTATGGTTGCACGACCTGTAATGGATGGACTGTGTGGTTTGACAACTACACCTATACCAGGGGACCCTGAATGGTGAAAGTTCAGGATACCCCAAAAGGCCCCAATGAGAGTCTGGGGATCATGGTTGTGCGACCTGTAATGGGTGGACTGTGTGGTCTGATAACTGTTCTTAGACCAGAGAATCCTAAATGCTGAAAGCTAAAGACCTCATGAGACAAGCTGAACAAAACCACTGCAACACTTTTGAACTATACTTATCATCTTGGGAACTGACTCCTGAGACCCTTTTAGTTTAGAATTGTACTACCTAGAACTTGGGGAAGGGAACCCCAATGATTGGTCATGAACTACATTGCTGTGAACAGGAGAAGGCAACCTTTGAAACTTTTTCTTTCATGGAACTTTCTTATGCTTGGGTATCGGGAGCTGAGAGAAGGCTGTGAGCTGGAAGAAGCTCAGAACTTTGAGTTAAACACTGTTTCTTTTGAGTTTGACATCCCTAAACATTATTTTACTATAGTTGTGAGGGCAAGGATAGGTTTTGGACATAGACAGACTATTAAGTTGAACTCGGTGACACAGACTTTCCTTAGTTTCGTTTAGATAGGGAAAACCAACATTACTATAGGGCAAGTTAGTCCATAAATTATCCTGACATTTCAGTCAAATAAACATCTTTTGTTTAAACATGACGTCTGTTGTCTGTGTCATCCTTCATGATGCCTTCACAGAAGCCTATTAATCATCTGTAACCTGGGTCAAATACATCGGAGAAACAGACTTAGATTTTAATTATAATGAAAACCTACTATAGTTATAATCTTAGTCTGTGCAATTGTGTGTACTTTCAAAGCACCAAATCAAATGATAAAGCAACCTGAAAACATATTAGAAGTAGTAGTTGAAACATATGTTCATAAAGCAAGTATGCATCACTTAATCAAAAAGGAAAGGGGGACAGGCAAGTCCCAAAATCGGGTGCGGTGGCATGCAGGTCAGACATAGATCTCAGCAACAGGGAACCTGCTGACCTTCATTCCAGATGCCTCCATCACATTTACTTAATTTTCCTTACCCATCATCCACCGTTGTCATTCCCTTGCACCACATTCTCAATGCCTCACTGTTTCTTACAATTAACTTTCAGACCTCTGTTCACCTTTGCTCTATCATGTAACTATTAAGTCAATTCCGTCCATTACCTTTCACGCACCTCCTTCCCTTGCCAATATTGCTCAGTCACCAATTCCTTGCCACGCATGCCCTTTATTTGTCCTTCACAACAAGCCCATTCCTTGCCCATCACCACCTTCTGTTGGCCTAGCTTACAGTTAAGCACCGTAATTTTCCAGTTTACCTCTTCCAGACACAACAAGAAGCCATGGTCGGGGTCTTGCTAGTAATTGTGGCTATGGGGTCTGCACTTGGATAATGCAGAGTGAAAGATGGCAAGGGGACGTGGATCTTTTTGTGCTCCCAAGTTGCACTTTCTTGGAAAATCAGCTGCATATTTCAAGCCACTGAAGCAGATAGAAGTGCTAGTGGAATACGTATTGGATTTGGAGATGGAGCAAGAGTGGCCTGTTATATTTACGTGTGTTTTGAAATAAGGTGGTGTGTGTGTGTGTGTGTGTGTGTTTCGGTTTCTGTCACTGGGTTAATATGTTTGAGTGTATTTGTGACAGTGTAAAGTATAGGTGGATCGTTGTATTTGGGTTCAAGTGACTTTGTATCTATATATCAGAATCTGATGTTGATTTGCATGTGTCTGTTTTCTTGGTCACATAAGAGTAGAGTGTTCTGGACAAGGCAATGAAAAATAAACACAGACATAGGCGATCATTCAGAGTTGGGTGGTAACAGTCAAATCATCAGTATTTGGCTAATACTGTTACTTTTACCTTCCACCCAATTCAGGGTTTGATCAAATACCATCTGTGGTATTCCATGGGAATACCGGTGGTGGCATTTTAGGGCATTTTAGGCAGACTTTTTGCAGAACATCCACCTATTTTTACTTCCATTTCAAGGGGGAGGTAAAAAATGCAAACTGGCCCCAAATTGTTTAAATCTTTTTTTTACTGTACTGAATTAAAGCCCAGGAGTTTCCCTTCAATAGAGTGATTTTTTTTTTTTTGATTTTTTTTACACATGACCATTTTAATGGGTTAAAAAGGTGGACATCTCTGATTGCTTCCTCTCACCACCTTACCGATATAATGCATAAAAGGGCAAGAACTGACCCTTTTGTGCATAAAGAAAATCAACAGTAGGGATATGAACCTCTACTGTACATAATCCATTTCTCCCCTCACATTGATGCTGAAAATTACTAAAAAAATGTTTACCACTTTCTACATTACTGACATCAGAGGTGGTATTTCTGAAATAGCACTAGAGGTTTTCCAGAAATACTACCTCTTCTGGTGGTAAACTTTGAGTAGGGCAGATTTCCAGAAATACCAAGGTCAGAGCTGGTAACTTTCTTCAGCGGTATTACAAATGTTGCCCAATTCTGAATGGGCTGCTTAGTTTGTAGTTTTCCAATAATTAATACCTGCATATTACATCTTTCTATGTGTTTTTTTAACTGTGTCCAAAAGTAAGTAACACAGTCATACAGCCATTTCTATAAACACTATATAAGTATCATCCATGGGTGCTATTAAACTCTTTTTGCATGAACACACTGACGATCAAGAAATGTACCAAAACATAGGAGAAGCATTCCTACAGAATCAAAATGAGGACACACTCTAATAAGATAAAGACCCCTACTTCCTTTGCAAGTAGAAGTTGTCATACATTGCTGTGGATTGTTAGAACAATGGTGTATGGTGAGCAGCGATGCAAGCACGACCATCCAGAGTCACAGCATCTGTTATTTAAATGCATACATTGCTACTGGGTTGTATGAACATGCCCCTGCAGCCCAGACCCTTCTCCGTCTCACTCACTCGAGGCCCATTGGTCGGGCCATCCAGGCACATCTGCAACATTCCTGAAATCAAGATGAATGCCTCGCCCCATTTACACAGATTCTGAGCAGGCTTTGCAGAACTGGGTTCCTTTATGGCAGGCTAGATTCTGAAGGCTAACGGCCTTTTTGATTATTATTTTTATTGACTTTTTGGAGCTCTGGCCCATGGTGCAAGAGCCCATAGGGACTGGGGGGCAATTGCCCCTTTACCCCCCTTATCCCCGCTTTCCAGTCCACCCCTGATGGCAACGCAGGCATTCACCCCGGAGAGACGCTTGATGTAGCTTCCTTAGATTTATAAACGTAATTAAGTCTGTTTGAAAAATACTATTACAAGCAATGCAGAGAAAAAGTGCATTCATTACCTTTGGCTCGACTTTTTTTTTTTATGACTTGGGAATTGTATCAAAGTTGCTAAAAGTCCTAACATCGGTATGAATCTGCTGTCAATATGTTAATGCAGAGACAGTCGAAAAACTTGATGGGCTTTGGTCCAAAGCACTTGAGGTCTTATACTTGCATTTCGTTTACAGCTGCTCTCTAACAAGGCTTTCTCTAAGATGAGTGTCTGACAAGGAGTCGTTCCAATGATCTCTTAACGCTTGGCCATAGAATGCTTAATGCTGGGGATGTATATATATATATATATATAGATGATATCCGGCGGTGCAGTCATTAAGATCGTCAAGTCCAGCCTGAAAACATTAGTTGGCTTTAAGTAAGTAATGGCGTACTGGAATAGAAAGGATGTTTCGTTGCTCATATAAAGCTGTCTGAATGTTCAGCAGCTTATCAATTTGGACTGCTTTATATATGCATCGTAAAATGTTTCTACTTTACCATTTCCAAAAGCACTGCTCTAATCTAGACAAAGCACACCACACGTGGCCCCCTGCCCTGCCAGGGGTGTTGCTACGTCTGGAAAAGGTCCGGGCTACGCTAATGTCAGGACTGTCGGGACTCGGGGCTTGCTAGCCTTTTGGTTGTAGTCCAAAAGAACCAGGGCTATAGCCCCCTCCGCCCCTCCTAGCAACGCCTCTGTGCCCTGCTATCATTTATCTAGCCTGATCTTTCCAACCAATTCAGCAAAATTGTAACTTCCGTTTCACCTCCTGCCTTTGAACTACTTTGTAAAGTGCTGTGAGATATCTGGGTTAGGCCAAACCTGTATAAATGTTTAAATAAATAAATAAAATGCCAAAAGATCATGTTTCCGTGTTTCTGATGGAAAGAGCAGGCATTGAAGCTCCAGCGCTAACCCCTGTGCTCATTCATTGCATGCAGATGGATGAAATAGCGCTGAAGCACACATGCAGAAGGTGTTTCAGCTGGTGATTTGGTATTTTAAAGATGTGGGTTCCCAATTTGGCACCAACATTTTAACAATTCTATATCGGCTCGTGGTGGTTTCTGGCCATTACATCCCAAGACACCTTCTTATAAAAATGGGAATAAATGTTACACTTTACATTTGTATTTTTGGGCAAATGTATAAAAAACAAGCATTTCAAAGCAATGTATGTGGCTTTGTGAATGTAGAGGGTATGGCTTGTTTAAAAGTCCCCTCAGAGAAAAAAAAAAACACATCTCACTCTTTACATTTTCAAAGCCAGATCTTTTGGCGTGTTCAGTTTTTAGTATAGTGGGCCTCATTACGACCCAGGCGGTAAGTTACCGCCTGGGCCGTGACTTTACCACCATGGCGTAAACTACGTTTACGCCATGGTGGTTGGCGGATTTACCGCCCCATTCCAACCTTGGCGGGGCGGTAAATCCCCATTTTACCATTTTCCCTTCCCCATTCCCATTTTGCCCCATAAGGCATAATGGGAGTGGGGAAGGCGTTAATAACGCCACCGTAAATTACGGTGGCGTAATTAACATCAAGGTCCCTTAGCGCCATGGATTTTAACACCTGCTAAAAGCAGGTGTTAAAACCTCCATGGCGCTAAGGGACCTCGGAATCAGGCGGTAAGTGTCGGCGCTGTTTACGCTGCCGTAAAACCCTTACCGCCTGAGTCGTAATGAGGCCCAGTGTGATTTGACTTGTATGTGTTGTTACATTTATTTCATCATGTCCGCAAGATTTGTCAATCCTCATCGTTGCTGTGCAGCTTGTGTTTTGATGTCCCTGACCAGCATGCATCATGCTTGCTCCGGAAACCAACTAGATCTCATGTTTCAGCACTAGAGCTTTATCAGACCAATGTGCTCTATCTAGTCGAGGAAAGTCAATACACTGCCAATATGGATCAGGCACACCACACATCAAGATTGCCAGTGTGCTTTCCTGGAGGGCCAAGTGAACCTCATACGTCTTGTATGGTAGACCGGACAGTCAAAAGGGCAGTCCAGCAGGCTTTTTGCCCAGGCAAAGTGTTTTATTATAAACCTAGATGAAAAGCAGGGCTATGAAGTGCACTTATTGACTTTAATGTTCTCTTTCCAATTTAAACATTTCTATTGCACTTTATAAAAAACTAGTGCTACCTGGTTTGTGGGACACAGAAGTTGACCACTCTTCTCTCCCGCTCTCTCTCTCTCTCTCTCTCTCTTTCTCTTTTCCTCCCTGCACTCTTTCTCTCTCTTTCTTTTGCTCCCTCGCTACCCTCTCTATATCCCTGTTTTTTGTGATTGTGAGTCATGTTGCTCGGTAGCATTTGCTAAAACCACCACCCATTTCTGAAAGCAACATGACCAAAGGAAAAAAAAAAGATATCTTGGGTCTCAGTGTGGGGTTTTGCAAAAGAAGTTATTTAAAAAAATTAATTAAGTAATTGTATCTAGGATAATCCATGTGCTAATCCCTGGGGGCGAAAGGCTTGTCTCCTGGCCGCCCCCATAGTCTATCATAACCATGCATGTGGGAGGTGATCAGGCAAAAGGTTATCTTAAGGTTCACTCGTGAATCTATAAGAAAACAAATAAACACCGGTCAGCACTATGACAGGACGTTTTCCACATACACGCCCTGTCCCCCAGTCTCACTACACCACGCCGGGAATGTTCAAGGAGACATGGGAATACTTGCTTGGATGTGACCTGATGGTCATTGGTCAGAAATTATGTTCCCCTGCAATCCAGCCACCGGGAAAATAAAACAACCAGTCCGGAAGGACCTAGCCCAAATGGCACAAGGGTGCAATGTCTAACTAGGGAAGAGGACCTGGACACATGCAGGATCTGAAGGGAAAACCCCAAGAAAGGCACAGGTAGTCTTTTCAGGTGTAAAACTAAGTGTCCTAAAAGTTCATCCAAGAAACACATGTTAAAGTCCAAGGTGCAAGAGCAGAATCCACAAAATACACTGGTTTGCCAAAACAGAAGGACAATCCAGGAGCAGTTCCAAAAAGACTAGGATAACAATCCAAGATAAGAACCACGCAGTCGAGTGGTTGATGATCACCAGAGAGAGTGGTTCCAAAGAAAATCGAGAAAAGACAGACACAAGAGTCAGAATACTAAAAATACACCCAAACAAATTCTACTCACAGTGCTCAGCTATTGAGAAGTGTCTCTGTTCTTCTTTAGTGGTATCTGCTGCAGGGTGTTCCATAAGGTTCAAAGTGACTGTTTCGACAGTCACCTTTTCGAATGACAAAAGTTCTGACACAAAAGTGTCAATTTTTTTTACGCCCCCCCCCAGCCACCTGTTTTTTTGTTTTTTTGTAAACACACTTATTTTACTATACAAATGAAAAATAAAGCCTTTAACATTAAAAAAATACATTCAACACTTTTTTTCCTCGAAACTTTTGTTTCAGAACTTTTGTAATTCAAAACTATTGTTTCGAAACTTTGCCTGGACACTGTTCCATAATGGACTTGTTGCATGCTGACAGCAGTCAGCTCACCCCATGGAGCTTGTTGGGTAATGTCATAACAACGTGCTTGGCGCTCCCAGAGACAACACAAGAGCCACCAGAGAGATCTTAGGGGATATGCCCACCACCCTAGGTGCATGACATTGTACTGGTTTTGCAGCCTGGCTCTTTTTAAAATGTTGTTTTCCAAGCTGGACAGTCTGGTACAATTCAATTGTTTCCTTTCGAAATGGCTCTACGAGTAAGGGAAGTGGACAGATTGCCTCCACGAGAGGTCCTTGCTACTTTACATAAAATCAAAGGGCATTTCGGGAACATTCTTAGACATTACAGGAATCACTGGATGGTTTGGAAGAGGGATATTAATTGCATCCTAGGTCGTGCACTATATAGGATGGGATTTAATCTTTGCCACATGGGTACGAAGTCAAGGGGATTGTTGAGAGTGATAATTGATACTGGCAAGTGGACATCTGGAGGGTGCTGCATGCAACCTACATGCAACCTCAGAGCGGTTCTCATACTTTTTGGGTTCATGCAAGACATATTCTATGACTTATTTAGCTGTAACCGGGGATCGGGAATGTATATACATTTACACATTCAGAATATCTCAGAAGGGCTATCTCTGACCTTGCCAAGGTATGCATGTCTGCCAGAATCAGAGGCCAGTCTTCCCCTGTTCCAACCTGGAGAATGAACGTGTGCACTTTTACAGATTGGCTTTTGGGAACAGCATCAGAGCCTTCTTTGTGGAAAACAAATGATCCATAGAGGAGAAACCTCTGTCTGCTGAGCTTTTACAATCCACATACAGCAGTGATCCCCAGCGTTTAGCTCAGGAGCAACATGTTGATTGCGGCACCCGAAAATGTTGCTAGCCAGTTGCTCTGGGCCATGATGTGGAGGCCAGGAAGGAGGTGCTGCAGCGACCAGACCACAACAGCAGTATAGCCAGGACTGAGAGGCTTGAGCTGCTGAGATGGAATGTTAGCCAGTGATCCTGTTGCGGTTCCACTTGGCTTATTTTTGTAGATGCAAGAGTTGAGTTTGTTGCCACAATGCACATTATTTTACATAAAATGTCTTTACTCGTTGAAGTGTCATTGCTACAAAATGTTCATCTTCAGACAGTTTGCCTAGTTGACGAATGCATTAATGGGCAAAATATTTATACTATCTGCCCATGTTTGTGTCCACCAGAAAATGGTCATCCTTTCCATTGTACAGCTAGGAAGTGCATAAGGGGCACATAAGTGGTATTCATAGCCATAGGTAATTAGCATGGGCTGATGCTTGTACTTGTGAAGTTTGTGTGATGCCACCCTGCATTATATTTATCAGAAATTGTACTTGTATTGTAACCTTCATTTAGTGTTGCATAGTATTGTGCTGTACACATTGTCATCATGTAATATTCCGTATAACTGTCAGGTGGAAAATTGGCAGATAATTAAAATGCATGATACATCTTTCAGAATTAAATAATTAGCCTTATGCTCAAATCCAATTAAGTTACAGTTAATACGTTGTAATTAACAAGCCAATTAATGATATCAAATACTTTAACACCACTACACCCTCTATAAAAGTGGTCTTCAAAGGCCCCGACCAATGTTTTCCACAACATTTTCCACAAAATCCTTTTTGGGCAGAGGAGAGATGACCCAAATCCTTCAGAAACATTTTATTTGTGTTCCTTACCACTTTTTCACCAACGCAATGAGTCCCAATTTTTAAAAAAAAAAATGCACTGTCATTGCATGCCAAAATAATCTTAGAGGGTAAATCCCAAAACCCCAGTAAAGCCTATCATGTTCTGACCAGTATTACTGGTCTGGTATGATTAGGAATGCACAATTTGCCACCAAAGATCACAGAAATTCCGTGCGAAGAACCCCAAAGTACACCAGAAAATCAGTGGTCCATTTGTGACCAATTTGAATGTGCAAATATTTGCACTAAATTTCCTGATAATATTTTTTGCAATAGTCCCTGGTAGTGTTTATTTAGTCTCACCATATTTTCAGCTTGGCTTGTCTCATCTGTCTAAATATTTCCCACTTACCACTTAATTCTCTGAACATTTCCTGTAAACATCCACTTAATGTCAAATTAAGTTAATTGCACAAATCGTGGACTAGAATGGCACATGGATTACATAGTTTAAGTACTAGTGTAGTATTAGCAATCTTACATTCATTACATGGATAGGTTGTGTGCAATATTTTTTTCTAAAGCATGTTGCTCATCATTTCATTTTATATGCAAACTGTGCTCATTGCACATAAAAGGTTGGGGACCCCTGGCATACAGGATGCTGTGCCATTACTTAGGTTGGTAGACGCAGGGCTCAGGTGACAGGTAAGTAAAAAGAGCAACCTAAGAGGTATAGAGAAACAAGAAATGGGTGGCCTTGTGCTTAAATGAGAGTAAGCTTTGCATGCAAGTACACAAACATTCTGAGTGATTGAGGTACTTTGATTGTTCAGCATATATATGTAGGCATCATGGCATTGAGATATCAGTATAAATAACGGCACTCTGGTGATTTCCAAAATGCAAAGCATAGAGTGCACAGCTTCACCTAAACATGAGCGAATCAATGCTGTTATTATATTTCAGGAATATTTTGGGAGTATTTTATGTAATGGAATGTAAGGTAAGTGGTCTTGTATAGCAGCGTTCTGCCACTATTGGTGGCCTTCCTATGAGTGGCTGTTTGAGGAAAAAGGTGGGTGGGGTGGTCACTAGTGGGGCGGCCGTGAGGCAGAGGCGGTATCTGTGGTGTTGATGGGTGCAGATCAAAAGTACCTGGTTCCTGAGTGCCAATCTACTTTCTATGGGTCTGGCAGAGGCATTGGAAGTTTATCCATACAAAAGAACCCAACATCTGATGGACTACATCGCTTTGAGTCTGGTAAGTCGCTGATGTGGGAGACTTTGATAGAGCTAAAGAGGAACGCTCAGCTGTGGTTCAGTTACTATTCATGTCCTGATGGTTAGCCCCATGGCAGCCGATAATACACATGATGGGCCTAAAATAGATGGAGATTATGCAGAATGAAGAAATACTGCTTACCAATTCCATAAGTGGACATTAGATGGCCTCTAGAAGACCTAGGTGAGGTAAGAGGACGAGGTGTTAGGTAGCTGGTGCAACTATATACTAAATATAAGCAGACTACGATGAAAAAGAAAATATTGATGATTTATAACAAGAAGTTAGAGAACAGTATTCTACCTAAAACATTGTATGAGGCCATCCTGCCCCAAAGCACACAATCTGAGCACAAAGGAGCATTTGTTCAAACAGGTGGCGTTCACTTATTAATGGAGATACTGTAATACTTAATACGTTTTTTCCAGGCAGGCTGGTAAGGGTAGGCATCATCTTTTACGTTGTGTCACACAAGCCTTTCAGATTTCCCCAAGTTTTAAATACCTTCTCCGGGATAAACTACTGTTTCCCAGAGCAGTAAAGTGAAATTGACTTTACTTGTATTTGTAACTTTATAGAACCAGCACACACCATCTTACAATAGGGTGCTGGAGGGGTTACTTAGTATCCCCTTTGTCTAGCTTCTCATGTAAAACATTTTATGTTACCCTTTCCTCACTGAATGGCTGGTGGCAGTGGTTTACTTTTACTACCATTATGTGTTTTTACCGCAGGCTGCGTTCGCAGGCACATTAAAGCACCCATGGGTGCCATTTTTGTCAAAATGGCCCGGTCTTCTTTTTTTGCCATATCTTTGTGGAAAGGTTCTTCTTGAGATTCACTCTACACGCCAAACCATGTTTGGACCCTTTGTTCATTTTGCCTTTGGCGGGATTCAGGAGTGAAGCCCGCCTCTGGCTCAAGGGTGTCTGGCGGGGGGAGGAAGCGAGGGAGGTGTCTTTGAGGATGATCGACTGGCAGCAATGCAAAATGTCTTCATGGCAGTAAATATGAAGCTAGATGATATTGTGTCCACCATTGCCTCATTAAAATCCAGGCTGGAGAAAGAAAGCAGACGCATGACGAGGCAGAGATCAGAATCCAGGAGACAGAGGATAAGGTCAACAGACATGACCGCGACACAACAAATCTGAAGTTGGAGGTAAACAAAATCTGCAATAAGTGCGATGACCTCGAGTCGCCCTCGAGATGAAATAACATTTGCATAATTGCAGTACCCAAGGCAGCATGCAAGGGTCCTATGGAGACATTTGTTGAGGATTTATTGAAAACACTGTTTGATGCTGGTAAAATATCTCCACACTCCTTGGTAGAATGGGCCCAACATGCACTGGCACCTTTCGCTAGACCGAAAGCTCCCCCTCATACCATCATTGCAAAATGACTTAATTACCAGGACAGGGATCTTGTACTGCAGATGTCCAGGGAGCAAGGCATGCTCCGCTACGAGGCCCATAATATCCACATCTACTCGGACTTTGCTGCTAACGTGCAGGCTCTATGGAAATCATATGATTCGGTTAAGAAGCTTCTCCGAATCAGGCATGTCCCATATGGCCTTATGTTTTCGGCCAAACTGAGGATCCAACATTGAGGTTGCACATACTTCTTTGAGAATTCATCGGAAGCCACTGCATATGTAGAAGCATCAATCCCTCGCCCGCAGCAAGACCACGTTCAAGACCGCAATCCTCGACTGCATAACAATGAGCTGAATGCCGAAGTGGGCTACTGAATTACACTTGCACTGGCTAGAGCCCGCTTGCAATATGTATACATACTGATGTGCAACACTGTTATATACTGAGACCGGACGCTCGCTTGGCGACCTGTTGGATGATCACAATGACTGTACGCAATGCTCCCCAGGAGATTTCCATAGTTACTATTGGGTTACATCAACAAGTTGGGGGTGATGATGAGGGAGGTGTGGTTGAAATTCGTCAAGTTGAGGTTAATGATGTTTACGGCTATCAAAAGTTGGAGGTTTTGGGGGGGTGAAGTTGAACTAATATATTTTGAAAATGAGCAGACATGTTTCCTGACAAGCATGAGAATAGAACCCTGTTCAAAATATGAGTGTGAGATGTACTTATTATGTGAGATAAGTGGATTTTATGGGTGGCAAGGTTTCTTTTTTGACATAGAACGTCTGTGGGCGTAATTACCCAATTGCGGCGAGGAAAGTGTTTGTGTACTTAAATTGCCATAGTACCAAGATAATGTTGCTGCAAGAAACCCATGTCCATGGCATGCTAAATAAGGGATTTGCATCCCGTTGGGGAGATCAACAAGGCTATACTGACTACTCATTGCAGGCCAGGGGGCTGATGACCCTGATGCCTCATTCATTATGCCTCCAAGAGGATACATGATACATAGACCCTGAAGGGAGATATGTAATGTTATGGGGGAAAGTCTCTGATGTAATCGTACTGTTGGTTAATACATACGGCCCCAATCTCGACGACCCTGAGTTTTATGGGCAAGTATCAGAGATCCTGCTGAGCGGTACACCACCCGATTATTTGGGGGGTGACTTTAATATGATCTTGGACTGTGTACTGGACCAATCGAGAGACACTCAGCGCAGTCTGTCTAGTGCAGGGTGCATGGTACATCAAATTATGATACAGATGGAGCTGGTGGATGTATGGAGAGACCGGAACCCTGGCGTGCCTGAGTGACCTATTATCCATCGATCCACAATGCACAGTCTAGGATCGATTATTGGCTGGTTTCTGCGAGGTGGATGCCACAGGTGCGGGACTGTGTAATACACCCAAGAACCATCTGAAATCATTCACCAGTGTTGTTGCTAATACAGTGGGAGAGCCGTGGTAGTCCCCACCCATCATGGAGAATGCCCCCTTCATGCTTACTTGATGCAAACCTGTTAGAGTTGCTACGGGATAAGACTGAGGATTTCTTTCAAAGAAACAAGGGATCTGTACCCCATTACTCTACTGTCTGGGAGACCTTCAATGTGTGGTTGAGGGGAGAAATGATTTCTATAACTGCCAGAAGCTTGAAAGAAATTAGAAGGGAGTTGAGGATGATAGAAACAGATTTGAGGCAACTTGAAAATGATTATGGTACTTCACATGACAGAGCATTATTGGGGCTCATTAAAGGGAATCTATTGATATTCCGAGAACTGGCTAATAGGGAGAATCACCTGATGAGCCAACCTACCCAGGAACCGCAATATGGGGAAGTAGATAGGCCAGGCTGTCTCTGGCAGGTGTAATTCGTAGGGAAAAATGGACACAATATATTACCAGGATTAAGGGGCAGACAGGTAACATGATAACTGCACATGAGGAAATTAACAGTGAATTCCACCAATATTATGAGGTGTTATGTACTAACACAGATGAGTGTACTGATGCTGGTTAAGCCCAATATTTGGATGCCGTCTCTCTTCCATGCCTCTCCAATGAGGCACAAGCAATACTCAATCAACCACTTACACTAGAAGAAATCACGGGTACAATTATGGCTCTTACATCTGGGAAGACCCTGGGTCCAGATGGGATAGGAATAGAGCTATACAAAGAACCTCGACAATTGTTTGTACCCAAACTGTTGAAAGTCTGGGAAGAATCCCTAAAGGTCGGCCAATTACCACATATGTTCTCCAAGGCTCTGATTATAGTGCTATCAAAACCAAATAGACCAGCGCCTGAAATTGCCTTGTTTAAACCTTTATCACTGATTAATAATTGGTACCAAAGTCTTTGAAAAAATTATATATACCTGCCTAATGCCGTATATGTCCGCATTGGTTCATCCAGATCAATCTACAGCACTCAATCTATGTAGACTCTTCGGTATTATCTCTCAAACCCAGTCGGCAAAGGCAGTAGCGGCCTCACTAGATGCAGAAAAGGCTTTCAGTTCAGTTTCATGGAAGTTCCTTTTTGCAGTCATACGTCAAATGCGTTTGGGTGATCATTTTATAGAGTTTGTACGGCTGCTATAGGTTAAACTGTCTGCTAAAGTCTGCACTAATGGCATGCTCTGTCATCCACCTTTTTATATGGAGCGTGGGACGAGGCAGGCCTGCTCGCTGTCCCCATTACTATTTGTGATAACAATAGAGCCTTTTGCATTAATAATGCGTGATGCACACGGACATAGGGGGATTTGCATAGCAGGGTCGCTGCAGGTTATATCCTTGTACACTGATGATACACTTTTATGCATCCGTGACCTGGAACAAAATATAGCTCCAATGATGGAAGAGATCTGTAAATGTACGCTCTACTTTGGGTATCGAATCAACGATTGTTTAGCTAACCTTTGCACCCCTGCTTTTGTGCCTCACACCTGCATACTCATGTTCCCTGTAAACAAATTAACTATGTACACTTCATATGTCATGAACCACTGTAACTAATTCCTGTACCACGGTAACCAATTCACCTACTGTTGTTATATCGTAATACTCTTTGTATGTACCACTGTTACTAAGCAGCCTACTTACCATTGTTTTGTAACAGCACCACAATGCCTGCAGGCTGTTTGTATGCTATATAAATAGAATAATAATAATAATAAATAAATCAATTAAATAAATAAATAACGAGGCAAAGTCGGAACTGTTCCCATTGACTGATGTCACATACATGACGGTTGACTTGCTGGGATTTAGATGGGTCCCACATAGATTCAAGTATTTGGGCATATTGATCTCCCACTCACATCGCTCCTTGTTTACCAACAATCATGAAATGTATCTAGATGCACTAACAAATAAGCTGCGACTATGCGTTAAATTTACAATGTCATTATATGGTAGACTCCCAATGCTTCAAATGATGGTGGTAGCCACTAAATTACTATATTACTTCTGTAATATCCCAATATGGCCTGGCCGAGCGTTTTTTGATAGACTTTGCTCATTGGCAACTGAATATGTATGGGGTGGGTATGCCACGATTGAAATGGGAAAGACTGGCTGAGCCATTTGAACAACGAGGCCTAGCAGCACCCAATTTTGAGCTCTATTATATTGTTTCACAAACCCAGTATGCTAGCTATTGGTACTTCATTGATAATAACCTGATACATCAGGCCCTGGAGTCTTATAGTGCTGCACCAACACATTTGAAGTTGATTATATTTGCTGACCGACGACAAGGATTTGTGTTCATTCTACCCGGTATGCACAACAGTAAACCTTTGTCAAGATTGCTTAAGAGGCTAGGTGTGACGGCCCCATACTGTGGATCTGCTCCTCTGTGGAATTGCCCAGGACTTCCTACAGCATATGACAAAGACATTAAGAACACGTGGGATGTGGGGGAAGTGATGACCTTACATGACTTGTTCCCTGATGGGATGTTCGTTACACTTGAGGAATTTGTGGCCAAGCTGGGTGACAATCCGATTAGGTCACTTCAATACTTTAGAATGAGGGCCGCGGCTCGTCACTGCTGACCTTTGTTTCCCTATGGGGCTTTTGTCTTGATTGTATAAAGCATGCCAGGCCAGTCAGATATGTGTGAATAGGGCTAAGGGGAAATGGGAGAAAGATTTACGCTAAGGTCTGCGCAAAGTCTCCATTGGCCATTTGGTTTTAAAATCCCCAGCACCGGATAATTAAAGGTGCTGTGGACTGGATGAATTATCCCACAGGATTCTAGATTTTTGATTATTTCTGTCAGGAACTCCATAGGTGCGAGAGGCAAGCGATATTGCTTCACAAATACTGGAGTCATTCCAGGATCTGTGGGAATTGTGGTGGTATTGAATCTCAGTGCGACCGCAGTCGTACAAGTCCACAGCAAAGATATCTTGGAAATCTTAAAAAACCTGTTTCAACTTTTGCTTTTGCTCCTCAGTCTCACAGGCGTTAGCAAGGTTGACCCGCTCTTCAACCATTTGCCTGAAGCCTGGAAAGACTTCGGATTTTGCTATCTCAGGTAGGAGAGGCGGTCATTGTGGACCTGGAATATCACCTCATCCTGTCTGATGTCACAGGTCACCTCTTCCTCCCCGTAAGGGCAGGAAGAGTACACCAGGGTGAAGATCCTTTCTGGTGGTATGTCATTGTCATTGTCATTGATACTCCTAGGGTCGCTGTTATCCATCAATATTGGAATGGTGTTGTGTTCTACACTGACTAATGGTGTTGGGTTAAACCCCAACCCCTGCTGTTGGAGATGGGCATTGAGATGTACATAGGCGTCAGAATTTTGCAGTTTGTGTCCTCTTTTAATTTTTAATTCAAGTGAGAATTGTCGGGTCTGTCCTGGGATGATGACCTCCTCTCCAATTTGAACTTCAACTGCATACGGCAGCAGTTGGGCTGACCGAAATGCTTTTTCAGGATCATCAAAGCCCATGGGACTGCCCCCTAGTCGGGACCAGGCCTTGTAATTTATAAGGTCCAAATTAATGGCAAACCGATTGAGCTGCCTGAATAAAATGCAGCAGGGACATCTCGCACGACCCAACAATTATGCTCTGTGCGTTTATCACTTCTAGAAATTTTTAGCATACACTTGCTAGGCAGGAAATGTTTGGAACTGGGAGTTTCCAGGCCCATTTCCCACTTATCAATCAATTTGAATGAGGAAACGGCTGGATCTTTTGGGAGTTTTCTGAACATGGCTTTGCTGATGAAGCTCTTTCCTTTGTTCAGGCACACACTGGCGAGAACAGACTCCTTCCCCTCATTTAACTGAATAGGGAGGAACAACTGTTCTCTAATTTTCTGAATGTCAGCTAAACTTTGAGCAGTTTTTTCATCACTTTTGACTATAGAATTGGGATTTTCAGATTGTGAATTGGTATAACATTTCAAAGTATTTCCTTTCAGTGTGGAATACCACTTAAAATTGGAAGGAAGGTTGATTTTCAGGAATGGAGAGGAGTGCCCATCACCAATTTGTTGTCCTAGAGCAATTACTGTAACATCAGGTATTTGATTATTTTGGAAATGAAACTCAATATGATCAGATTTGTGTTCAACCATGTGGCTTGTGCCATTTAAACTAACATGGTTGATGCTTTGTTTTAATTTTATTGGCCAGTTAGTCTGAGTCCAGAGGACCTTGTTCACACAGTCTATTAGGGGAGACAACCTGTGAAGGTTGTACTTCCCTAATAAACAGGAGGTGCCCTCTGAAGTCACGACTATGACCGGGTGTATCACCTTATGTCGCCCAATTTTTATTTCCAGATCCGCAGTGCCCTTAACAGGAATGTAATTCCCATCGAAGTTCTGGAGCTGTCCAGGAAGAGGGGTGAGGGGGATTTGGTGTCTCTCCCCCCTTCCTGAATTTAGCTGCTCAAAGGCCCTTTTTGACAGAAGAGTGGCTTGGGATCCAGTGTCCACCAGTGCTGAAAATGTGCATTGCCCTTGCACTCAAATGGGGGCATAGAATCTCCCCTCCTTCTCCTCAAGTGGGAAAAGGTAATGGGCATTTTGGGCAAACTGGGTTGTCAATTTCTTTATTTTGGACTCTGACACAGTGGAGTTTTGGACAATTTTCTGTGCCGGAGTCTGTGAATCTGCCGAAAAGAATTTGCATCCTGAAATAGATGAGAATTTGGAATCCCCTTTTTCCCTTAGCTCTGTGCTTCCCCCTCTTACCTGTTGGCAGTCACTAGAATGAATTTGTGGGGAGGATCCCTCCATTAATATTTTTTTCTCAGGATGACAATTCTGGGGTTCAGGGATGGGTGACCCTGAATCAGACCCTACACCCCCCCAGTATTCATTCAGATCTCTTGGGACCCATTTTTCTTAGGGAGGAATTCTCCCGTCCCTGAAGGAGAAGATTCTCTTCCCAGAATCCTCTATGGATTTTTCCCCTTCAAACTGGAGGGCACTAACTTCCTCCACAAAATGTGCCTTTTTAATTTCTTTATTTCTCCTACCCACCCTCTGTTCCCTGGGTTGCAGATTTTTGGGGGCAGGAGACTTTAGTTCCAGTTCCGGGGTGTCCAGGGGCTTTTCACGGGTGAGGAAGGAAGCTTCCTGTAGGGCTTTACACCCCCCTTCTTCCCGTGCCTCCTCTGGAACCGGTGATTTGTGGGTGCTGTGTGCCTCTACTAGGGAGAATGAATTTATTTAATCAAAAAAGTACTAAGGACTTACACAAGGACAGATATTAGTGGAAGAATGGCACTAACAATTGGAAATCAAGGACAGGATTCACAAAGGATTGACAATTATTTCTGCTAAGGCAGTTACGGGATTTCTATGGGATTGGTCCTAATGCAAGGTAACAGAGCAAATGATGCAGTTTGTGGTTGTTGGCGAAGGGAAATACTCACAACAAGCACTTGAATGGGGTATCTTGGACAGCAGATCAGGTTTCTGGACAGTAAGGCAATATCTGGTCACTGGTCAAAGCGGCATGCTCTCCTAGAATAAAACAGCTGGGCAAAGGTCTGGTCACAGCACAGTGGCAACTCAGCTGGATAGAGTGGGTAGCAGGGCAAGCAGGCAGCACTGGATAATCCCAATGAAGATTCAGCCACCTTTCCCCTTTCTCCCTGAGTTATTGGGATTTTAGTGGGGGTTTTCTGGATCAATGATCCTGCATGGATAGGGACAGCTATGCTCAGGCATGGCAGAGGAATCTGGAATCTTGTAGGGTGAAGATGGAATATCTGGATGTGCAGGAGCTGGAAAATTCAGAATAGACTGTGCTTTGTCTTTGTGAGACTCTACCTTATATAAGGCAGATGACATCACAGGATTATACTATGGTGGAAGGCTTTGGCTGGACATGCCTCTAACAACTGGATAGGTCAGCCTATGTATGTCACCTCCGCCTTAGAAGCACATTGGACTGAAGGTGGGGACTCAGTTTTATGGGGTGTGTTTTTATGAGGTACAGAGCCATCCCACAGTTATCTTTGTCAAAATTGGTTATGACATAAATTGCAAATTTTTACAGTTGCAGCACTTTTGAAAATCACATAGGTGAATGACATGTTTCCCACAGATCATGACATTCCAACTCCCAAATGTATACGGTTTCCTTTAGCCCTTCTAATAATCTTTCGCAATTTTTGGAGGGAAATATTTCACTCAAAATTCTTAAATTTTATATATGTGTACCTATTATCACAAGTCATGTTTACATTACATTTCAAAGTTATACCATGTACACTTTTCCCATGAATTACATTTTTCTGCCGTTTGTGTCCCATACATGCTAGGGAAAGCCACAATATCTTGTTTTAATGCCCCATAAATTACATTTAAACTGTTAAACATTTGCATTCCTGCGTTTTCTGGTTGCAGAAATAAAAGTCTTAAAGTTTATTTAATAAGAACAGTCTTTTGCCCCAGATGGGCCGGCTTTGTCTTCCAAATAAGGGCATTTTTCAGGCACTAGCCCTGTGTTGCCATGGATTTGTATTTGAAGCTCCTCAGTTTGAGTATAGGGGAGGTGCTGCTAAAAAGTCACACCTATGTGTCCCAGAAATCCATTGTACCCGGCTGGAGCACTGCCACAGAGTCTGATAAGGATGTGAGATGCTTCACCCTTGCCTATTCATATGCCCCAGATTCTGGTACACTTGGGGGGAGGTAGATCCTGTAGTCAGTCCTTTGAAACCAGAGTCTAAAAAAACCTGTCCGCCTGGTTTCACTGTAAATGTATTTATTTATTCTTTCCTGAACCAGAAAGCAAGACTGTTGGAATTAAACATCCTATACATGTTTTAAAACAAACCTTCATCACATTTATAGGCATGGACAGGGCCTTAATTCAACAATTAACTTTTGAACAGTTATTTTCTTGTTTGTAAAAAGCACCAATTTACATGTTGTTCATTTTCCTTGAACGTCACTTTACAAAATGTGGTTTTCTCTCACATCTGTCTTTTGAGCATTTACATGGCCCTAGCCATTTCTACCACACAGGAGTCTGTCCAATGCAAGGGTCCAAAGAAGCTGACATGAGCAAAGAGAGAGAGAGCTCCTTATGAAAGGTTTATCTGTGTCATTTTGTTGCAAAAAGGAAAGCGTTTTGCGTATGGCTTAAAGTGAAATTCTTTGGTTTTTTTAAAACCTTTATTTTTTTCTGACAGACATAGTACAATCATACATATTTTGGGATCGACTCTTACAGTTACATCGGCAAATTAACAGTGTTCTTTTCTTTGTTAGTATTCTTTTCTACGTTATACACCTGATAGCATCCATGTTAGTCTATTTCTTCAAGGGGTGTTGTCTGAGCTGTCTTTGACATTGTCTCTGAGATAAGCTTGCAAGGGAGCCCAGATGTCTTTCGGTCTATTGGTGGGTTTTACACTATTCACGTATTGTTCCTCAGTTTCCTGTACATATATTAAGTCCCATAGCCATGCGTTGTGAGAGGGGGCTTTCTGGGATTTCCATATTTGAAGTATATTTCTTTTGGCCACTGCGCCGGCAATGGCCACAAGTCTACGAGTTTTAACTGATACCTTCCCAATGTCTCCCAGTATGTATTTACGTGGTATAGCCGGGATCTGGCATCCTGTAATTTCACTTACACTCCTGGCAACTTCCTCCCAGTAGCCTTTTATTGGGGGACATTCCTAGTACATATGTATTGAATTTGCATTATGGGCATTGTATTTGGGGCAGGTCCGCTCGGATCACCTCCTCCAGATATACCTCCATCGGAACGTTGATTTGTTTCTCTGCTAGCCCAACCACCCTGATGTTATTGCGGCAGGACCTAGATTCTAAATATTCGCACTTCATTTGGACCAGCTTTAGGTTTTTCTTCATGGACTCCATGTCTTTGCCCTGATTTGTGAGAGTGTCTTCCACCGTGCTTATCCTATGTTCTGTTTCCAGCACTCGGGCATTCACTTTTTGGAGGTCTACTTTAAAGGATGACATGGGGTTCACCATGTCGTCCAGTTTAGTATTCACTGCCTTGCACCACCACCATGTATGGATATGGTGGTGTGTCTATTGCGTTATTTGGGTCTGGTGTACCAGAATGTGTTGCTTCGGCAGTTGCGTCTTCCATGGCGATGTTTGTGAATGCGTCCATGGGCCCCTTTTTGTTTGTTTTGTTTCTTCCTGGCATGCTGGAAACGGGCTGTTTGTTAATGTGGACAGATGTGCCGTGCCCGGGTCCTGACGGATATTTTCCAGTGCACAGTGTATGGTGGCTCCCCAGTTGTCCTACTATCAACCTCTCATGGTCTCCTTACCTTAAAGACAACACCCCTTTGAGTGCCGTAGTTAGTAGTCCAGCATATAGTTTATTTAGGCCCCTTTTCTACTTTGTTGTGTTCCTCATCCCCTCCCAGAGTGGGTCACACCTTCCGTCAATTACTAGTGTGCAGTAGGGGGGGTCTCTTTTGTGTTATGGCCTCTGTTATTTGCCCTTTTTCCACCCTATCTCTTTTGCAGTTCTGTGTTATACCATGCACTGAGGTTGGCGGTGCGGTGAGTGCCAGCCCCAGATCACCTAGTATTCTTATTTTTTCCCACTGAGCAGCCCGGTCTGCCTGCCGTTCGCTCACAGCGCACACGGTGGTGACCGGGAAGGGTAACCCCACTCCTCTGACTTGCAGGGGCTCTGGTTGCAACGCGCCGCACCCCGTGGGCACAGCACGAGTTTCACCTCCTAGTATAAGGAATGGCTGATCACCGCGGGTGGGGGGAGGGGTTGCAGGACTCTCTCGTTCTTTCCCCTGCGAGGGTCTGTGGGTTAAGAGTTCTTAGTGTCCCTCGGGCCTTGGTGCAAGAATATCAGTTGGGGCCCCCGGCACAGCCCAGCATCAATTTCTGCCCCTCCACCAGAGTTATGTGTGGGTTTCCCTCGACCCGGCCCGCCTGACGCTGGCTCGCAGCGCACACAGTGACGACCGGGGAGGGGATTCCCACACCTCAGACTTACTTGCAGGGGCTCCGGCTATGGTGTGCTGTGTCTGTCGGGTACCGCGCTGAAGGGCTCACGTCCCGTCCCCGCCGCCTCGCTCTCCTCTGCAGGTTTCACTGTTCAGTGTCGGATCCAGCCTCTGCTTGCAGAAGCGGGAAAGCCGTGTGATCACCGAGGGGTGGGGGGGAAGGGACGCAGGCTGCGCCAACACATCTCCCACGGAGGGACTACGATTCAAGTTTTCTTGACGTAGGACAAACACTGGGTCGATCCAGGAGTGTCCTTTGATACTCTGCTGGTTCCGCTTTCTAATCCTTCGTAGCACTTTGGTTTTAACTCACTGGATTCACAGGATATTAGACAGGATTTCTGGCAAACGGCGCAGCTACCCAACTAGGCAGCCATTTTCGTCGGCATCCAACAGCGCCCCCCTGTGAAGTTCTTTGGTATTTCACAGATCTTGCCAGACATAGCTTGTCACTCAATGAGAAATGCCCCCTTCTTGCTGGAGCACAACCTAAATGTGGAGGGACCTAGCTGGGTCTCACTGGATCAGAACTGTGTTCTGTTGAACAGATAAAAAAGAGCATCAGGGCGCAGTCATTTTAAAAAAAGGCAGAATATTTTCTTTCTCAGTGAACAAGTTTTGAGCTGGCAGCATAGCAGTGCTGCCCTTGAATTCTTTGTCTTTGGTGCAATTGATGAAAATACTGGCAGACATTCTCAGGGTGTTCTGTGTTTCATCTTGCCCCATGTGTGGCTGGTAAGACGGTGCAGCCATCATTTTGGAGACTGCAAATCACAGTTTTAATGCCAGGCGATAATGCTCAACAGAGCCAGTGCCGCCATTCTGCTGGTGACTGCTAAGATGTAGTTTTTTGAGGTAGGGGTGTTCTGCTGCGCTGGCCAATGTACCCCACAGAAGGAACATGTCCTTTGCTGCTTATCATTCTGAAATAATCACCATGATTTCCATACTCCATCCAGGGTATGGGGTATGAAGGTTTATGATCGGGATTCACAGACCTGCACTTGCCTATGGCCACCCAGACCAACACTGTGTTATCTCTTCCAAAGATAAAGTCATTAGGAAGAGCATCTGATTTCTTCATCAGGCACAGTGCTAAATCCCTGGTTTGAACCACAAACAGAAACATATCAATGGATGGCCCCAAATGATTTGTTATGGGTGTTGATGACAGAAACCGATGATACCATAGTGAACTTTCTGATCTTTTGCAGAGAATTTCACATAGGATGGGTTGGATGAATGCCTACAGGTTGTGGGTAACTCAGGATGGGAGACTGCTAAGCAAAACAATGCACACTGTAAGGAGAAACAGAAATGTCTGAGATGAAAGATCTGTTGTAAGGAACAGAAGGTCCCAAGTCACTATTTGAACAAACAAACGTTCACAGGAGTCTGCTCGGGACAGTGTTCAGCCAACTCAGTCTCAGGTAGTAGTGTGAACGCGCACACTTATTTTCCAATGCTTTGTGTCTAGTCATAGCTGGTTCCTTGTCCATATGGTAACCATGGTCCTGGCTTGTTCTGAAGAGTTCAACATGTGATTTAATTTTGTATCCAAGAAGGAATGAGGCAACAACCTCATGCAGCTGCCAGGCAAGGCATCTACTTACCCTTACAGTGACTGCAGCTTAGCTAACTGCGTAGGTATCTCACCCCCCCCATCATGGTAATTCTGAGTAGAATGAATTAACCCTCTATATAGGTCATTTCTACTACACAGCAAGTCTACATTTTTGTTGGGGTGGTGGTGTTGTATCCTTCAGGTTCCGGATTGTATCTCCCACCCGACTTCCTATTTGTCTCCAATATGTCTCCTTTAATGCATACTATAGTAACTGTAAGGGCCTATAGTCACCTGTCTGTGAGCCCTGGAGAAGCTTCTCCTCAAAGCTCGCCTGAACACTTCTCCTAGCTTCTCTTGATCTAAATCTGCACCCATTGGCCTTCTTGGCATGTCCTCCACAGTACAGCTTCCTCCCTCTGTGCATTCTACTCGTCTCTAGAAACTCTTTCCTATTCCAAACTAAACACCCGTATAATGAAGATCGTTCTCTAATCTTTTATACACAGGTAGATTGTGCAACTTAGTCAGTACAGCTGCTCATTTTTGGGTTGATTTCCTCCTTCCGAGATATATTTGCATCCCAAGGGAATGTTCTCATGTGTCACATATTCTTTCTGTTGTTGTTACTCAAATTTTTATAATGGGATGCTAAGCCAACTTGCTCTCCAATTCCCACTCCTCTGTACATGCTCCTGGCTTGACGTCTAATGTGTGGTTTGCATGCTGCAAAGTCTCCAGAAATGGGTTTTCTCTGTGGCAAAAGTTCCCGTTCCCAAGTGGTCTTGCATTCCAACCTTTGGGTTAGGCACTTTGAGTTTTGGAAATGATGTGCACCGCAGCAGATCTGCAAGTTGCTGATCTCTCTCATATGGCCATTTTTCCAGTGTCTCCACCCACAATGTTCCCAGGCCACAGGGTTGTCTTCACTGCACTATGGGTCCACTTTATCCACAACAACCTCAAGGAAAGATATAAAGATAATGACCTTTTCCCATATGACCTCTTCCCAACCATGTGACAGCCAACCCACCTACCAAGAAGGGTTGATAGAGCTTCGGGGGCTCCTTCATATACTCCCTACATTGGTTACATGAAGGAGCAGGCAGCACCCCCAGAGCTGCAAATCAGGTGGCCTCATCACAAATTGTAAAGTAAACGTTCTGTCACAGATCAAGAAGCTCTGGTAGGAATCATTACACATCCTTTAGGGATCAATTAAAACTCTTGGATAGTGCTACAAATCAGACTTAACAAGATAATTCAATTAGAGTGAAGGGGTCGGGGCGTTGATAAATCCTTTTGAAATAAGAAGAGAGCTGTGGATTTTCCAGACACCGTCAGGGTTATATTTATCAGCCTCCTGCTGGTGTGTATGATCAATCCTCAAAATAGTAGATGCATTAAAATAAATGGGTATTGTTAATGTTGTACACACTTGGAGTCAAGCGTGCGCTCACTGGTGTGAATTCTCTCATGAGTGAGTAGGTTACTTATAAATAATGACGGTTGCCGATATCTTCATAAAGACATCACTCAATAACTTATCTGTAGGTGGTACTTTGTTCCCTCAAAGATTTGCAGCCCCAGAAACGATGGGGCTGGGGATTTACCTTCACCTGAAAATGGCATACAAGGCTATATTTAGCGATTAAGTTTAATATTGTGGGCAGTAGAGTGAAATGCCAAGGCTTTCTTATGGCCCTCCAAAGACAAGTGTAAAAGCTTTGAAAGGATTTGTACCCATTTCCAGACAACATTCTGCGTTGACTTCAGGCCCCTGCTGTCAAGATCCGGAAGTTGCCCATACATTTGAGCTGCTGAACCCCACAGTCCCCCTCTGATGTCCTTGCTCCTCACTGAATATGTTCACAATGAGGTTCAGTCTAGACAGGAAGGGAAAGGGGAATTGGAGAAAATAAACAACACAGGAGCTCTTCTGACTTCAGGACTCAGCACCCGGTATGAAAATTAAACATTAATAACACTTCACATTCAGAGTTTCAGAAATTAATATATGACACCCCTTGACTCCAGTTACCTGTGTGATCTCTGCCCCAAGCCGAGAGGTAAAAAAGCCAACACCTTCTAACAGTTACTGAAAGTGATTGCTTGCTGACTCACTAAACACCTGGAGTTCCTTTCTTGGTTGACCCTTCTATTGAGTTTTACTCAAGACATAATTCCAGAATTACAAGTATTTGCAAGTTCACCTAGTCTTGAAGAATCGAGAATGAACATTGAATTCTTGAGCACTTTTACTTCAGAAGATTTCCAGAATTTTCTTTAGTTTAACTTGCTTCTTTGGTTCTGAACATTCTTTAAATAAACTCAATTGTGAATGTTAGCAAATGCCACACTTAGTTAGAGTTGTAAACATTAGCCTGTGTCGCATCTGGATAGAATTGTGAATGTTAGCAAGTATTACATTTAGATAGAACTGTGAACATTAGCCTGTGTCACTTCTACATAGGATTGTGAATGTTAACAAGTACCACACTTAGATAAATGTGTGGACTGTTAGCAAGTACCACATTTGATAGAATTGTGAACATTTGCCTGCTCCGGACCCAGATAGAATTGCAAATGTTAGCAATTACCACACTCAGTTAGAATTGTGAACATTAGCCAGCACCACATCTAGATAGGATTGTGAATGTTAACTAGTACCAAATTTGTATAGAATTGTGAACATTCACCTACGCCGTACCCAGATAGAATTGTGAATGTTATCAAATGCCACACTTAGAGTTGTGAACATTAGCGTGCATCGCATCTAGATAGAATTGTGAATGTTAGCAAGCATCACATTTAGAAAGAACTGAACATTACCTAGCGCCGGACCCAGATAGAATTGCGAATGTTGGCAAATGCCACACTTAGTTAGAGTTGAGAACATTAGCCTGTGTCACAGCTAGATAGAATTGTGAATGTTAACAAGTATCACATTTAGGTATAATTGTGAACATTAGACTCCGTCACATCTAGATAGGATTATGAATGTTAACAAGTACCACATTTAGATAGAACTGTGAACATTTGCCTGCGCCGGACTCAGATAGAATTGTGAATGTTAGCAAATGCCACACTTAGTTAGAGCTGTGAACATTAGCCTACGCCGCATCTAGATAGGATTGTGAATGTTAACAAGTACCACATTTAGATAGAGTTGTGAACATTAGCCTGTGTCACATCTAGATAGAAATGTGAATATTTGAATATTAGCAATGTGCCACACTTAGATAGAATTGTGAACACTAGCCTGCATCACATCTAGACAGGATGGTAAATGTCGGAAAGTGCCACATTTAGATAGAAGAGCAAATATTATCATTAACATCAACCTAAAAATTGCTCCTGCTGCATTGGTTCATAAATACACGCAAACACTCTTATCCCATATCATTAAGCTTAATCTTTACTCTACACCATCACACAATTAGAATGCAGCTATACACCTCGATCAATTCGCCCTAGTTGTTCACATGCAAACTTTACCCCATGAACACCTCAACAATCTAATAAAACGTAGCTATACCGCATGACAAACCGGCCTAGCTTCACACATAAGCTTCCTAAAGACCTAACGCAGCCAGAAACCAGTCCTGGTGTCCACCAACCAGACAGCACACATTCAACCATCATCAATATCAACACACCTAATGCCAGGATGCAGCTACCATCAGGCAAATATAACAGCTGCACACATAACCGGTGCACCCAAGCCCCTTACGACACCCTACTCTCTCAACTGACCAGGACTATGGTCAGCAGCTAATGTCTCCATCTGTGCTGTAAATGCAGAAAATGAAGAAGAATTGTAACAGATTACAACAGTGAGGAAAATGGACAAGAACATTTTCATATCACTGCACTAGCATCTATAATTTGCAAAACATGTTGTCTTATCGCTTTGAGGGTATGACTTTGGCTATGAGATTTCTAATTCACACTTAAGAAATTAGATTTTATTTTAGATAACTAAAATGATCATATGGTATATCTTATATTAATAGAATTCAACATATCCACATTCATTTCATGATTTTTTTTATCCCTGACATTTCCTGCAGGACTTTGGGGTTATGCTTCTTCATCATCTTGCAACAATTTCACTGATAACCTTTTCGTATGTGAACAACATGGTGCGAGTAGGTACCTTGGTGATGTGCCTGCACGATGCTTCAGATGTGCTCCTTGAGGTAAGTCATGGGCCATTTGTGCCATGGAACCATTGGAGTAACTCTGCTGAAAATGTTGGGGGGGAGCATGACAACTGAAGGAAAGAGGTAGGGTGGAGGAAGGGCGAGTGGTGGGTCTGCGGGGTAGGGCGAAGTAGGGAGTCCTAAAGCAGAATGTTTTAAAGGCAGGTCAGCAGATTAGGTGACTGCTGCTGAGATGTTATGTTCTGACCTTCCTGTAAATCATATGGCTGTTTAGTTTGGGCTATTAGGTGGCAGCGTCACCAATAAGCCAAAACTATTACATTAGAGTACAGATATAGGGAAATGGCCTATGAGAAGGGACACAAAGCTTGTAGGTGTTGTGTTTATTTGCCCACCCATTGACTGCCCATGGCCATGCTAATCCCTATGGCCATTCCTGCTCAGTTCCTGCCACCTCTCCTCCCAAAACACCTTGTCATGGGAACTCTTTGAGCTCGCTTTAATTAATCCTTACCATTAAACTTTCGACTGGAGGTGCCTACCAGTGTTTTCTCAAAGGAGAATTCTCAGAGTTAATGACTTGGAGTTACAAGTAACATTGGTGCTGTAATCCTGACACTAGTGTAAAATATAAATCTTAAACAGGTCTGCCTTCAGCCACTCTATTTATAAGCACTATGCATGTACTTTACTGAAGTCCTGTTAAAAACAAGCATTGGCAAAGACAACAGGTTTGGCTTGTGTATAAGTATTATACATTTGCCAGGTATTGCTATTGTATGCCCAGGTACTTGCTGGGTGAGTAAGCTGCTGTAGAGCCACAGGGCTCCCACCTGTTTTATTTTGCAGGTGGCATTCTAGCATTGCATCGCTTGGCCAGAAGCACATAGTTGTGCTTAACTTTAACATTATTGTGCTCGTTGCACTGACGCTCCTGCTCTGATGCTCCGCCGCCCCCCAGCCCTTGTCCACGCTTCCCTTCCTCCCCCTCCTCCTTCCCTCCTGCCACCGCCCTTCCATTTGCGAACTGGACACTTATCTGTGGCCTTCTAGGCAGCCCCTGCCATGGCAGCCCCCTCGGCAAAGGACCCCGAGGCAAAGGATTGTTCTAGTGGAAGCAGCTCCAGTTGGTGTCTGCCCATGTCAGCCGGGGAAGCGAGAAGCGAGAAGCCTGCAGTCTGCAACCTGCTGTGACAAATCAGGAAAGTTGCATCTGGGTGTGTTGTATTGTGCTGTGGGTGTGTTGTACTGTGCTGTGTTAATTGTGTTGTATTCTGCTAACTGCTATCCTACCTAAACCCGCCCCACAAGGCATTCTGTTCATTGCTGTGAGTTACCTGCTCACTTCCTGTGTTTCCCTTGTTCTAACCCTGCCTCCCCTGCACATTCTGAGTTGTGTGGCAATGGACTGTGCATCTCTTTCTCTTCGCTCACCCCCTTCCTCCCCACCTACCTCCCTCGCACCTCATATGGTGCTCTCAGTTTCTCCCATCTTCTCTAACTGCTACTCCATCTCCTACCTTATCATCTCACTAAGTCTGGAAGTTCATAATGGACATCCTGCTCTCCAGCCCTGGCCTCCTTATTGTGTGTGGTCTGTATCTGTAACCCTGCAGTCCCATCTCTAGGCACTATCGCCCGTTGGCTGCACTTTCTTATTTACCTGCACTGAGCCTCTCGCTGGCTGCACTTTTTGAATACCTGCACCGCCCCGTGACACTTCTTCCCTGCACTTGCACGATCTAAATGACACAAGGCCTAGTAAGATCGTTGTTGTGTCCTGTTTCTGTTACCCCCCTTGTCGTGTTGTGCCTAGACACACTTGTGTACAGGAATGTTCTAAACGCCATATTATATCATATCTGATACCTACACCAGTGCTTCCTTCAGACAAACTCTCACCAACATCCTCTTTGTTGTTCCATCTCCAGACCTATGGACCCCTCATATGGTCTCTGTTCTCTCCCCATTTTCCTCCTCTCCCATTAATGGTGGCACTAGGTGGGAGGCCCTCTTGGCCTCCTTCCACTCCTCCAAGACCATCAACTGCCAGGCTATTATGCAAGTCTATGCAAAAAGGATGAGCATACTCGTCCTTGGCACTTAAGGGGTTAATATCTATCTGAATGTCACCATCTTGGTTCAGGGCCCTCAGCCTAATCTCTGTTTTGATAGGTGTTTCCTACATTTTAGCAACTTCCTCCCTTCTCCTGCTACTCCTTTCGGCCACCTCTCCGGCACCCTCCTCTTCCTCCTCTGCCCACCCTCAGACCCCTCTACCGCCTCCATTGTAGGGTGCACCTCAAACCTATATCCCTCCATGAAAGTTTTTCAAATGTGGCAACCTGCTCCATGTCGCTACGCTCAACTCTCACTCTGCTGTCAAACACTCCTCTGACATCTGTAACCTCCTTGAAGAACTCAACCTAGATGTTCTTGCTCTTACTGAGACATGGTTCTCAGCCAGTTCTCTCTTGAGTTTTGACACTCTACTTCCTGAGGGCTACAAGATCCTCTCCAAACCCAGAACCAACCATCCTGGAGGTGAAGTAGCCCTGATCTTTTTCCATAGTGGGTCCTTGGCTCTGCCTTCCCTACACAGGCCTACTCTTCCTTTGAATGCCTGGTCTACAAGCTCTCTATCTCCCCAAGCCTCTCTCTAACTGTGGCCACCATCTACAGGCCTCCTGGCCAGGTCGGCCTCTTCCTGTCTGAATGGGCTGACCTCTCATTTTCTCTCCTTGCCTCTACCTTCCAATTTATCCTAGTTCAAGACCTAAACATCCATCTGGATGCTTCCAATCCCTCTTCAGGGCTCTTCCGCAATCTCTGCGATACTCTCTCTCTCTCTATTCTACCCCCTGGCTGACACACTCTGACGGGCACACCTTGGAGGTCCTCATCTCCTCTGACATCCCCCTCCGTAACACTCTCACCACTCCTCTCTCTTGAACTGACCACTTTCTGCTCTCCTCCCACCTGACATTTTCTGTCCCCAGGTGAAGCCTACCCCCAGCACTGCCACCAACCTTCTCGGTCATCTGTCCCATGAAGTGTGTGTCAGTGGAGGCCTTTATTGCTACTTTCTTTCTGCCTCCTACTCCTGCGGCTGACTCTATGACACAGCCCTCTCTACCTTGGATCATCCTATCACTAACACTCTCGATGCCCTTGCCCCTGTCATGAGAATCCACCTGAAGCCTACCTCCAAATGCAACTCTTGGTATGACTCCAAGCTTGTCACCCTAAAACACCACTGTAGGGTGGCTGAGAGGAAGTGGAGGGCATCTTGCACTCCTCTGACAAACTGGCCAGTCGCTTGCTCCAAAGGCAATACAGACTCTCTGTAATGTCCAAGAAGAGAGCATATATCCAAGTCTGCGTCTCTGTGGGTTCTAACAACATGGCCAAACTCTTCAAAATCTGCAGGGAGATGAACGATCCTGCCGCAGTCTCCACCTCTCCTGTTCCCTTCCAGGCCCTCTGCATGGCTCTAGCCTCCCACTTCTCTACTAAAACCCAGGACATCCTGTCCTCTCTCGCCTCCTCTCTTTCCTCTCCCTCTCCCTCTCCCTCTACCTCTACCTCTCCTGGTCCTCTACTGGCTGCTTCTCCTTCTCCTCCTCCTTTCTCCTCCCTTCTCCTCTTTTACTGTGATCACTCCTGATGATGTCTCTGGACAAGTCCGATCTATGAAAGTGACATCCAAGCAGGTGTTCCCTGGCTCCTCCAGGACCATCAAGGACCACATTCACACCTTCACTCCGGCCTTGGCTGATTTCTGCATGACCATCAGCCTGGCATCAGAGTAGCCAGAGGCACAGAAACTGCTCTCCTGAACACCTGCAAAGACCTGCTCACTAATTTTGATTCTAGCCTTCCTTCTGTCCTCATCTTCCTTGATCTTTCCTCTGCTTCTGACACAGTCAACCATGCCACCCTGATCAATCATCTCAATGAGAACGTGGGCATCACGGATCAGGCCCTCTTCTGGTTGACTTCCTTCTTCCTGGACATCCATCTCAGGTCCACTGGGGTCCTTTCTCTCCACCATCTCTCACTTCACATGTGGTGTTCCCCAGGGCTACAACCTCTCTCCCTGGCTTTTCAACCTCTACGTGGCCCCTTTGGCCCACCTCACCTCCACCTTCTCCTCTAACTTTCAGTGTTATGCAGATGAAACTTGGCTTTCCTACAGGCTCCTCGATTCAGGAATGGTGCACCTGCAACAATCTCTGCCTCAATGCCAGAAAGACAGAGATCCTCCTCATTGGGACCACTGTTCCCGCTTTCCCTTCTTTCCCTCTGGCCCACCCCCTTGGGCTCTTTGTCTGCACCTTCCAATGAGGCAAAAACCTTTGGGGTCATCTTTGACTCCACTCTCTCCTTCTCCTCTCACATCACAGACCTCTTGAAGAAGTTCCACTATCAGCTGCACCTCCTCAGAGGTATTCTTCCGTATCTCACTTGCCCCCAGAAGTTCAACATCTCCAGAGCCCTGATGCTCTCTAGGTTGGACTACTGTAACAGCCTCTTTCTCAAACTGCCTTCCTCTACTCTCCTCCCTCTGCAACTAATCCAGATCAGGACTGAAAGACGTGTCCTTGGCCTCAAGCCCAGGGATTTTATCTCTCCAGCCCAGAAACCTCTCCACTGGCTCCCGGTGGGTACAAGGATCAAGTTTAAGAGCATCTGCATTGTCCAGAAGGCTGTCTGGGGCCGGCGTCAGCATTGCATCCAACTCTCTTCTTAAACATCTTTCTTCTCGAGCCCTTCACTCAGTTATCTTTAACTCTATGACGGTCAGACGCTTCTTCAGGCAGAGAGCTGGAGGGAGCTCCCTCTCCTCTGCAGGGGCCTCACTCTGGAATGACCTCCCTGTAACTATCAAACTTGAACAGGACCACCTCAGGTTCTGGAAGAAACTGAAGACCTGTCTTTTCGCTTCTGCTTTCTCTCTTGCTCACCCTTGCTGACCACCTGTCTGCTGTGTTAGCTGGTCGCCTGGCTACTCTCTGAACTCAACGGGCACCAGGCTTCCTCTGTGACCTGCATCTGCACTGCCTCCGGTCCTCTGTGCACTTAGGGGCTGTATCTGTAACCCTCCAGTCCCGCCTTCCCTCTTGAACTTTCAATAGCTGGCTCCCCCAGCTGCACTTACTCAGAGCAACTGCTTCCCTGACCGCACTTCCCTTTCCCCTTCCCCCTCCCCCTGGCACTTCTCCCGCACATACTTGCATGATCTGAATGACCCAAGGCCTAATAAGATCATTGTTACATCCTCCCTATGTCTCCCTACCTTGTCTGGTTGCGCCTAGAAACATGTGTACAGGCACATTATAAATAACTCATCATATCATATTTGCACCATTTTGCACCTGCTACCATAAATAGCCAGTTAATACCACTACGGCAGTGCCCGTCAAGTGCCTTTCCCATGACTACACAGAATACCAAAATGTTGGCATCACCAATGCTTGTTCCAATTCCTACTGCAAAACGTGCTATAAAATGTGGTGTTTTGATCATGGGATGGGTATGGCTCCTTCACGTCTCTGTATGGGTATTTCTTCCCTATAGCAAAATCAAAAGTTGGCACATTAAGTGATGTTATCACTGAATCCAATTGTTTCTTTAAACAAAATGATGGGGCGGGCTGCCTCAAAAATAGTGTTTTACAACGGAACAATGGCAAAGATGAAAAACATAGTTGTGTACTTGTTTTGGTTTGGAAACTAATGGCTAGGTGCTAAATACCACACAATACTTACACACTGTGAAACATATACAAACACAATAAAAAAAATACCTTCTCTGCTTCAAATGCGGCACTCACTCTCGAGTTAACACCTAGCTCAGCTGCACCTACTACCCTCGTACTCGTGCACCTCCAGACAGAAACCAGGAAGCTGAATGAGGTTTCTAGTTCCTGTCTGCGTCACACAAGCGAAGCCAGAAAGTGACGCGCATGTGGTGGAAGCGCTGGCAACCTGACAGCGTGGCCAGGCCCTGCACCACAGGTTTTACTGCACTGTAGAAGCCTTATCAAGAGGCAAGAGCCGTTGTCTCAGTCTAAATAATCTCTTCTCACCTCAACTGGCAGAGCTACACTTGGCAGATGCCTCTGGAAAGGCACAGGATCTACAGGAAGAGCCTGAAAAGGGCAAGACCGCTTCATTTTGGTGGTGTAATGGGAGTAGAAATGCAGGGTCTGTACTATGACACAGGATGCAAGGCAGGAAATACATAGGATTGTTCGACTTTTTCCAGACTCTCCTGCAAACACAGGTCCATTTTAAAGGAGGGGTGCGATTATCACAATCAGTTACGTATATGATGGTATCGAAATTGTAATGGTTTGGGCACAGTTGGAACGCTTAGAGACACATTGATTAACCTCTTGTCAATGTCCTTTCTGCATTGGAGAAATAGCTGGTTGTCCTGGTGGAGCATAGATTCACCTGTCCGCAAAGGGCCTCATTTCTAGAGTCTCTCCTCACTCCTGTGCAATGGATCTTTGCATTCTCAAGGCACTCCTATGTTGCCTTGGCAATGGTCGGCTCAGACATCGCTCAGGCGAGCAGGGTCACTTGATACCAGGCCACCTATCATGCCAGGGGGCTCTCCAGGAATACAATGTCACTTTTGTGTATTGCCCGGGGAGTAATTACACAGCTGACTATTTATCCAGGCACCATGCCCCTGCAATGCAAGGTCAGTTGAAGAAGAATGTTAGATGGAAGAGTACATACATTTCATAATGGAAACGAATGTTCCCAACTCAATGTAAATTGAGAAGGTCAAAGAAGAGTCGGGAGATGATGAGTGTTTCCAAATTATGCGACAGACAATCACAAGCGGAGAGTACTGGCAAACCTTGAAAACTGCACATACAGGGGCAAAGTGGCGCTGGAACAATTGTGGAGGGTGAAAAATGAACTGATGTTCATAGATGATAGGTTACTGTTAAGGGGCGCACAAATGGTGATACCAAACATGCTGCTGCAAAACAAAATTGTGCAGAACCATCATGTATACCAAGGAATGGCAGAGATGAAATCTCGCCTGAGAATGAGGGTGTGGTTTCCTGGCTTGGAGGAACTAGTAGATAACTTTGTCAGTGCATGTGGATGGTTTCAGGTGGTAGCTCCTGAATGCAAGGAGCCCCGGATCAAGTCAATGGAATAAAGCTGCAAACCATGGGAAAAGGTCCACATTGATTTTGGATCCATGAGCAGAAAGAACCATTTGCTGGTTATTACTGACCAATGGTCAAGATATCCTGAGGTGGAGTTTGTGGAGTCCACAGCCCTAACAGATGTGAATCCAGTCACAGAGAAGATATTTGCAACTCATACCTTCCCAGAAGAGGTGTGCTTGGACAATGGACCCCCTTTTCAGGGTGAGGGGTTCCGTGCATTCATGGACGCATGTGGCATCCGCCATTGAACAAAATCATCCCTTTGTGGCCCAGGATGAATGGGGAGGAGGAGCGATTTATGAGGACGCTCAACAAAGTATTTTGCATTGCCAATGGTCAGGGTGCAGGCCTAAAGAGGGCCCTCTAACAATTTCTGTTCAATTACCAGACCACGCCTCATTGCTCCACAGGTGTGTCCCGGGCAGAGGCATTGTTTCAAAGGTGCCAGGGGCCTCATTCCAACCATGAATCATGGGTTCCGGAGAGGATAGATGATCAAGTAGTCCTGGAACAGAGAAGGAGATCTAATGAGGAGAAGAATAAGAGGAGGAATTTGCGTGGCTACTGTGAGAAACCTCAAGCTATTCTCACTCCCCTTCCCCATGGATCCTTTGCGCAGGTGACCAGGGAAAGGCCATCACTCTTGTATCCTGACCCTGGGGGTGGACAAGCTAGGGAGGATCACCTGTGTGGATGGTCTTTGGGGACTGGAAGTCGGATACCCTTGGCAGGGACATGATATCCCCCTTTTCCTAACAATGACCAACCCAACCCTTCCCGCATCTTCATGAGATATTTTGAGACAACACTCCTGTCTTCCTCCTATATAACTCTTAAAGGTACTGAGAAGAAGAAGCAACCAAGAGTAATGAAGACTAGGTGCTTTTTCCACTCTGGTACTTGGATGAGGAAGAGGCCCACTGAGAGTAGTAGAGGTCAGGCATGTCCCCTTAATGATGGTCAGGCAGGGCTAATTGTAAATTCCCACTCGCAGCCTGTTGAAGGGATGCAGGTGTATAAAAAGCCCAATCAGGAATGCCTCAGGGAGAAGCAGTGGCAGGAGAAATATTGCCCAGAGAAGCACTGACGGCGAAGAAGGAGCAGCAGCAGAGAGTCCAATGGAAACAGTGCGGTGCTGTATGTCTAGAGCAGGCTGGCAGTTCAGGAGACAGCGGGCCAGGAGCTGGGACTCTGTGGTACCAAATGGGCCTTGACTGGGGAGCCATGCAGGGAGGCTGACCCTTTTCCTAACTTGCAAAGTGCTCATTCTCCTGGGGACAGAAGCTGACCCTGGAGTGCCTGAGCCAGAGACCTAAAGGCTGAGAGATCTGCGCTGCTGGAATTTGCAACAAAGCAAATGGTGAGTTTCTATGAGAAGCATAAATCCTGTATGCAAACGTTTGATCCTCGTGCAAGGTTATTTAGTATTGGAGTGGTCACTTGGAATGATGCACATTGTGGAAGGTCTCTGATCTTAATCCTTGCTAAAACAATGAACAATAGATTTTGTGACTCACTAAAATAACTAAGAATACTTTGTTACAGAAGGGTCAAGTGTGCATGAAAGCACAGTATCGAAAGTCTGTGAGTGCTAGGCACATTTGAAAACAAACTACAAAGGTATATTACAACTGAATTATTTAAATGTAACAACAAAGTGATCTTATTGAAAACCTATAACCATTTTTGAACGCGGAACTGAATATAAAGATAGCTTCATAATTATTGAATACTGCTCTGAAAGAACACCATCACATATGAAGATTTGAAGCTTTACAACTTCGATAAATTCATTGTGTGCCAAGTTCAAAAGTGAATATAAGTAAAGTTTATACATATATTGAATCCATAAGCCAAGCACACCTTGAAACCAAGAAACTCACATATATTGTAACTAAAAGGAAATAGAACTTTTGCCAAGCAAGTGAACCCGGTGTGCACTTGACTTCAAAGTGAATGGAACTTTGGGGAGGAACTTTAACAAGTGAGCCAAAGCGAACTGCATTCTTCAGCCAAGACAATTTTCTTGGACAAAGACTAACCACATACGGAGGGTGCAAGTGGGGCACAAAACTTTAACAACGCTGGGTGGCTCTATTTCATGGGAAGTGCATCTTGGGGACGGGAACCCTGGGGTTTGAATTACTTATTGACTTGAGGGCGAAGCCTCAAGATCTTTTGTGTTTTGAACTGTGTTTTGAAAACTTGGGGAAGCGAGTACCGACTACTGGCCAAGTTGATATCATTCTGAACTTAGGACAATCCTGAGACATTTGTTGGAACTGCTTTATACTTGGGAAAGGGAGCTGAAAGAAAGCTGCAAGCTGGACAGAGCTCTGAACTTTATGTTGAACACGGTTTTGTTGGTTGCTGACATACCTACACATTGCATCAGATTAGTTGTGAGGGCAAGTATAGGTTTTGGACACCAACAGATTCTTAAGTTGAACTTTTGGAGTTTGACTTTCCTTAATTTTGATTTATTAGGGAAATCCAACCATAGTATAGGACAAGATAGTTTTTTTTCCATCCTGACTTTTCAGTTAATCAGGTTTTATTATTAATTCAGAATCTGTTGTCTGTGTCTTATTCAAGATGCCTTCACACTACCCGCTGGCACTAGGAGATGCTGTCCTACTTTGATCTCGCCATCCCACAAGAAAGGTATAATTGACTACGAACCACAGCCATTCCAAGCTATGGATGTGGAAGGATCTATGGTCACAGCCTCCACTGGACAGGACATTGTGACTAAGACATCTTTTCAGAAGTTTGAAAATTCATCAAGAGAGGACAGCATCAATAAGAACAGACGTGACTTATTGCCCACAACCAGTGAGGTTGATGAGGGTAGTGAGAGCGATGGACCTCAGGGGCAGAGGTTGTCTCCCGTGTCAAAGGTGTGGCAGAGATCCAGAAGGAAGACACCCCAGATAGAGGAGAGGGACGGACATATCCCCTTAGGGCGTCCAGGGGTCAGCCTGAATACATATGGGATAACGTTCTAGATGGCTGAGCATCCCTGAAGAACAGTTACTAATATCATTTTGAGTTTATGTCACTCATGCCTGTTCTTATGTTGTTCAATCTTAACAAAAAGAGGAGTTTCGTGGTCTCTTTAAGACGTGTTGTCAGGTTGACGTCAGGGTGCACTCCTAATAAGAGTGGTGTCACGGTCAGCACAGAGGGTGTGCACGAGCAGAGCCCGATACCTATACATCTGTCTGTGGCTCCCCTTATTTATCCGGCCTAGGTCTTGTGAGCATTACTGGTGGGACCCCAACAGCAAGCAGAGGGTGGGAACAAGGCAAGAGGCAGCCACGGGCATGGTATGTGGAATCCTGAGAGCTATCAGGATCTACGGCTATGCCTGCACATTTTGCACTGAAGCCCTGGATCCTGATTGGCTCGAAGGATTCTAACGTTCCAGCCTGGGTGTGAATTGAAATATAAGTTACGTATATTTTATGTAGTTAAACGAAAGCTAAAGTGTGTCACATTTAATGAATAAACAATATGGGCTCTTCTGATCTTATTTCATTTGACCATGTAATTACTTTTTTTTTTGCAGACTGCTAAAATGGCCAATTATTCCAAGTCTCAAAAATTGTGCGACGTGCTATTCGTCATGTTTGCATTGGTGTTTATCATCACGCGACTTGCTATATTTCCTTTATGGTAAGTTACTCTTTTTCTAGAAATAAATACGTACATAAATTAACTCTAGTTGCATGAATTTGCAACAGAACTCTATCCACTTTTTCGACTTAACAAAGCATTATTAAACGTAAGGCCATTAAGCGTACGCGTCTGAGTATAAGGCTCAAACTGGGATCTGAAACGTACTGTGCACTATACCCATTAAAGAACGCTTTGCATGCGACCTTTGGAAGTCGAAGACAATTTAAAGATGACCTTTTTAAGTTTCCTGTTACATTTACATTTTTATTTCACTGAAAGTGACTAATTTCGTAGACAAATATGTCCATAAAGTTAACTTGTTGTTAATTCCGAAGTAGACAAAATAATGCATTGAAGGGTGAAGCTACAGTGAAAAAGCTCTACCACCATGTTTTAACAACAGGCTGTTACACAATGGGCCTCATTACGAGGTAGGAGGTAAGGGATTACCGGCACCGGTAAGGGTGCCGGTGCCGGTAATCCCTTACCTCCGTATTCTGAGGTCCCTTAGCAGGTCCCTTCCTTAACGCCTGGTCTGACCAGGTGTTAAGGACGGGACCCGCTAAGGGACTTCAGAGCTAATAACGGTACTGCAAATTGCGGTACCGTTATTAGCTACTTCCCCATTCCCATTGAGCCCTACGGGGGCTCAAATGGGAATGGGGAATGGTTCTCAGAATGGGGACTTACCGGGTCCTCCAAGGTTGGAATGACCCGGTAAGTAGCCATTCCGAGAACGCGGACCTGGTATGCGGTAAGGGGGTAGCCATGGTGCTAATAGGACCAGGGCTACCTCCTACCTCGTAATGAGGCCCAATGACTTTCTTTATTAAAAGGGGGAATCTTTCTCAAAGTGGTAATTTTATTTTGGTTTTATCTTTGTCCTTAACCTTACAATTGTAAACATCACTTTCTCATTCTGCCAAGGGGCTCCTTCTCAATCTGTACAACATAAACCAACATTCTACAGAAATATGGGATGTGTCCAAATGCTATTACTTAAAAAAATTAGGTGGGCTCCATGAACACAACCAAAATGTGTTTGAGTACTTATATGTTGGGGGAACCAATCATAGTCCTACACGTCCACTTGGGGCTATATGTAGTAAAAGGCCTACAAGCGAAGAACAACCGGCACATGTACTTTGATTTTGGCAGCTTTTGAAGTTAAACCAATCCTTCTCGAGTTAGGTTGCTTATGCATTGTAGTGTCAAGATAGCTTGGTGGGCCTAGGTGCCTATTTAAAAGCTATTTCATGTGTTTTAATCCCTACTGATGTGTTTGCCATGCTTCAGATATTAATACAATGGGCCTCATTATAAGGCTGGCACTCCCGGAATGAAGGGGGCCGGTACGGGACCGGCCCCCTTCATTACGAGAGCGCCGATTACGACCTTCCCTTCGCAGGACCCGGGTCAGACGCCTGGTAAAAACATGCATCTTTTCCGTGTCCCACAAGGGGAAGAGGGAGGTAACAACGGGACACTCATAATGTGCCTGTTATTACCTCCATTCCCATTGAGCCCTATGGGGGCTCAAATGGGAATGGGGAATGGTTCTTGCAAGGAAGAATTACTGGGTCCTCCAATGTTGGAATGACCCGGTTATTCCTCATTGCAGGAACCCGGTAAATGAGCCCGGTTTGGCGGCAGCCATGGAGCTAATAGCTCCATGGCTGCCGCCAAACTCGTAATGAGGCCCAATGACTGTTACTGAGTTGGGGTGCAGCACTGTCTTTATGCACGGATGAAGTGGTGGGGTCTCTGTTTGGAATTATTCTTTTAATTGGAAACCTTTTTCACATAGGGATTACTTACTTGACCTACAATACATTATTCATGAAAAAGTGATGCTTCTCTAGGAGTATAATCACGTGCCTAATGATTGTCCAAAACATGTAGAAAAACTCCATTACCCATAAACATGCAGGAGGATCATTCACTGCACTAATGGTGCTACCACCTGGCCTGAAAACTGCTTTCATTGACTCGCGTTACAAGGTGTTGCTTTTAAGCGCTGATGGTGGGAACCTACTGTAAAGCAACCAGTACCACTGAACAGCATCAACAACCCGCCAGGCTCTTCTATTAAGGAGGACTTTTTCCTTAATCCAACAGCCTCCTGCAACGATAATAATTTGGGGGCTGATTGATCGGGTAGAAAGGCAGGATGAAGCACCTTTGGATACCTTCCTGTGGTCTGAAATGAGAGAAAGAAGGGAATGTGAGATGTCAGTCAAAATAACCCTACCTCCTCCAGAATACCCAATAACCTAGCACTGTAGAGGAGTATGTGGAATCTACTGTTCCCCCAAGAAGGTGTGAGAGAGGAGTCGAGAAGAGGGACAATACCAAAAATGGAGAAGCAAAAGGTCTAACCTGGGCGGAACAAGGGCACAATTCATGCAGTGTCCACGGTGTCCAAACAGATCATTCCAAGATTCAACAGCAAGCAAGTGGTCCAAGAGAGTTCAAGGAAGGCCCAGGGAAAGCAGTACAGGTACGAACAAACCAAACACACACTCCAGAGGTGAAAGAGACAATACAAGGCAATTCAAACTAAGCAGGCAGGTCAGGACTGGTACACAGACACGCAAGCAGTCAGTAAGTCTGTAGTCCAAGCTCCATACAAATAACAGTCCACAGTCAGGTTAGGAAATATCGCAATGATCATAGACAAGACCAGAAGCTTCTCACGGGCCGGATCTCTTCCGGTCTTATGTTGCATACCTTTTCCCTGTAGTGCCACTGCAGTTCCGACAGATTGCGTGCTTAGACGTGCTGACATACTGCCATTGACGGCATCCTGGTTGCACAACCTAATGGGCATTGTACTTCGGGGGGACCTGCGATGACCTAGGCACCATGGCAACCTCCCCCAGAGGCCATGTGGAAAGCCCATACATCAGGGGGAGTGGGCACGAGACCTGACAGTTTCCTCAATACACTTCCATACTCACCAAAAGAAGGTAAATGAGAATGAAATCAACAACATTATTCAATTTAATTCAGATTTATTTTGGTTGCACACCATAAAATCAGAGCAAACAACATGTAAAAATACTGGGAACATATTAAAAACAAGACTGATAACATTTTACAAAGGTCATTAAAACAGTACGAGTGAATTCATTGGCACAGTTTCATTCGCATTTTCAATCCACATTAATTTTATAAATAAACATTTGAAAGCCATGAATAGAAACATGGAAACAGCATTAAATGTATTCGGGGACAGACATAGGGCCTCATTTCACGGTAGGAGGTAACCATGGCGCTAATAGCGCCATGGCTGCCTCCAAAACCTTACCGACTCCACCCTGGTGAATGGAGCAATTATCGCTCCATTCCAAGGTTGGCAGGACCGGTAATTCCCCATTCACCAAGGCCCTTCCTCATTCCCATTTGATCCCCCATAGGGCTCAATGGGAATGGGGAAGGCACTAATAACGGTACCGCAAATTGCGGTACCGTTATTAGCTCTAAAGTCCCTTTGTGGGTCCTGTCCTTAACGCCTGGAAAAACCAGGCGTTAAGGGAGGACCCGCAAAGGGAACTCGTAGTAGGGCGGTAGGGGATTACCGGCACCGGTGCCCTTACCGGTGCCGGTAATCCTCTACCGCCTATGGAATTAATAGCTTCAACCATTTGGTTCTCAGATTTTTGTATATCAGACATGTCAGCATAAAGTGCACATCCTCTTCCACTGAAGTGGGACATGTTGGACAGTGTACAGACAATGCATCCCCCAGTGTCTCGTGAACTTTGCAAGTGGGACAATGCCCGAGGGAAATTTAAAGAACAAAGCTTTCTTCTTTCTTCCCATTTGGGTAGTCGAAATAAGCCTCCATGGCCAAATCGCATTTACACACCATATAGCTGGCAGATAATCTGCTTGCATAACAAGTATCCAGTCTTCTTCCTGTAACCCACTCGTGGAATTTCGCATTTAGCATATTCTTTCATTGTCCAGTTATACTCAAGGACTCAGACCTTAGAGAATTGAGATCGGGTACCAAGAGGAAATGCTAGACATGCTTCACCCACGGTATCAGTTTTACACCTTCCATTTTTAAAACTTCCACAAGGCCCTCTCTGTATGGATCAAGTTCACCATAGACCAGATCTTTATCCAATAGAGATGGGGTTTCCAGATAACCTTATAATTGATTTCTATATGCCCTTAATTGTAGGGCCACTGGGCCAAAGAAGCACTCGCCAGGAGACCTTATAGATGTTTCATAAATTTGTTCGCCATTTTCTGTAGCAAAGCAGATACAATGTGCCCCCATAGTTCTGCACCATAAACTATGGCTGGGACTGCCTGAGTCATATATACCACCATTGCTGAGGACAGTGACCTGCCTCCAAGATGAGCTGTGATGGTGGTCACCACCACCAGTTTGTCTTACTGCTGTTACATTACTATTTGCTAACTATTTGGCCCATTTCAGATCCTTTGCAAAAGATATCCCCAGGTACTCAATGCTCTCCACAGATGTTAGGGGAGGGTTATTCAAGTAAAATGTTGGTTTAATCCTGGGGGGACCAGTCTAGGGGCAGCACATCATAGTTTTTCCTGAGTTTATGGTCAGATGTATGGCTGAGCAGAGCAGCCCAAAGGACATCAGTTGTTGATATAGACCCTTGGGGCTTTTGGCCAGAAGCACAGCATTGTCTACGAATAGCAGAAGGCCCCATTTAATGGAACCAAGTTTTGGTGCATCCAGTGATGACATTTGCATATCAGCGGCAAAGCTGTTGATGCACTAAAGAAATAGAAGAGGGTCCAGGACACAACCCTGTCTTTCCCCTATCTCAATTGCAAGTGGATATGTTAGTTCTCCCCCCTCAATCCATCTTACACATGCATAACTGCTAAAGTATAGGGCCATAACGTGTTTGATAAGTGACAAAGGATCGTCAACCCAGACCTTCCACATTGTGTTTCTGGGCACAGTATTGAAGGCTGTCTAGAGATCGGCAAAAGTCAGGTATGTGGGCTCTGATTGAAGCGTAACACATTTTTAGACAATAAGGTCCAGCTTGAATGCCTGCTTGATGGTCGATACTCCTTTTCTAAACCCTGCCTGTGCACTAAGCAAGATGTTATGTTCTTTGACTCAGGTTTCAAGGAAATTAAGTAAAACCTTCACATACATCTTGGCAAGTGAGTAGGTTAGTGATATAGGTCTATAATCTGCTGCCAAATCCAAGTCTCCTTTTTTGTGGATTGGAATTATTGTTGCTCCCTTCCAACTTTGAGGAGGAAGGACAAGAGACCTACTAACTTCATTTAAAAAAAATGTTTATAAAGGGGACCCATATGCCTCAATTGCTCTTGAAGGTATCGGCTGGGATGAAGTCAGGTCCTGAGGATTTGCCATTGTGCTGCGAGAGAATAGCTTCTTCAATTTCGCTGGTAGAAAAAGAGAGCACAATCGGGGCAGTAAGTTCACAAGCCTCATTTATCTTGGTATCACCGATACTCATAGCTTCTATCCCCAACTGTATTGCAGCTTGATCTGAAGAGTATAGTGATCCAAAGTGCTTCACACACACCTCTGGTGCAATAAGCCCCATAATCAGACTTTCATTTGGAATTGGGCCAGACCTCACCATGCACCAGAATTCCATAGTGTTTCATGTCTGTACTGCATAAATCAATACTGCCCACTGGTCTTCCAAATATTTACCAGCCCTTGAACCATGTAGCGAGGCACTGGTGTATATTATGTCACTTGAAAGAGCAAGTGTGTTGAAATGGCTTACACCCTTAAATAATGTACTATTCTGTCAGAAAATGGGTGAGACTTGGAACGATCCAGGCAGACTCAGTGATTCGAGCTGGAATCAAATGAAGCCTCTAATAAAACCGAGAGCTAGGTAAATGCTCCTTCTTGAATCTTGAAAGCTAAGGTTGTGCACTGCTGATTTAGCTCAGAGATACATTAATGGCTTTAAATCCTACCTGGCTCAGATCAAGTCCGCCCAAGTCAAGATCTCTATGTATGAGGGTAAGACTAGGTATATTGACTATCACCACTTTTACGTTGAAATGGAATGGCCTTGGCACTGCTAGATGGCCCCTGTGTGATGCCTCCGAGGAGACACCCTCATTACGACCCTGGCGCTGGACCATGGTGCTAATAGCACCATGGTCCATGCCGGTACCGACTCCGCCATGGCGGAATGTGGAATTACTGCCCCATTCCGATGTTCGAGGGGGGATATTCCCCATGCTGCCATGGCCCTTCCCCATTCCCATCTTTGCCCCATAGGGCTCAATGGGATTGGGAAGGTGCTAAGTAAGCAGCACCGTACTTCGCACCAAGGTCCCTTTGTGGGTTGGTTTTCAACGCCTGCAAAAAGCAGGCGTTAAAATCTCCAACCCGCAAAGGGACCTCGTAATCAGGCGTTAAGGGGTTAACGGCGCTGCCACCTTTTATGGCGCCGTTAACCCCTTAAGGCCAGGGTTGTAATGAAGGCCGTTATGTTATTTTGTCAGTTTTCCAGTGTCTAGGGTTCTTATACCTGAGACCCGTCCTGCTGGCGGTAGGGATTAAGTCATGGGGCAGTGCTGTGGAATTTCTGCTTCACTCCTTTACCCCCTCAACGGTGGGTGCTTTGGTCTGCTTTTTGCATGGAGCATGGATTTTGAGAAGGAAAATGGTAGAACTTTAACTGGGCAACAGGCTGCAAGTATTTCTCTCCTGTTGTCCCCATAACCCCTTTGGGATAGCCAACTGCCATCTTCTTATCATATTTGTGGCCATGTGGTGACTTGTTGGTATATCTTCTTTTAGCAGTTATGTTTTAGTCTTATTTTTAAAATGTTCACTTGTTTTATTCATCTTCTTGTATTTTATTCTTTATACTGTAACCTGATGACTTCATGTCGAATAAAGGTTTAAATAAAAAATAATTAAATACAAAATAAAAATATTTAAACTTTTTTGTACCTAACAGAGCTTTGAATTCTTTTCTCAGGGTGCACACTTCATCCTTATTTCTGTTGTTTTGTTTTTGATAGCTTTCACAAGGGCAGCTTTGGCTCTTCTACATTCTCAGTCATATCAGCTACAACCGTTGTTATTTCTGGGCTTCTGGGCCACCGTGTTCCTAGTTAGCAAAGGAGACAGAAGATCCACCGAAGAGTTATACAAATCAATATGATTGAGGCTTGATTTTGGGTTTGCATATTGTTCCAGGAGAGGAATTATAGTTTGATAACATTTTGATAACGTTTCGGTAGAAATGTGTTGGTGGGGGATGATGGCAGCCTCTAGCCGTGTGGAGGCTCAGAGCGGGGATGGCCCCGCTTCGAGCCTCCTCTTTGGCTGAAGGGCTTCCACACACCCCAGCCGGGGACAAAGGAATGGAATCCTGTACGAGGGATTCCCGGCCAGGTATGGACCTTGCGAAGCCCAATCAGAATGTTTGTTTCATTCTGGTTGATTTTCGTCGGATACTAATAAGAAGTATTACCCCTGCAAAGGGATATGGATGCAAAGGGGGATAGGAAATCAGAGCTGAGATCCCCTAGGCTTTCTCCTCCAGAATCATATATGCTGATATCACACTAATGTCTTCAAATTGGGCATTAAAGTCGCCCAATACTATTAAGGTACTATTTGGCAACCTCGCTATAAGTTTGGAGATCCTATTCAGAGTCTCCTCTAGACAGTAGTGGAAGTGGGTGGGAACGGTTGAGAGTGGTGCTCCTCTACTTTTTTTTAATTAACCTTTACCATTTCTATACTTTTATTTTAAAAAGAAACCATTCTGGAATTATTTCGTTTTAAAATAAAAGTGTAGGAAGAAGTTGAAAGTTGCACTTCAGTGCGCTGCACTGAACATTACCTTAAATAGCAAGCACGTTTGTTTGTGGGTTTGTTTGGTGTGTGGGATGGGAGCGAGGGAAGGCCAGCAGGGAACATAATTCCACTACCTCTTTTCCTATACTTCGACTACTGCCTCTAGATAAGAAATTGCAGATTGATTTTGTTATATTATGGTATGTTATTTTGTCTCAGATATACATTTACAACAAATACATTGAGACCCCCATTAGACCTAACTCCACACCTAGTAGAACTTGCAGACTCGATGGGGATCTGTTTGCAGGATATACCCATGATCATATGGACCCACATAATGAGCCCACCTTTTGCTCTACCTCTAGTAGATCTAGCGGCTGGGCACTGGAAATTACGATAGCCCATTTTATGCATGGGCTTCAGGGACCACGTTTTCTGTAGAAATATTAGCATGTTTTATAAATTATCTCATGCCAATCGGGGTCTAGATATTTTGTGGATAAACCATTTACATTCCATGACAGAAATCCCAATAATCCATTACCAGCTACTGTTGAGGAAGAAGAAGCATCAACGGTTGTGTTGGTGTCGCCAGAGGGGTGAAAGCCTAATTTTATCTGAGAATCAACTGCAACAATTTCTGTAGAGTTCCTTTGGCTCAAATCACTTTTACCAGGAATACACTTGCCAATGTTTTGGTTAGGTTGAAGGGTTTGGTTTACTATATCAATTTTGGCAGGGTACACCGTGAGATCAATAATGTCCCCTATGATTTGGCCCTGGTTTGCAGTCGTTTAGAGGGACTGGGTCATAGAGTAATTCTATCGAGAGTAGTCCCTGCCTCAAGATATTTGTGGTCAGAGTCACTTGTATATAGTCATATGTGGCATCTATAGGATTCAAATGTCTGAACACTCCAGTGATGTCAGACTAGATCACTGACAGGCATCTTTTAGCAAGGTGAATCCAATGCAGAACCTTGTTTTATAGGGAGTCATGGTATTCTCTCAGGGTTGAGTGTAATTTCTGGACGTTTGTCATCTACAGTGCTGTCCCTTTTGGTTTGGGATGAATGTCCTTCTATGGTGAATATTTTATAAGAACTATATGGACAGCTGTGTGTCAATTAATTCTCAGTGATATCAGCTCGGATATGATGTGAATGAAAAGGCTTTGAGAAGGAGGGACTCATTCACAGGCTTGTAACTGGTGCAGGGGTAATGCAGATGGATGAGTACCAATAGATAAAGGGCACAGTACAAGGTGAGTGCATGTGCAAAGTAAAATGCAAAGGTCTAAGGTAAATAATACAGGAAGTGTCTTTGAAAGGTACGCAGGTCACTAAATTAGGGGATATTGGACCATCTCCATGCACAGTCCTGATATAGGAGAAGCAGCAAGCAGACCGTCATTCAAATGTTCATGTTGTAAGGTGCGCAACTGAAGAGCCAAAGGCTTTCATAAAGAGAATTCCTAGGTTTTTCATAAACTATTGGTCGTCTAAAGATCTCAGTGTGATTGTCAGATTCTTCTAAAGTAAGAATCCCATTGTGTTCAGCAGTTTGCCACCAGACTTTTCCTTCCTATTATGTTATAGGATGAGTGGAAGGAACCAGTGGAATTTTGTGACATGGTAGGACATTATTTAGTGAGTTTTTGATTGATGATGCTTGGGCTTGGAGCACCAGTAGGCTCAGTGGAAGAAACTGCTTTTAAGATGATGTGTTAGCGGCCAGTAATAAGTACAGGGGTTTGAGTGGAGTGAAGTGGTCCTTGGGTATCAGCACCATGACCAATAATGTACAGCTGGTCATCCAGGCACTTAGATACGCCTAAGAACAGACAATTGCAGTAATTCAAAGGGGTGAGAACCAAGTCCATGTTCACCTCAACCTTATGAGAAATGTTGAGAAATAGAAGTATAGGTTTAAGTAAATAGAGGTGGAATATGATTTTCTGCTGATATCTTGAACTTGCAGGGGAAAGAGAGTGAATTATCAAATGTGATGCTCAGATTCAAGAGTGGTTGGTGTTTAGTGGGAAGGTCCTCACCTGACTTGCAGATCTCTTTCCTGGAGAAACAAGGATGTCCAGTCTAGTGCAGCCCCAGGTTTTTCAAAGGAGTATGTAAGATGGTTCAGAAGTGTGATGTGGGTCATGGTATCAATTGCTACTCGAGGTCCAGGAGGACCAGAATAGCTTGGAGGTTGTCATCTTTTGACTGCAAAACCTCATCCCTCCTGCACAACAAGTGACTGTGGAGGGATGAAAACCTGAATGATAGTCATCAAATACGTTTTTTAAATCACTGTAAATCAGAACTTGCTGTGTGGCCATGTTCTCGAATATTTAACTTAGGAATGGCCTGTTGGTATCAGGAGATAGTTGTCTAGGGTATCAGGGCTGTCAGATGTGGGGAGCAGCATACATCAACACATCTGTGGACTGGCTAAGTGCTGAGAAGATGATGTTCTCTTTGTTGTTGCTGGGCATCAAATGACCTCTTTGGGTGACACATTAATGTTCTGGACTATTTTGATGATATTCTGCTTGAAGAAGTAGAATGAGGCCTCGAGGTAAAGGGGAAGAGGAGGGTCTGTTATCTGAATAGCGGTTAGCTCAGTTAGATATGAAAAGAAGATCGCACTAACCTGCACATCCAGCGGTAACCAGGAAGGGCAAAGGTACTGACAACTGCAAAGGCTTCCCTATAAGCCCAATCACTCCCCACCCGGATTGAACAACCAGGAGAAGGGAGGACTGTGCCCCCAGGGAAACCCTCTATGGGAAAAAAAACCTGTGCGACACTGAAGACACTGGTTCTGGGCTGGATTCAATGTCCTGGAATCTTGCGGGAACTGTGATGCTGAAGTACGAGTTTGGTTGGGAAGAGTTCGGTAGAAATGAGAAACAGCTGATGAGAAGGGTAAAGGTCGGAAGAGGAGAGTCCCACAGAAACCCTGCGCCTAGCTATATGTGCCTTGGATTTTCTAATGCAGACAAATTGCACTCTGTGTATCAAGGAACTCGGAAGGCTGAAGGGATGGAAGGAACACTCCTGGAAGGTACGGAAGAGGAGGATGGTTAGTAGAATAGTAGCAGAATGGCGGGGCTAGGAAGAGAGAAGAGGAAAGGACCTTAAAGTAAGTACCATTGAATGAAAACGCTTGTGCTAGAATCGGATAGAGGTCCGGAGATACACTGCAGGGGGTCTCGGTGGGTGGAATCAAAGAATCCCTGAATTCTGGAAGATTCAATGCTAAAGCACACAAGAGGGAAAGAGTTAGCAATCAAAGACAAGTCAGAGAGTAAAGATCCCTAGAAGGCGATCACTTACGAAGCGTCTGGGCTAAAGGAGTAGCGACGCGCGGAGGCAAAGCAATCGGTTCCTTATATCCAGTCACATGACCCGCTGGCGACGTCTGAGAAGTACGTGAAACAACTAGACCAGCACTCAAAGAATAGCAAGAAAGATACGCCACCATGCTGGGGGATTCACAAAAGCGGAACGGCACGTCCTGCCACGATGCCACAAGGACCAACGTTTATAGCAGGTTGTAACAGTATGCCCCCTCCGCAAAGGCGGGGAACCCGGCTTTCCGGGATGTAGCCGGAAGAACCTGCGAACCAAACGGGGGGCATGAACCCCTGAAGCTGGTTCCCAGGACATCTCAGCCGGAGAAAACCCCTTCCAATCGATCAGGAATTGAAGACGCCCCCTGTGGTAACGGGAATCACAAATAGCAGCCACTTTGAATTCAAGTCCCGTAGCAGTAGATACCGGGGGAGGACTAGAAACAGGGGAGCATAGAAAACGATCAGGCACTCCCATCTTAATCTGGGAGAGGTGAACACAGGATGTATCCGAGACCAAGAAGGAGGCAGTGAGAGTCTGATTGCTGCTGTGCCCACCAGGGACACTACCCTGAAGGGACCAAAGAATCGAGGAGACAGCTTAGAAGGAACCAAATGGCGAGGAAGAAATCGAGAAGATAGCTATACATTGTTGCCAATCGACACATTTGGAGCTGGCCTTCGATGGCGATCCGCAATCTCCTTGGCCCGATCCTGAGCCGAGCGAAGAGCCCTTTGGGCAACTAGATGACCCTGTTGAATGTCTGCAACAAGCCGGTCCACTCCGGGATAACGGGAAGGAGTGGGTGAAATGATCAGAACGTAAGCTGGATGGTAACCATAAGTGCAATAGAAAGGGCTGGTCTTCAACGCCGAATGCTTGGCGTTATCATAGGCGAATTCCGCCAATGGTAAGAGATCAACCCAGTCGTCTTGGGCCGCTGATACGAAACAATGTAAATAGCATTCCAGCTGATTTAAGCGTTCTGTTTGCCCGTTAGTCTGTGGGTGATACCCTGAGCTCAGTGCCCTTCTGATTCCCAAAAAGGAGCACAACTTCTGCCAAAAAAGGGAGATGTACTGGGGTCCCCGGTCCGACACGATAGTGTCTGGTACTCCATGACGTGAGAAGATATCAGAAATGAAGACTCTGGCCATCTGGTCTGCATTAGGAAGTTTAGTCAAAGGGGTGAAGTGAGCCATTTTTGTGAAATAGTCTATCGTAACCATAATCACAGAGTGATGAGAGGATTGGGGAAGATCCTCTATGAAATCTGTAGAGATCTGCTGCCAGGGTCTTTCGGGGATAGGCATTCGGGTAAGTAATCCCAACGGAGGCTGTCCAGGTGATTTGGACTGCAGACAGGTACCACATGCAGAGACATAGTCATGCACATCAGAGAGAAGATCAGGCCACCAGAAATGACGTTCGATGAGATCTAACGTGGACTGATATCCACGATGTCCAGCTGCTTTAGAATCATGGCACATATATAGTACCTCCTTCCGAAGGGTGGTGGAAGGTACTAGTACTTGCTCCTTATGAAAGAAAATTCCATTGCTCCTCGTTAATTGGTATCTCCGTTCGAGATCTTCACAGGACTGAAGATGTAGAATTGTGTCCCGCTTAACAGTCTGAAGAAAATCAGTTAGTACTGAAATGAATCGAGCCCTGGGAAACAGACTTTCTGGGCTAAACCTAGCCGTAGGATGGTCCTTCCGAGATAGAGCGTCTGCTCTAAGATTTTGGCTTCCCGGTAAGAAAGTGAATATAATACGATAGGGGAGGAAAAAGTGTGCCCATCGTGCTTGACGACTATTAGTAGTCTGGGCCTGCTGAAGCACTTTCAGGTTTTGATGATCAGTACGGACTTCCACAGGGAATGGAGACCCCAATAACAAATGTCTCCACTCCTCAAATGATATCTTGATGGCCCGTAGTTCTTTTTCCAGTACCGAGTAGTTTACTTCCGAGAGATTAAAGGTCTTGGATAAATAGGCAACTGGTAACTCCACACCTTGGCTGGACTTCTGCAGGAGGACTGCTCCCAAAGCATAGTGAGAAGCGTCAGTCTCTAGAATAAACTGCTTGGAATGGTCAGGGGTAGACAATATCGGGGCAGAGGAAAACAATCTTTTCAGTTTATCAAAAGCCTCTTCCGTCTTTGAATCCCAAGAAAAAGGTACATCTTTTTTCAACAATCTTGTGATGGGAAGAATGATGTCAGAAAAACATGGGATGAATTTACGATAGAAATTTGCGAAGCCCAGAAACCGTTGAATCTCTTTTATGTTTGATGTAGATGGCCATTCCAATACGGCCGATACCTTTCTGGGGTCCATCGAAACTCCCTGAGCCGATAGCACGAACCCCAGATAATTGACCTGAGCCTTGTGGAATTCGCATTTATTCGCCTTGCAATACAAATGGTTAGCTTGAAGTCGGTCTAGGACTACTTTCACATGCCAAATGTGATCCATTTTATTCGCTGAGAAAACCAATATGTCATCCAAATATACAATCACATAGTGTAATAAGATGTCCGCAAACAAATGGTCCCTGAATCTTTGGAATATGTCTGGGGCATTTGAGAGGCCAAAAGGCATTACCTGATACTCATAATGCCCAAAGGGTGTTCGGAAGGCTGTCTTCCATTCATCTCCGGGAGCGATACAGATGAGATGTTAAGCCCCTCGTAGATCCAGTTTTGTGTAAACGGAAGCCCATTGCACTGCTTCGAGGGTGTCTGGAATTAGGGGCATCGGATATTTGTCTCGTACTGTGATCCTGTTGAGGCCTCTATAGTCGATACAAGGTCGGAGCTCCTCAGTATCTTTCTTTGGAATAAAGAACAGAGATGCCCCAGCAGAGGAGGTGGATTCAGTAATTAGGCCGTTTTGTAAGTTGGTATGAAGGTACTCCTTGAGAGCCTCTTTCTCTCGCTGGGATAAAACATACATTCTTCCAAATGGAACTGGCTGATCGGGAAGCAACTCTATATGACAGTCATCCCTCTGATGCGGAGGTAAGGTAGGAAATTGTGGTGTGGAAAATACCGATAGGTATTTCTGATAACATACAGGGAGGTTTCCTAACTGAAAAATCGTTGTGATCGGAGTGTGACTGGGCTCTTGTTGAGAGATATGAAGTCCCACAGATTCGTGGGAGAGACAGTGGGTCACACAAAATTCCGACCCCAGAGAAGCTATTAAACAAGTTAAGGGTTTAGTTTGCTCCCGAATAGGGCCAGAGCTTAAAGGGCTCCCATCCACCTCTTGAATGGGCGTAATGCAAGTCTTAGCGATCCGGGCAATTCCTTTGCTTTCGGCCCATTTATCATCAATGAAATTTCCTGCGGCTCCGCAATCCACTAAAGCCGGGACCCTCTGAATTACTTGGTCATGGAACATCAGAGTCATTGACACCACCACTATAGTAAGATCCTGTGATTGGGACGCGTGTGTAACGTCCATCTGGGTCGAGGAACCTCTTTCTTTTTTCCCAGCCGTGGTTCCTCCTATGACTGGGATTTGGAATTTCCCGAGGCTTGTGGCCCTGTTCTGCGGGGTGGTACAGTCGGACAATCTCGTAACACATGAGTGGAGGAACCGCAATACATGCATAGGCCTAGTGTTTTACGTTGTTCCTTTTCATTCAACGATAATGGACCTCGGGCTGTCCCAATCTGCATTGGCTCTTCTGTCTGTGGGGTCTTGCTAAGTGTTTGGTAGTGCTCGGATCGTGGACGAAACCCCTTTCCTTTCTTTCTTTCAGCTAATCTCTCTTGGAGACGATAGTCCATCTGCATGGTGATGGTGATCATGTCAGCTAAGTTGGCAGGATGGGGAACTCTGGACACTTCATCCTTTAGCTCCTCAGTGAGTCCTCTTCGGAATAACGTAAGAAGAGTGTCGTCCGTCCAATTAGTTTCAGAGGATAACTGTTTAAACAAGGTAATGTAAGCCAGGAGATCCTCTTTCCCTTGCCTAAGATCGAGGAGTTTCTCCTGGGAGGCCACTGATATCTCTTGCCTGTTAAACATGGACTTAAGGCTGTTAGTAAAGGCTGGATATGAATCCAGAATCGCATTTCCCGAGGTAACTAAAGGGGTTGCCCATGCTAATGCAGGGCCGGAAAGTTGAGAAATCAAAAAACCCACTTTATCCTTATCAGTAGGGAAATATCTTGGTTTGAATGTAAACTGTACTGTCCAACTATCCAAAAACTCTTTTAACTTATGAGGATTTCCATCAAATTTGCCCGAAGGCAGAGAGGACGGAGAGTTCTCAGGGGCTACTCGAGCTATTTGTTGACGGAGCTGCGCATTATCCTGCTTGACACTTTGCAGTTCCATAGACATAGACTGCATGGCGGCCATGAGTTGTTGCATTTGCTGTTCCATGGTCACTTGCCAGATGTACCAAAAAATGTCTTTAGGGCGTCGCTATCTGTTATCTGAATAGCGATTAGCTCAGTTAGATATGAAAAGAAGATCGCACTAACCTGCACATCCAGCGGTAACCAGGAAGGGCAAAGGTACTGACGACTGCGAAGGCTTCCCTATAAGCCCAATCACTCCCCACCCGGATTGAACAACCAGGAGAAGGGAGGACTGTGCCCCCAGGGAAACCCTCTATGGGAAGAAAAACCTCTGCAGCACTGAAGACTCTGGTTCTGGGCTGGATTCAATGTTCTGGAATCTTGGGGGAACTGTGATGCTGAAGTACGCGTTTGGTTGGGAAGAGTTCTGTAGAAATGAGAAAGAGCTGATGAGAAGGGTAAAGGTCGGAAGAGGAGAGTCCCACAGAAACCCTGCGCCTACCTATATCTGCCTTGGATGTTCTAATGCAGACAAATTGCACTCCGTGTATCAAGGAACTCGGAAGGCTGAAGGGATGGAAGGAACACTCCTGGAAGGTACGGAAGAGGAGGATAGTTAGTAGAATAGTAGCAGAATGGCTGGGCTAGGAGGAGAGAAGAGGAACAGACCTTAAAGTAAGTACCATAGAATGAAAGCGCTTGTACTAGAATCGGATAGAGGGCCGGGTGGAATCAAAGAATCCCTGAATTCTGGAAGATTCAATGCTAAAGCACACAAGAGGGAAAGAGTTAGCAATCAAAGACAAGTCAGAGAGTAAAGATCCCTAGAAGGCGATCACTTACGAAGCGTCTGGGCTAAAGGAGTAGCGATGCGCGGAGGCAAAGCAATCGGTTCCTTATATCCGGTCACATGACCCGCTGGCGACGTCTGAGAAGTACGTGAAACAACTAGACCGGCACTCAAAGAATAGCAAGAAAGATACGACACCATGCTGGGGGGATTCACAAATGCGGAACGGCACGTCCTGCCGCAATGCCACAAGGACCAACGTTTATAGCAGGTTGTAACAGGGTCATTTGATGGGGTGAGAAAGAGGCTGTTATCAGTTAATGTTGATTTGTTGATTGGCAACGTACAGATGTGTTTTACTGTGAATGATGGTCCTAGATACCCGAGCTAGTTAAAAACAGGAAGAGCTGAACTTATTTTTAAAAATAAATTTAGTTTGATATTTTACTTAGTAATAGATGTCTGAACTGGAAGGGTAATACATGACTTTGGAGGTCGTTACAACCTTGGTGCTAAGTGCACCAACTTTACCACCATGGCGTAAACTCCGTTTACGCCATGGTGGATGGCGGATTTCCAAGGTGAGTGGGGCGGTAAATCCCCATTTCCCATTTTCCCTTCCCCATTCCCATTTTCGCCCCATAGGGCATAATGGGAGTGGGGAAGGCGCTAATTACGCCGCCGTAAGTTACGGCGGCGTAATTAGCACCATGGCGGGTTAGCGCCATGGATTTTAACGCCTGCTAAAAGCAGGCGTTAAAATCAGAATCAGGCGTTAAGGGTTAACGGTGGCGTTAACCCTTAACGCCTGAGTTGTAATGAGGGCCTTTATGTATTTCTCTGTAAATAATCAACATACTTGTGTTGGCCGACTCTGATCCTGACAAACCTATTATGTGACTGTTGATGGAGGGAGGTGGTTGGGTGGTATTTTAAGAATTCAAACATGAGAGACTGATTTGTCTTAAACTAATGTCAGGGTTTTAGCGTCAATCAATTTTTGTTTGGTGTTCAATATAATTTTCAATTGAGCATGTGATACACACACAAATAGTCAAATACACAAGGTTCTATTCGCAAATGTGCCCCTTTTGCATGTGCGACCACACGTGTACCATGTGTGGTCACCATGTAGTGGCATACAATGAGACACGCCCATGGCTATGGCCATTATTCATGCAAGCACAACCCACATTTAGTAAGGAATACACTCATGAATTAAGCAACCTCTAGTCTACCTCGTCTTGCCAAGTGCAATGGGAGTGAAATCCTAACACTGCTCTTCCTGGAACATGTCTAGTTTACGGTTACCTAGAAAATAATATTGCATTTACTAGTGGTTTAAAATAAATAAACATTTGATTGCAGTCAAGAGATGATCCATCTTCTGAAATTCTGTCCTTGAATTCACTTGAGTTAAGGAGGATAGCTCAGCAGCAACGTTCTCACCTTGGAAACAAGATGACACGAAGCAACACAGGTTCGATCCCCTGGTCCGCTCTTATAAACCTTTGGGAATTTATGCGCGTTATAAATACATAACTAAGAAAAAAAAATTCACAATGAAAACCAAAACAATTCCTGTAACAGCACCTCGATGCCTGCGGGCTGTGTGAGCGCTTTAAAAAATGCAAAATAAAAAATAAATAAAAAGGGGTGTTAGCAGGACCCTATTTGTCTATGTTCACACCTTGATAATTAAAGATTTACATGTATTTTGCACTTACCCAATACTTATGTTTGAGGGATAGTGGATCAATGAAGAACTTGTATGTTCCGGCCAGGCCTCCCCATGCACGGGTTGGGAAGAAACAGAATTAGCCACATTTCCAATTGCAATTTTTAAATTCTGGCAGATGTACTGTGCACCCTGGCTGCAAATCTGTGCAGCATAAGAGTCTGATTTGTGACTTGGGTTTTGAGAATAAGCCACTTGCTGTTCAGGATACTTACATGCAATCACCAATTGCTATTTGTGAATGTGTGTTTACGTATTTATGTTTGTGTATATAGTGCCTGTATAGTATGACATTCCATTATGAACCCTCGAGTTGCCTTAATGATATTGCTAAAGAGACCACATTCAATAAGAGTTAAATCAAACTGAGCATCCTTGGGTAGAATTTTGAAGATGTACTATTTCTCCCACTGAAGGATCATACAGATGTTTATCATTTACGCTATTTGTCTTAAAATGCTAACTAACAGCCTTTCAAAAGAAGTTGGAGAACGTTCTCGAAATCACAGTGCTCCAAAACTCCCTTTCAATGCTGCCATGGAAACGGGTCTTTATACAGGGCATGGACGGAATACCTTCTTTCACAGTTGCTGGAAAGATCAGATGCTCTGCCTGAGCCTCCTTGGAGGAAATTATGCTCTGTAGTCCTGAATCTTCAAAGGAAGTCTTTAAATAGTTCATCGACCGTTTGTTTGTGTGTGAAACATTCAGATGCTGTGATAATGGTGATGTGCAGACTTCACCTCACTTGCTGCAAGAGTTCAGCTTGCTGGATCTCGGTTTGGCTGTCTCGTGTAGTCCGCAGGTTAGTGTGTGCACTATAAAGTGATTTTGTTGGACTGGGACTATGGAAAAACATTGCTCATGTATTCTGTGTTGTGTGGGTGTATTGCCCCAAGACTTTAATAGGGTTGTTGGCCTCGGTAGACCCTTTCTCCATGGAAGGTTGCAGCTGTAGAGGAAGCATGAATTTCCTTTTCCTCATGTCTCCCTGTGGTTTGCCAATAATTGGAGTCCTCTCTCTGCCTCTGGCTGATGCACAGGTAAAAGGTATGATTTTCCCAGTCACCCAGGGTTTTATGTTGTGTTATGTTGCTTTATACAGTGCACGGTTACCACACAGGAGCAGTCTACAGGCGCTTGCATGGCTATGCAAGCGAAGGGGGTGGGAAGGTCAGTGTGGATAAGGTGAGAGGATAGGTTTAGAACCAGTAGGAACTGGCGCCTGTGAGTGTTTTACATGTGCGAAGGGCCTTGTGCATTGTAACCGCAAGGGCAAGATTCAATGCCTTGGTTGTGTGGTCTTGTTTTGTGTTGGTGTTAGTATGTTGTCTGGGGATTTAGTGGGTTTGGTAGTGTGCATTGGTTTATAGTGTCCATAAGGGATCCAGAGTCACAGGTGGCCATAACTGTAAAATAATCTTGTATCTTCTTGTAATTGCGTTGTTGATGGTTTTATGGACTATGAGGGTGTTTCATTGTAGGTGTGCTTCAGCACCTGGAGATACTGGGTGTGAACATAGTATTGATTATTGGTTTGTTTATGTTTAGTGTGGCTAATTCAAGGTCTGGTGTAGTGGCATCAGTTGTGTTGTAGGAGCAGGAAGGGAAAGATGGGTTAGTAAGTCAGTCTGTTTGTTGAGCCTCTGGCGCAGCTCTTTGCTTGCTGCTTAGCAGTATCTAGTTCTTGTTTGTGGTTCTTTGGCCTGTCTCATCTCCTCTCTAGTTGTTTGACTGTGGTGTTGTTGTTGCTTGTGTCCTTTTGAGGTTGTCATTGTCTGCTGAAAAGCCAGGTTTTGAGCAGTTTCCTGAAGGTGATGTGGTCCTCTGTGGTTCTAATTTCATTGGGCTTGGTGTTCCAGATGTTAGCAATTAGATGTGAGAACGCTGTTCCTCTGAATTTCCTCCTTTTGTAGTGTTTTGCCTCTATTTGCTGGATTTAGTTCCCTTCTTGGGAGATACCGGCTAATCTTATCTTGCAGGAATTAAGCTCCTTGTCTGTACAAGTCTTTGTGGGCGATGCAGAGAGCTTTGAATTTGATGCACTTTTTACTGTTGAGCAGTGTAGGATGTTCTGTGCTGGAGTGATGTGTTATCTTCTGTTTAGTCTTACTAGGATCCTAGCTGCTGTGTTTTGCACCCTTTGGAATCTCTTGGGAAGTCTTTCTGACATTCCTAGCTAGAGGCTGTTTGCGTAGTCAATTCTTGTGAGTATCAGGATATGATTGTGAGGGTTTTGTGGGGAAAGGAGAGCTAGGTTAGTAATCTTCTGAGGAGTCGTAGGATGAAGAGGCATTTTTTGGTGATTGCGTTGACTTGTGGTTCTAGGGATAGTCTGTTGTCCATGAATACTCATAGGTTATTTACTACGTCAGTAGTCTCTGGTTGCGTTCCCTTGCCGATCGGCCAGTCCAATTGTGGGTTCCCTCCGTCAAATTCTGTGGGCGTGAGCATTATGTACATTTTTGCCTCGTTCAGTTTCAGGTTGTTTATTGCTATCCAATTGTAGATGTCTGCAAGGCAGTTGTTGAGGCTGTCATTTTGTTTCTGGCTTCTGTTTGTTTTCACAATCAGTTTTGTGTTGTCTGCGTAGTTGCAGGTGGTAAGTCTGTGGGTCCAAATGATTTTCATCAGTGGGCACATGTAGATGTTGAAAAGGAGGGGAGAGAGGCTGGAACCCTGTGGGACTCTGCAGGATATATTTTGCGTTTTTGAGGTGAATGGTGGTAGGCAGGTTCTTTCGCTTTGGTTTGTTAGCAATGAGGTAAGCCACTTTTGTGCAGATTGCCAGATTCCATCAATCTTTTTTTAGTGTTGCGAGGCTGATTGAGTCAAATGCCACTTATATGTCCTATAGTATGAGTGCCAATTGTCATCTGCGTTTATTTTCAGGTCGGCCCATATCGATAGGAGTGCTGATTCTGTTCCTCTCATTGGACTGAAGCCAACT